>NC_041393.1:728999837-729088278 GCF_002162155.2 Triticum dicoccoides | reverse complement strand
AAGCAAAAAACAAAAGAAAATAAATACTGCAGAAAACAAAACAAAAAAACTAGAAAAAAATTAAAAATAGCAACAATAAGTATTTTGTTGTAAGTAGAAACAAAATAAAATAAATAAAGCAAGAAAGAAAACAAAAAAAAGTATTTTCAAATTTGAAAACTAATGGCACTAACAGAAACTTTGTAATTTTTCTAAAACTAAAAGCAAAAAGAATTAAAAAATAAAGCAAAAAACAAAAGAAAATAAATAATGCAGAAAACAAAACAAAAAAACTGGGAAAAAAATAAAAATACCAACAATAACTAAAGAAAACAAAAAACAAAAAAAGGGCCTCCTACTAGGCCCCACGGCCTGAATACGACTAGAAACCCTACCGTGGGCCAGGATTCAGGCCCGTAGAAGGCCCACCAGGCCCACAGGCAAAGCAGTGTCAGATTAGGCCCATAGGCCTGCAGTTCAGAGGAGTTCGAGAGAGAGGAGGCAGCAGTGCTTATAAGCAGGTGGTCGACGCTCTCAACTAGCGAGGTGGGACTAAACTCCCACCATCACGCCGCTGTGCAACGCCTTTAGTCCCGGTTGGTGGCACGAATCAGGACCAATGCCACCCTTTGGTCCCGGTTCGTGGCACCAACCGGGACCAATGCCCCCCCTTTAGTCCCGGTTCGTGCCACCAACCGAGACCAAAGGCCGCCGCTTCCCGCCCTTTGGGTTGCTGAAAAGAGGCCTTTGGTCCCGGTTGGTGGCACCAAGCGGGACTAAAGGGTGCATTAGTCCCGGTTGGTACCACCAACCGGGACTAAAGGCTTTACTATATAAGCAGCACTTAGCAGTTTCGACCAAATCACCCACTTCTCTCCCGACGCCCCCTGCTCCTCCTCGTCGCCATCGCCTCCCGACGCCCCTACTCCACCTTGCCGTCGCCGCCGCCACCGATGCCGTCAGGCTGCTCGCCTTCGCCGTCGCCGCCGCCACCAACGCCGTTAGGCTGTTCGCCTTCGCCGTCGCCGCTGCCTCCTATGAGCACAGCCTGCTCCCGCGCCCCTCCCGTCCCGTGCCCCTGCGCCCCTATCCTGCGCGCCTGCCGCGCCGCCGCCCCTGCCCTGCGCGGCCGCCGTGCACCGCCCCTGTCCTGTGCGGCCGCCGCGCCGCCGCCCCTGCACTGCGCTGGCGCCGCGCGCCGCCCCGCAGCGCCTGCATTTTTATTTTTTGCATTTTTTGTTTTTTGCATTTTTATAAAAAATGTATATATGTATGTATATATGTTCTCTGTGTATATATATGTTCATGTATATATGCAAAAGATAGATTTTTAGAAAAAATAGTATTTTTTTCTGGTCATAGATTTTTTTGGTGATATTAATTATTGTAAATATGCAAATATTTGTATATTCATATGAACAATGAATTAGGCAAAACCTTTACTTTTTTTCTAAAATTTCTATTTGAACATTATTTGAAAAAAAAAGCAATACTACTTCATGTATTTTTAAGAAGGAAGAAGAAGAAAAAGAATGAGAGGAAAAAGGAAATAAGAAGAGGAAGAAGAGGAGAAATAAATAATTAGAAGAAAAAAGAAGAAAAGGAAGAGGAGAAGAAGAAAGGAATAGAAGAGAAGAAGAAAAAATAGAAAAACTTTCTATTTTTTCTTCTTCTCCTCTATTCCTTTCTTCTTCTCCTCTTTTTTTCTTCTTTTTTTCTTTGATCTTCTCCTCTATTCCTTTCTTCTTCTCCTCTTTTTATTTCTTCTTTTTTTTCTTATGTTTTATCGAGTCTGTCGTCGTCCATATACCCCTCCCGATAACTTCAACACAAGGGGGGGGGGGTCGATATACCCCTCCCCGATAATATTATTTTCCCATGTATATGTATGTCGCGTCATTGTCGATATAACCCCCTCCCAGATAACTTCGACATGAGGGGCGGTCGATATGTATACCCCATCTCGACCGTGATAACTTATACCACGACAGCACCCCCTCGGCCCTCCGGCTCGACCAAAACTCTCGAGGACACCCAAACCCTAGAGAAAAAACGATGTTGGTCTCCTACCCCCTCCCGCCGTGCCCCTACCCTACAAACTCTCTCGAGGCCACCCAAATTTACCAAGCTAAAAGAGCGTTGTCGTAGAGGCCACCCCAAACCCTTGAAGCGTTGTGTCGAGGCCACCCCAAACCCTTGAAGCGTTGTCTAGGCCACCCCAAACCCTAGAGAAGCAGTGTCGAGGCCACTAACATGATTCCTTATTGTGATTTGCTAGCTAGTTCTATGTTTGCCACTAATATATATCCATATGTACCATGTTTGAATAATAATTGACATGTTGTAAATATTTGCAGAAACTATGGAGCACTCCCGAGATGAAGCAACAGAAGCGATGTTGGGGGAGATAATCGCACAAGGAAGTGATGTCGTTGCGTCATTTCTCAACGACACCGATGGTCAGGAAGGACTGGGTGAAGAAGAGGGCTATGTTCATGATGGCTCCGGCCCATTAATGCTGGTACAAGAAGAGGGCTATCTTCATGATGGCTCCGGTGACCCAATGGAGGTACAAGAAGGAGACTGTGCTGACTGCTCCGGTGATCGAACTGAGTCCGGCCAGGTATATATATATATTACTTAAGCCCGTGCTGACTAGTTAATTGATGCATTCATTGTTTTGGTATATGTACACATATTAATTAACTCTCGTCTTTCTTCTTTTCTCTAGCCCTCCGGATCGAGCACAACTTCAGTAAGGAGACGAGGCCCAAAGAAAAAGTTGAGCTCGGATGAAAGGTTTGAGATCACAGCAATCGCGCGCGATGGCGAACCGATTGAACCCATCCGGACAAATAACGCATTTGCTGCTCAGTGTGGGGTTCTTGTTAGGTAGAAGATCCCGATCAGCATCCACCAATGGTATAAGCCTAAGGAGGAAGACCCTGAGGTTTCTTATGTCAATGATATGCAGAAAGATGATCTTTGGACAGAGCTGAAGGAAAATTTCACCCTACCGCCAGAGGAGGATCCGGAGAAGCCAGTTAAAGAGCAATTAATCAAGTCTTGTGCTCTTAAGAAGATGGCAGGCCTATTCAGGAGGTGGAGGAAAGAGCTGAACAAGTTTGTTGACAAAGAAGAGACACCAGAATTCATCGGCAAATATGAGAAGATCAGAGATCACTGGCCCATATTTGTGGCCCACAAGACATCGGAAAAGAGTAACAAGATGTCAGCGACAAACAAGCAAAATGCTGCAAAGAAGAAGTTTCACCATCGCACGGGGTTAGGTGGCTACCTCAAAGCACGGCCTAAGTGGTCCAAGGCTGAGAATGATCTGCTTGATAAAGGGATCGAACCAGAGACAATGAACTGGCCAGACCGTTGCCAGACTTGGTTCTTCGGGGCTGGCGGAACCTTGGACCCTGTATCAGGGAAGTGCCGTTGGATGGACGAGCAACTGAAAATAGTAGTTAACAGGATTCGGCACTATATCGATGCAGCGTAGCAAGGGACATTCATTCCAGACAGGGAGAAGGACGAGCTCACAATGGCCCTCGGGAATCCTGAGCACCCTGGACGGACACGTGGCATGCCAAGCTCGATTCCGTGGAAGGTTGGTTTTCTGGACGCAGGGGGTTACAAAACCCAGGAGAGGAGGAAGAAACTGGAGCAGAGCCAACTGCAGGCGCTACACGAAAGGGTACAAGGGCTAGAGGAACGAGAAGCAGATCGCAGCAAACAACCTGCTGAAGCTTCCCCTGAAGCTACCCCGCCATCTCAGCGGGGAAGCAGTGTGGCTTCCACCGAGCTGCTTCAGTCGGAGCATGTATTGATGGCTCCTGCTAGCTACCCCGTGGATTTTATCACGGAGGCTCAAAATTGCCACCTTATGACGCAATGGCAGAACTTCAAAGTCAAGGCGGCTGTCGGCCATGTTCGACCTTCTAAACCCGGCGCAACTTTTCACTGTCGTCTGATTCCAGAAGGATATGCTAGGTTGAAAGTGGATGAAATAACGGAGGGATTTGAGGACCTCCAGCTTGACCACCCTACCGGTGAAGGGGAGACTCGGCTGGGTTCTGCTCTGAAGACTCCATGCCTATGGCGGAAGGAGTTCATCAACCTTCCGAACTGGACGCCTCCTCCTCCTCCTCCGGCGAGTTAGGGCACTCCGCCTCCTCCACCGCCTCCTCTTCCGGCGAGTGATGATCAGGGCACTCAGCCTCCTTCTCCGGCGCGTGGCGGCACTCCGCCTCCTTCTCCGCCTGCACCGGCATGCCCGAGCAGCCAGCAGCCTCCTCCTTCTCCGCCTCGCCAGCAAGGGCGGAACAGACCCGCCGCTACCCCGGCTGCTCTGGCGTGTCGTAGTCCTTCTCCTCCGCCTCGTAAGCAAGCACGAAAGAAGACAGACGCCGCAACCGCTCCGTCTGCTCCGGCATCTAGTAGTACAGCCGGCAGAGGCGGGAGGCAATACAAATACGGTCCTTCTCTCAAGCCTCTAGAGAAGTTACCGTGCGAGAGGACCAAGGAGGAAAACGTGAAGATCGTGCGGGCCGAAGTGGACGACTTCTTTGACGGGTTGAAAGCAAAGAGACATCCACCTCCGGAGGAGAAGGTAGATCCGGTGAAAGCAAAGCGCACTATCGATGCCCTGAGGAAACCACCAAAGTCTCCGCTGAGAACCAACTATGAGCGCATTACTGAACAGACATATCTCGAAGCGGAGCGGTCGGGAAGTACTGTCAGACATCAAAGGTCAAAAGAATGAGCAGCTACGAAAAAATTGCCCAGCTCGGCGAACAAGCAAATCAATCGTGTCCCCCGCTCAATGTGTCTAGTGGCGACATCGTTGCTAATGCTCCAGGGATGGTGGCCGGTTATGGCAATCTTGCAGATTACCTGCCTAACAATCAACTTCCTGATTTCATGGAGGTGGACGAACACAGATACGAGTACGGGAAGCCTCTCGTCAAAGATGAAAAATCTCTACCAACGATGATGCGAAGATTCCATAATTGGTACATGAAAACCTGCAGAGAGTCTGGGGGACGAATACTTTGTATCTGAACATTAAAGAGGAGCACGACCTCATTGGAACTGATCTGTTGCATGTTCCATTTGAGGAGTTCTTCGAGTTCTTCAATCAAAAGGCCCTCGATAAATTAATGGTCTTCTGCTACTGTTTGTAAGTACTATTTCTGTCATTTAATCTCTCTCTATATATATAGCTCAGCTCTTTCATTGCATGTATTTATAATTAATTATCCTCACTATATTATGCAGATTGAAGATCGTCGAGTGCAGAAAACAAGAATATCATATTGTGTTCATTAACACAAATATCATAGATGAAATTCAGGTTAAAAAGCACGCCGAAGAGGTCGAGGCCAACTTGCTACAATCGTTGATCAAAAATCAAAACAAAGATACCATACTATTTCCTTACAACTTCGAGTGAGTGTTACTGTCGTGTGCATATTCGGTTTCCCTTATTACTCGAGCGAGGTTATAGTAATGTTATTGATGAGTGCATGTGTGTGCAGCTTCCATTATGTTCTTCTGGAGATTAAACTTGAGCGGGGACTAGTAAACGTCTTAGACTCAAGACGAAAAGATCCCGAAACCTATGCGGACATGACTAAAATGCTCAACAAGTAAGTTCAATCGATCATTATCGCACCATATCGGCAACTTTTTGTTCATTTCCTAATATCTCAAGTAATAATAATTATTTTCTTTGTCTTGCAGGGTTTTGAAACAGTTCACCGCAGAAGCTCCGGGACTGCCGAAGGAGCTGCGATATACATACCCGAAAGTAAGTACTACTGGCTAGCTAGTTGCGCGCATCTCCCATTGATTCTATAGCTATACTTTCATCAATGCCATTTATAATGCTTCATTATCAGTTTGATTGACCTCTATTTCTCGTAAAGTGCTTGTGGCAGGAACAAGGGAATAATTTCTGTGGATACTACGTGTGCGAGTTCATCTACAACGCGACTTTGAAAAATAAGTGTGGCTACTCTAAAAGACAATATGAAGTGCGTAAGCAATAATATTCACAATTTCATTTTATTACACCATCATTTCTGTTGAGTTTCATTCACATATATGTATTAATTAACACCCTTCTTCAAATTAGACGTGGCAGATGCGGAATGAACTCCTAGAACAAGATCGCATGAAAGCAATTCAATAGGAATTAGCGGGATTCTTTCTTGACCACGTCATCAATAAAGCCGGAGAATACCATGTGGAAGTTGATTTCAATTGCTAGCAGATTGTAAAAGATCTTACATATTGTATATGTATGTAGCCAGTAGCGTCGGATAGATAATACGAAAACTTGTTGTTCGACCAATCTCTCAGAGAAGGAGAGGTCGATCGATCACTTCTCTCGGTATGCATGACGAACTTCTGTACTTAATGGTTCCCTTCCTTTTCTTACTAGCTAGCGTGTCGAGGGCCTCTCTATGTATAGTACGTAGCGTCGACTAAGCACAAACATAAGAGAGGACACTTCTCTCTATTAATTAGCTAGCTAACACAATATATGAAACACCTAAATTAACCCCCCAAAACCCCCAACCACCCCCCCTTCAAAAAAAATCATAAACCCCAGCCACTGAAATGCTGACGGGTGGATGCCTTTTGGTCCCGGTTGGTGCCACCAACCGGGACCAAAGGCCCTCCTCCCTGGGCTCGGAGCACCGCCCACGTGGAGGCCCATCTTTCTCGGTTCGTGTTAGAACCGGGACTAAAGGGGGAGGCATTAGTAATGACCCTTTAGTCCCGGTTCAAGAACCGGGACAAAAGGCCCTCACCAACCGGGATAAATGCCTTGTTTTCTACTAAAGCATGCACTTCAGTGCTTTGAAAGAGGTGCTGCTACTTGGTGGAGGATGTACCAAACCATCAATGGATGGCAAGGAGTAACCAATTGGAAAGAATTTAAGTTGACTCTGCAAAAGTCTCGGCTTGTGTCCCAGTAGTTGAAGCCTTATGGAAATGATATGAAGAAACCTTGTGCATGCAAGCTCTGTGGAGAAATAGGACACAACCATAAAGAACACAAGGATGAATGCCCTCATTGTGAAGAGAGTCACCCAGCTGAAGAATGCCCAACTTGGCTGATTACTTGTTTCTTGTGTGAAGGGACTACCCACTACCCTACTCAGTGTCACATTTACCCCATGGTACAAAGAACCATCCAGCAAAAGAAAGAAGCAATGAAAGGAGCCCTCATGAAAATTTTAGAAGAACCTGTGATAAAGGAAGAGGTGGAGGACACACCCAAAGAAGACCCAATTAAACCATGCACAGAGTCATGCTATTCATGTGGAGCAGAAGGACACATCTCCCAAAATTGTCTGAATGGGGATCTTGTAGAATTCCTGGTAGAGGAAGTAGAGTATGACCCACATGAAATAGACGCCCTGATTGGAACGGAAAAGTCCAGGAAGAGAAGTAGATTGGATTCCAGGAAGGACCTGAGCCATATCACCTATTTCAGGTGCAGGGAGTTGGGGCACTACTTCAGTAGTTGACCAAAAAAGAAACCTCGAGACTTGTCATAAGTAATATGTTTTCGTTGTAATGAAGCAGGGCACTTTGCCAGAGATTGTCCCAAGGAGAAGGAGACTTGTGAATAATTAGTTGTGTATGTGAGAAATATAGTAGTAGAAGTGGGAGCATTTCTTTTATATTGAGGTGTTGAGTTGAGGCATGTAATGGAAATATAGGAGATTGTACTAATTTGTGAATCAATGAAGTTAGCATCGATGGTACTGATTTGGGATTTTATGAGTTGTTACTCTATGAAGAATGATTTTGACCATTTTAGAGGATATGAGAAATATGGTCTATGGATGAATTTGTGTATTTCAAGGGTGGTAGTACCCTGTGAGGACACTGGACCCCTGGAAAAGGTAATGATGTTCCACGAAGTGGAGTACGGACAAAATAAGTACGAGTTTTATCTCGATATGTGGGATACCCCAAGTGTATGGAGAAATGAAGTACTATTGGGCGTAAAGGAGATATAATGTTAGTAATGTGGAGCAATTGTAACTCCGTGATGAGTAGTTTGGTGCCAATAAAAGGGAGGGAGACAGTATAATTGGATGGATTTAAAATACTAGGAAGTTGGATGTTGGATTAATGGTCAGTTGCCCCAATGATGAGTTCAAGGTTTACAAGTGATGAGATGGGCCATAACCCACAGGCCCCAGGACCTGCCAAGAAGCAAGCACACTCTTGCTGAAGGAAAACCCTAGAAGACTTTACAATTTTATCGACAGACGGTTTTATAGGAGTAATGCAAAACCTGAGAGTTGTGAAGGAACGATAGAGGTTTGTTTAGCTTGCAGAATCAATGGATTTATCCGAACTTGGTTCATCGACAAGGGAAATTCTGCAATGCATGTGAGGATGAACAAGTGTTAGAATGCGAGATTCGCTAAACCATGTACAAGGTAATGATTTGGGTACGGGATGGATTGATCACCATACAGACTTACTCTTATTATTCGCCTTGCTATATGGGATGGTAAATCTGAGTGACTTACCCATAGTAGAGCGACGATGATCAAAACCTTGTTTAAACCTTAGAATGGTATGACAATTTTCCCCCTTGTATAAGTCAATTGTTGCCAATCGTAGGATATACGGTGAGGTTCAACCCAGACCCATTTCCTACAGGAGAAACCATGAATTGTTGACCACCATGAGATATCGATAGATGTTTAGTATTAGCGCCAGACCCGTCTGCTAAGAAGACACGATCACAGAAGAACCTTACCAAGATGAAAGGCCACAAGGATTGAGTAAAGGGTTATGCCACTGCCGGAAGAGCAAGTGTAGGAATTTTCCCCAGAATCTGAGAATACCGACACTGTCAAGAATAAGGATGGAGTATTGAGTTTTGATGGAACCGTAACCATGCTTCTAAGGGTGGTAGCACCCCAGACCCCCTGTGACAATGAAAGGATTTTGAGAAGACCCCCGAACTTAACCTATTTCTTTGTAGCCTCTCGGAATCTCAAGGGCGAGATTCATTTTAAGCGTGGTAGGTTTGTAACATCCCAAAATTCTAAATTTTGGAATGTTATATTAAATAAATAGTTTTGATTGTTTGTTTGATTGTGGTGTGGTTGCTTGTGTGAAATTGAGTGAAATTTGAAACTTTTTGAAAGTTAAATGAGAGGGAATAAAAGGACTTTCCCAAAATTTCATTTTGCATTTATGATCTCCATGAATTCAAATTCATTTCATCACAAAGCCCTAGAGAAGATAACTCAATGATTTTCATGAGAGAAGATAATATGACTTCTTCAAACCATATGAAATATAAGTTGGAAGTTTAAAAGGATCAAATTTAAAGTCCTTTTGAAAACTATTTCCAATTTGGAGTTATTTGGCATTTATTCAAAATATTTTTCTCTAAAAATAAAATATATGAAAAATAGGGTAAAATGATTCCCTACATTAGAAAATTGGGGAGAAATAAATTTGAAATAATTTTGGTATTTTTAAAATGATTTTTATAAGGTTTTATGGTAGCAGTAGCACTGTTTGAATTATTTGAATTTTTGTGGATTTTATTTGGCGCTATAAAAATGTTCATCTTGTTAAAAAAATATTTTACGAAAATCTTGATACATAATATGCCTATATATGTTTTTTTATTATTTGTTTATTTTTAGTTTTGTTCTCTGAAAAAATTGTTAAAAAAACCCTCCGGACCGACTGGGCCGATGCCCAGCCGGACCAGGCCGCCGTCACCGACCTCCCGCAGGAGACCGGCTCCCGTACGTCACCGCTGCCGTCGGACTCCGACCCGGGCAAGCCTCCCGAGGTTGACCGCCCCCCACTATATATAATCCACCCCCGGAGCCCCTGGACCCCAGTCCGCCGATGTAACCCGCCGCCGCACACAACCGCCACTACCCCAACGAGATACGTCGCCGCTTCCTCGCCTCCCCGTGCCGCAGCCGCCGCCTTCACGCCACCCCAACGTCGTTGCCGCACTCTGCTGCCAACTCTGTCACCCTGCGCCATCACCGCCCGTCTCCGGAGCCGCCGCCTGCCGCCCGCTGTCCGTCGTCCCGTTTTGCCGGCAGTTTTCTCCGCCTAAACCGCCGAGCTGGTATAAACCAAACCCGATCCGGTTTTTTTGTTTTTGTTTATTTCCGAATGCTCAGTTTATTTTAGGTTAGCTTATTTTGCGAGCGTTCATTAGCTAGGGTTCTGTAGTGAATGGTTTTCTTTTGCTAGCGTTTGGTAGAATTTTTCTTTTTCTGTTTAATTTTGGTCAGGTTCCCATCCGTGATTATTTTATTTATAGATTAGTCCCTGATCTTCAAAACCTTCGCTACTTTTCGCTCGTTTGTCCAAATCTAACGAAACCAACGCCCACTTCTTCGTTACGATCCCCTCTATCCAGTAAAACAACTTAAACATGTGTTTGAAAGTTTAAAATTTGGTTTCAAACAGATTTGAATTTGAACTTCTTTTGTTCATAACTTGAGTTTTATAACTCCGATTTAATTGATTCTTTTTGCAAATCGAATCTCTTGGCCTAAACTTTCTGATAAGGCCAAATCCACCTAATTTTGGTACTGTTGGAAATTGTTTAATGCAACAAGAGTTACTGGGTTGTTTTCAAAGTTTTCCGAGAACTTTTCTGTTATTTATTTTGCATGATTGCTTATGTGTGGTTACTATTGCTTGCTTTCGATAGATTGACCGGAGTGTGACGTGTAGAACTATCAGGAGTTATGAGCGCGAATCATCTTCATCAACAGTACAAGGCAAGTTCACACTTTGATGATACTTTTCATTACTCAGTTTTTATGCATTAGTTACAATCCTCAAACACGACATGATTAGGATGTGATTAACTTGTGGGTATTGGAAAGTAGATGATAAGGTAGAACCTATTGCCCTTTTATTATCAAACCCTTGGGAGTTACTTCTACGTTATGCTTATACTACTATGCTATGCTCGTAGACGTGGATTGGGTTTGAGTGTATCCATGACAGATGTGAGATTATTAATTTAATGGTTAACTTAAGTGGCTACTTAAATACACATTTGGGTGGATTGGTTGCGTGCACCTGGAGAATACAGTGTTGTTCTAGGATATCCCGGAGTACCCATGTGATCATCCTACGGTTCGCCACCCAGGCTCAAAGGGATCATAAGATTATTCATGCTAGAAACTTCGATGTGCAGCCACAAGCCATTATGGGCTCTGGCATAGTTGAGTATGTTGTGTGACCTCTTTCAGTGGTAGGCTAGCAGATGTACGGGAAAGTAGGTGTAATTATCTACCCAGATTAAAGAGTTAATGCTTCTAAAAGACTGTGTCTCGGTCATCAGTTTCTCAAACACCGTGTAGTGCGAGAAATCCAACGGAGGAGATCGAGTCTTGTGGGGAAAAGTGCGCAAACCTCTACAGAGTGTACAAACTAATCATGGTTAGCCGTGTCCCCAGTTATGGACATCTTGAGTCTCTGGTATTTGGATTATCATGTTGATCTCAACACTTTATTTAACTAATTTGATTGGGTTAATGATTACTATTTTGGGATTGAGTTGGAGGAACCTTCTCAATATTTCAACCAACTTTGTAGTTAAATAAAATATATTCCTTTGCAGTAGGGAAAATTGGCTTTGTGCAAAAATATAAACTTAGAGCTTTCCACCAGCCAAATATGCATGTAGTGATAGCTATCATTCATCATTCTCCTATGGTGTGAATTTGCTAGTACATTCAATGTATTGACCCTTTGTGGCTGCAACATCTCATGTTGCAGGAATTCTTATGACGAGTAAGTGATACGTTAGGGTTATGATTTCTACACTCAACTTTGCCGTTAGTGTTGATGGGAATCCACAACCTTGTTGTTACTTCCGCTATTTGGATTGAGGTAATAGTATTTACATTACTTTATACATGTGATTTTCCTCCATTATAAATCCTCGAGTACTGTGTCTATCAGCATACAGATCCAGGGATGACACTTAAGCACAGAGACTTGACCGTCTGAGGTCGGGTGGCTACAAGATGGTATCAGAGCACATGTTGACTGTAGGACGTGACCCCTAGAAACTGGCAAGCCCATAGGAAAGTTTTTCTCAAAACTTTATTTTCAAAAAGATCTCTTACCTCTCTTCTTTTCTGAGCTTTATCAAATATTCCTGTAGACTATACCCTTTCCCCTTTTGACCACATGATGATTCGACTGATGAGACCACTCCAAGAAGTACAAGATATCGGACAACTAAGACCACTTCGAAATGAATAGGATTTTACCGTGCACTATAATAATGGAAACTACAACGGTTGAAGACTCCGAAGACTAGAATTTGAAGGCTCTAAAGAATTTCCAGAGTTGTGTAACCTAGGAAGGCTACCTTATGGAATTTTTCAGACTATTGAAGTTGTCAATACCCTAGATCAAGGTATGTCAGAGAAAGACCGGAACATGGAGCATTAGAACTCAAAGATTTTGTCAAGAAAACCCTAATGGAGGAGATATCAATTATGGAATGATAGCTCATGGTAATGATAAGGACAGAAACACGGCTATCCATGATGTTATCGCCGCTTATGCTATTTTCACCATGCTGAGTTAAGCATGCATCTTTTTGGAAGGATTGGATGACAAAAGGGCTAATGGAGCACCTATCAGCAAAAGATGAAGTTTTAACCTTAGCTGGTGTATCACTAGGATTTCGAGTATTACATCAAGAATTTTAAGACAGACTTGTAGGAAGCCGTATTTAACAAGGAAGCATTTCGTGAAGAACTTAGGACCCAGAAGCTGAAGTAGGCAAGCTGGGGGAGCAAAAGCTCGAGATACCGGAGATTCGTCTGGAACTCAAGGATAGTAGGACCATGGTTCATGCCATGGATGTTGGAACCCAGAAGTTTGGAACACAACTCCAGAAATATTAAAGGACGTGAGACTTTGTGTCAATAGAGATGATCTGGCAAAAGAACTTGAGAAGGATAAGCACCAACGGAAGAAGACATCGGAGACATGAACAAGACTTGAAGATTTTGGCGACCTTGAAGATTTATTGACCTTTAGAAGACCAAACCCCTATTATATACCTACGTTAGATGCGACGATTGTCGGTGGTCATTTGTTTGTTGTTTTTCCAACAGCCACAGAATAAAATCTGTCTTTTCAAAACTTTTATTTGTTTTGTGTGCATCCCTCTCTATCTCTCTTATCTCACCCCAAAACCCATAGACCCAATAGAGGATGAATGGAGATGAACACACATTTCCGGGACCAATAAGTCAATTGGAGACGGACCAATGGATTCAGAACATGGAGGATCACATGAAGAATGACACTATAGCCGGAAAGGATATGGCCCAGCATGCACTTCGGTGCTTTGAAAGAGGTGCTGCTACTTGGTGGAGGATGTACCAAACCATCAATGGGTGGCAAGGAGTAACCACTTGGAAAGGATTCAATTGGGTTAATGATTACTATTTTGGGATTGAGTTGGAGGAACCTTCTCAATATTTCAACCAACTTTGTAGTTAAATAAAATATATTCCTTTGCAGTAGGGAAAATTGGCTTTGTGCAAAAAATATAAACTTAGAGCTTTCCACCAGCCAAATATGCATGTAGTGATAGCTATCATTCATCATTATCCTATGGTGTGAATTTGCCAGTACATTCAATGTACTGACCCTTTGTGGCTGCAACATATCATGTTGCAGGAATTCTTACGACGAGTAAGTGATATGTTAGGTTACAATTTCTACACTCAACTTTGCCATTGGTGTTGGGGAATCCACAACCTTGTCGTTACTTCCGCTATTTGGATTGAGGTAATAGTATTTACATTACTTTATACATGTGATTTTCCTCCATTATAAATCCTCGAGTACTGTGTGTGTCAGCATACCGATCCAGGGATGACACTAAAGCACAGAGACTTGACGGTCTGAGTTCGGATCGCTACAAAGGGGGGCCGAATAGGACTAGGAGTCCAAGTGGGATTCCCTGCCACTTGGCGTGCCCCTAGGCAGGCATCCTCCCCTCTCCTCCTTTATATATGTGACAGCCTGTTTTTTGCCCCTCTTTCTTTGCGTGGTTTTCAGTTGGTTTGAATTTGAGTTTGGAGTTTTTGAAGCTTTCATTTGGACTTAACCACTTGGGTACCCCTTGACTTTCACCCAAGTGCTTCAACTCCTTCCCAAACCATCACTCCCTCTCTGGTTCACCTCATAATATCATTTGGAATATTTTTCTTTAATGAAAAATATTCAATTTCCCCTCCTAAACCCTAGCTAGCCCTTTGTGCTCCAAACCAACCCTAATTTTTCTTGCCCCTAAAATCCTGAGAAAAATCCCAATTATTCTTTGAACCCTAGGGCACCTTTCTGAGCAAAATATTTCATCATTCTTTGGAATATTTTGGCTACAGAAAATATTTTCATTTCTGGACAGAAATGGTAGTTTCTACAACAACTACCATTTTACTAGCTCCACTGTAATTGGTTTTTCTTGTGCACCTTTACCTTAGTAAGTGTTGGCTAGACTCCAAAGCCCAGCCCTCAACTCCCAGTGGTTTGACCCCAGTAAACCTCCAAAGTTACTGTCCAAAAACTTACTTGGAGTGTAAACTCATTTCTACTCCACATGGAACCCAACCCAATCGTGGTAACTGTCACAACTACCACGGACCACATGCCAGAGATGAAGTTTGCGCTTAGGTTGGCCTGATGTAATAGTTCACACAGTGACCATGTTCGTCCAGGCGTGCTGGCATGCAAAACACGCGCTCTGAGTACCGCCGAGCGCTCTGTTGCGCGCGTGCTCGCTGCCCAGCCTGCCCAAGCGTGCCAAACCGCTCCACCATCTCCGTCTCCACCCACTTAACTACGCCTAGCACTCGCCGACACCGGAGCCCGCCGCAGCGGGCACGGGCACGGTCTGGCCAACGCCACAGTGCGCGGCACACTATGCTTGTCATTTTCCCTCGCCCCTGTGCTCGTCTGCGCTCGCCAACAGTTCCCGCGTGAGCTCCGTCCTCTTCCCCCTCTCTCACTGGCGTCGTTCGTCGCTGGGCGCCGTGGACAGGTGTCCTCCGGTGGAGCCCGAACCCCCCTCGCTGCTCGCCTATAAATACGGCCACCCCCAGCCTCCTCGAGCACCCACATCCACTCTCACACACCCCACAAGCTAGTAGAAAGCCGCAGCCCGGCCGGGCAGGCCGCGGGCTGCCATCCCCGAGCTCGAGCTCGCCGGCGATCCCCTCGGGCCGTCCCCGTAGCTACAGCCCCTCCCAGGCCAGGGCAACCCTTCCAGGGCCTCTGCCACTCTCCGGTGGAGCCGTTCCGCCCTGTTGGAGACCCTGGAGCCGCCCCTAGCTGCCATCGTCTTCGTCTCCAAAGACCGCTACCCTCTGCCTCCGCTGGAGAGGTTGTTTTCGACGCCATCCGACCACCCCTAGCCACGTTACAGGTATGGGCAGGTGCGCCATCATCTTCTCTTTCGATCCCCCCTCGTTTTGGCCCAAGAGCCCTCGCCGCCGGTGTGCGCTCCGTCGAATCCCCGCTGCTCCATGTTTCCCTCTCCCCCTCCACCTCACCTGACTAGCAGGGCCCACTAGTCAGCCACTGTGTACACGCGCGAAGCGGTACGAGTGGTGGTGTCCTGGGCTTTTACGCCTTTGACGTCACCCCACCCCAGTCTGTTTAATTTTTATTCAAATTTCATTTAAATCCAGAGAACTCCAAACAGCCAGAGCTTTTTATCTATAAATCCAAATGCATTGATTCTTTTTGCATTGTGTTCTTTGTCCAAAAATCTAGCCACTCCCAAAAGATGGGATTTTTCCTTGCTGCCTAGATTTTCTGGTGAATTTCAGAAGGTTTCTTGATGTTTTTTTTTATGTTTTTATTTATTTTCAGAAGAGCAGGCTTGTCTTGAGGATCACCAGGAGGCTTGTGAACCTCATCTGCACTAAGGAAAGCTAGAGCAACATTTTCATAGTGCCACTTCAACATTTTCACTAATTTTATTTTTATGCTAACCTGCTAATGGTTGTGAGTGTAGATGGCTCCGGTGTTGTATCCGTGCCAGTTGCAGCTGATGTCGTACACGTCGCCGCATCTCCTTCGTAACGTGTGGCGTCGGCTGTACCCCCATGGTGACGACCCAACCTATCGTGTGTTGAAGGTTAAAATGGCAAACTTGACGAAACATCGTTGTAGTTTTGATGCGTAGGTAAGAACGGTTCTTACTAGAAGCCTGTAAAAGCCATGGAAAACTTGCAACAACAAAGTAGAGGACGTCTAACTTGTTTTTGCAGGGCATGTTGTGATGTGATATGGTCAAGACATGATGTGATATACGTTATTGTATGAGATGATCATGTTTTGTAAAAATTATCGGCAACTGGCAGGTGCCTTATGGTTGTCGCTTTATTTGATGAAATGCAATCGCCATGTAATTTCTTTACTTTATCATTATGCGTTAGCGATAGTTGTAGAAGCAATATTTGGCGAGATGACAACGACTCTACGATGGAGATAAGGGTGTCAAGCCGGTGACGATGGAGATCATGATGGTGCTTTGCAGATGGAGATTTGTTGACGCTCAAAAGTGGCACAATGGTAAAAGTTTCTTTAAACTATGTCAAGACTAATTAAAACTTATGATTGGAGGTCACCATGGATGGATCGTTTCGAGAAGATCAAGATGGATATGAAGATGGTCTAAAACGGAACTCGGATGCAAAAGTTATGACAAGTTCAGAGATGTTCATGTTGACATCAGATTAAATAATGGCTGGAAACCCAATTAAGATGTCCTCATATGCAAAAATGATCAGCACGAGTTATCTTCGTCTCGTCGAAACGGTCGATTTTGATATAAAAATCGTGTTAATCCAAGGTCGTATACAAAAATTACAGCTAGTACAAGACGCTGCTACATTGGATGGCCGGACACGCCGGGGGAAAGCATCCGGGTTTTGATTTTCTCTGTGGATGGCCGGACACTCTGGGTATGTTCGTCCGGGTTTTGAATTTCGCTGCTGCAGACTTCGGAAAACAGCCGAAAACTCTCTCAAGATGGGCTCAGATCAAAAAACGTTCAACATGAAAGTTGTTCGTCTCGTCGAAACGGTCAAGATTACTTTTGGGCTCGTTTCCATCCGAGATTGTTTACTCCCTCAAACATGGCCCTCAAAGGTGCAGCCAGATTTTACCGAACAGTTTTGGAAAGTTCGGACCAAACAAATCCGAATTGGACTAGGGTTTTGGACGTGAATTGAAGCCTTTTCCTTGCACGGGAAGTCCAGCCTCCTCTTATATACTTAAGGGGTGATGGCCGATTGAACAACAACACACAATCGCAAAACTCATCTACTTTTTACCCTAATTTTACATCCCTCCCTTGTTCTTTCTCTCTCGTTCTTCGTTCGTTCTTCTTTTGCATGGCGGTGATCCTCGAGGCTCTAGGGGCGGGCGAACCGACCTAGGGAAGCCCATAGCCGCCATGCGTCCAGACGGGGTCTCTCCCGAGCGCGTGGGGTTTCAGGTCCTGAAAAGCACCCGCCGGATTGCTTGCGTACCGCGCTTCCGGACGGCTCTCCTTCGGCGTGAGCTGCGGTGCATCACCCTCGGCGTTGAAGGTACACGGTGACGTGTTCGTGTGCGAACACACTTTTTAGCAACTCCGCTGGGGAAGAAAGATCAAGAATCATCATCAACCATGTCTAATCTCCCCAAGCCCTCAGAAGTTGATGCCGATAACATCATTAAGCCCGGTCTTCATGAGCTATCGGATGAACATCGCCAAGCCTATGAAGCGCACAAGAAGCAGTGTGAAGAGGCTTTTGAGGCGCTCAAGAAGAAGCGCGAGGAGGAGGATTTGGAAGCGTTTCTTTCAAGTTCCAAGAAGGACCATCAAGGCAACATCACTCCGATTGGAAACGTCAATTTTTCTCCCCTCATCGACGAACAAGATGTAATCACTGTGAGTAAGTATTTTTCTCTGGAGCAAGTGGCTGTGATTGAAAGTCTTGTTAGTAAGGGTAATGTGATGGCATATAATTCTTTTGTGGCTAGTGCTAATGCTCAGAAAAATATGCCTCCGTCATCTAGTGGTACTGTTGGTGTATCTGAAACGCTAGTCCAACTTTACCTATTTCATCGGCACCTCCTATACAACAACAATATAGTATGCCATTGAACTTTTACCCTAGTCAAACCAACCAGCTTGTGACTACACCTACATACCCTAATCCTATTATGAGTGTGCCCAATTCGGCGTCAACGCTGAATCACTTTGTCACACCACCCATAGGCGCAAGCATATTTGGTCTTCCACGGAATTATGGTTCGGCGCCCATCCCACAAGTTGCACCAATAGTTAGTACTCAGGTTGCTCCTATGTCATTGCCACAAACATCTTCATCTACCTCGGATCCAATTTTAGCTAAATTAAGGGAGGATTTGCATAAGATGTTTCTAGAAACTTTCAGAAATGAGCCGAAAGTAAAGAGTCGTGTGTATCAAAAGCCTTATCCTGAACACTTCGATGCAATTTCTTACCCTCAAGGTTATAAGGTTCCTGATTTTGTTAAATTTAGTGGTGAGGGTACGAAAACAACTTGGGAGCATGTGAGTCAGTATCTAGCACAGTTGGGTGAAGCAGGTTCCATAGAAGAGTTGAAAGTGCGTCTATTTCCCTTGTCTTTAACTGGCACTGCATTTTCATGGTTTGTTGCTTTACCACATGGCTCAATTCTCTTATGGTCGCAATTAGAGCAAAAGTTTCATGATCACTTTTATAGCGGCAATAATGAGCTAAAGTAGTCACATCTTACATCGGTTAGGCAAAAACATGATGAATTGGTCACTGATTACGTCAAGAGATTTAGAGATATAAAGAACCGATGTTATAGCTTAGTGATAACTGAGAGAGACTTGGCGGATCTTGTTCTTAATGGTTTAAAAACTCAAATTAAAGAGAGGCTAGAAAGTTATGAGTTTTTGAATATTAACCAAGTCTTGCAAAAGGCTTTGGCTCAAGAGAGTCGAAGTAAATAGGTTCATAGGTCTACAACTGATCGTCGTAGAATGCATATGGTTGAATACAATTATGATAATTCGGACGATGAGGTTGATTTCTATACTACTGAGTTTGTTTGGTCCTCAAAGGCCAAACCCTATACATGCAATGCTCTTAAGCCGATTCGCAAGAATCGTGATGAGGAGATGAAGTTTACTTTTGATAGATCTAAGTGTGATAAAATATTTGATGCTCTCTTGCAAGATAAGATGATTAGAATATCACACACCATACCACCGTTTGATGAGCTGAAACGGCGTGCTTATTGCAAATACCATAATTCATTTTCTCATGCTACTAAAGATTGCAATGTTTTCCGAAGACAGATACAATCGGCCATTCATGATGGACGATTGAATTTTGCTGAGATGCAAGTTGATAAATAGCCCTTCCCGATAAACACCATGGACTTGGAGGGAAATAAAATGTTGATTTGGCCTAGCATAATCGAATCTGCTAATAAAGATAATGTTCTTATTGGTGAACCCAGGAAAGGCAAGGAGGGCGACAAAGTCTTGGGACGAGAGGTTGTGCTTCATAAGCAACCCGATGGCAAGGAAGTATTGAAGATCACCATAAAACATCCTGCACTCGGGGGGCAACCACAAGTACAAGAAGATACTCATGTTAAATTTATCGATCCCAACAATTCAGAAGTTGGCAAGTGGGGAAAGAGTGAAGCTAAGCGCAAGAGAATCAGGCCAACTTTTGATATGTTGCTATCCAAATATGCAAGTCAAGCGGCCGGTTCTAGCTCTAATCGGCCATCACATTCGAAGCGTTCAAGATCGCTTCCGGAGTAAGAGTTTCGATGCTATGCAAGGCCATATGGGTCATGGGCGCCGACACCATGGATGTCACAACCCTCCTATGCGCCATATTACATGAGAGAATTTAATGGAGGATGGGGGCAGCCCCCAATGGCTCCTTATGCTTTCCATATGGGGTGGACAACACCTAGAAGGCCTGCTCGTGAGAGGCTTTATTATCCCATCCAAGGCCGTTTGAGTTACGGTGCTAATCAGCCAACAAAAAATTCTCCAAGTAAGGCCAATAAAAAGTGTGGCGTGTTAAGTCACCTAATGCGGAAATTTCAGAATGCGACAAGTAAAAGGAGATCAAAAGGCCGGTTGTTGGTAATCTGGCTACTTCTAATGGTGATATTGTTATTGTTCAGCAGGGTTCCATGGTTGATGATCATGAGGCGAGCACAAGCAAGGCCAAACCAAGGGATCCCAAATATACTCAACCTAAGTGGTGTCCTCCCGGTTTAACTAAGACCGTGAAAAGGAGATTACAACGCATGAGGAACCACGAGAAGGTAGAACACACAGAGGAGAGGCAAAGGGACGAATTGTTTAGTGAAATTCGGCCCATAGCACTCACAAAACAAGTGTGGAGGCCTAAACAAAAACAAAACACAGATGCTTCTACATTAGCTGCAGCAACACCTTCACCACCAAAAGTGGATGATGCGACCCCTATTACATCGTCCACACTACCTGAAACATCCCCTTCAATTGATGAATCTTTAACCCCAATATACACATTGGGAGATGAAGACAAGATGGTGGATTATGAATCTATGGAGGTTAGGGAAGGTATGGATATTAATATGGTATATTACTTACCTGCCGAGTTTCGTGCTATAGGTGAAGAAGGGGAGGTAGCCCAGCTGAATTTTGGTCCTAAGAATGCTATTTTCGAGAAGCCAAGAGAATAGGTGAAACACTTGAAGCCATTGTACCTCAAAGGTCATATTAACGGATCGTCGATTGCTAGGATGCTCGTTGATGGTGGTGCTATGGTAAATCTTATGCCGTACTCGGTCTTCAAAAAGTTGGGGTTAGATGATGATGCATTGATGAAGACCAATATGGTACTTAATGGATTTGAGGGTAAAGAAAAGACAAAGGCCAAAGGTGTGATGTGCATGGAACTCACCGTGGGAAGCAAAACTTTGGCCACCACATTCTTCATTGCCGAGGTGCAAGGTAACTATAATGTTATATTATGTCGCGATTGGGTTCATGCTAACCAATGTGTTCCATCTACCATGCATCAATTCTTAATACAATGGTCGATGATGAGATACAAGTCATTCACGCGGATAATTCGGCTTGTGTTGCTTTGGCCGATGCATCGGTGGATTGGAATCATCCCGATGTTACTTTCTTAACAGGGAGTGACCTCTCGGAGTTTGATTTCCTTAGTGCTACGAGGAACGGGTTCATTCCCATCTCTTTAAAGCCGATTGGTGGTAATCGGTTCCAAGGTATGATGTAAACAAGAAGTTAAAATCAATGGCCGATATAGAATTATCGCCCTAAGCACAAACATGGCCGATATAGAAATTATCGCCCGAAGCACATAAAATGACCGATGGAGTGTTAACATCATCCTTAGAAAAAGCATCGTGCAAGTTATTTTTCAGCACCCAAGTTTGCCGATGGAGTGTTGACCGATGGAGTATCAAATGCCTTATCCTGAACACTTCGATGCAATTTCTTACCCTCAAGGTTATAAGGTTCCTGATTTTGTTAAATTTAGTGGTGAGGGTACGAAAACAAGTTGGGAGCATGTGAGTCCGTATCTAGCACAGTTGGGTGAAGCAGGTTCCATAGAAGAGTTGAAAGTGCGTCTATTTCCCTTGTCTTTAACTGGCACCGCATTTTCATGGTTTGCTGCTTTACCACATGGCTCAATTCTCTTATGGTCGCAATTAGAGCAAAAGTTTCATGATCACTTTTATAGCGGCAATAATGAGCTAAAGTTGTCACATCTTACATCGGTTAGGCAGAAACATGATGAATCGGTCACCGATTATGTCAAGAGATTTAGAGATATAAAGAACCGATGTTATAGCTTAGTGATAACTGAGAGAGACTTGGCGGATCTTGTTCTTAATGGTTTAAAAACTCAAATTAAAGAGAGGCTAGAAAGTTATGAGTTTTTGAATATTAACCAAGTCTTGCAAAAGGCTTTGGCTCAAGAGAGTCGAAGTAAATAGGTTCATAGGTCTACAACCGATCGTCCTAGAATGCATATGGTTGAATACAATGATGATAATTCGGACGATGAGGTTGATTTCTATACTACTGAGTTTGTTTGGTCCTCAAAGGCCAAACCCTATACATGCAATGCTCTTAAGCCGATTCACAAGAATCATGATGAGGAGATGAAGTTTACTTTTGATATATCTAAGTGTGATAAAATATTTGATGCTCTCTTGCAAGATAAGATGATTAGAATATCACACACCATACCGTCGTTTGACGAGCTGAAACGGCGTGCTTATTGCAAATACCATAGTTCATTTTCTCATGCTACTAACGATTGCAATGTTTTTCGAAGACAGATACAATCGCCCATTAATGATGGACGATTGAATTTTGCTGAGATGCAAGTTGATAAACAGCCCTTCCCGATAAACACCATGGACTTGGAGGGAAATAAAATGTTGATTTGGCCTAGCATAATCGAATCTGTTAATAAAGATAATGTTCTTATTGGTGAACCCAGGAAAGGCAAGGAGGGCGACAAAGTCTTGGGACGAGAGGTTGTGCTTCATAAGCAACCCGATGGCAAGGAAGTATTGAAGATCACCATAAAACATCCTGCACTTGGGGGGCAACCACAAGTACAAGAAGATACTCATGTTAAATTTATCAATCCCAAGAATTCAGAAGTTGGCAAGTGGGGAAAGAGGGAAGCTAAGCACAAGAGAATCAGGCCAACTTTTGATATGTTGCTATCCAAATATGCAAGTCAAGCGGCCGGTTCTAGCTCTAATCGGCCATCACATTCAAAGCGTTCAAGATCGCTTCCGGAGTAAGAGTTTTGATGCTATGCAAGGCCATATGGGTCATGGGCGCCGACACCATGGATGTCACAACCCTCCTATGCGCCATATTACATGAGAGACTTCAATGGAGGATGGGGGCAGCCCCCAATGGCTCCTTATGCTTTCCATATGGGGTGGACAACACCTAGAAGGCCTGCTCGTGAGAGGCTTTATTATCCCATCCAAGGCCGTTTGAGTTATGGTGCTAATCGGCCAACAAAAAATTCTCCAAGTAAGGCCAATAAAAAGTGTGGCGTGTTAAGTCACCTAATGCGGAAATTTCAGAATGCGACAAGTAAAAGGAGATCAAAAAGCCGGTTGTTGGTAATCTGGCTACTTCTAATGGTGATATTGTTATTGTTCAGCAGGGTTCCATGGTTGATGATCATGAGGCGAGCACAAGCAAGGCCAAACCAAGGGATCCCAAATATACTCAACCTAAGTGGTGTCCTCCCGGTTTAACTAAGACCATGAAAAGGAGATTACAACGCATGAGGAACCACGAGAAGGTAGAACACAAAGAGAAGAGGCAAAGGGACGAATTGTTTAGTGAAATTCGGCCCATAGCACTCACAAAACAAGTGTGGAGGCCTAAACAAAAACTAAACACAGATGCTTCTACATTAGCTGCAGCAACACCTTCACCACCAAAAGAGGATGATGCGACCCCTATTACATCGTCCACACTACCTGAAACATCCCCTTCAATTGATGAATCTTTAACCCCAATATACACATTGGGAGATGAAGACAAGATGGTGGATTATGAATCTACGCCGGTTAGGGAAGGTATGGATATTAATATGGTATATTACTTACCTACCGAGTTTCGTGCTATAGGTGAAGAAGGGGAGGTAGCCTAGCTGAATTTTGGTCCTAAGAATGCTATTTTCGAGAAGCCAAGAGAATCGGTGAAACACTTGAAGCCATTGTACCTCAAAGGTCATATTAATGGATCGTCGATTGCTAGGATGCTCGTTGATGGTGGTGCTATGGTAAATCTTATACCCTACTCGGTCTTCAAAAAGTTGGGGTTAGATGATGATGCATTGATGAAGACCAATATGGTACTTAATGGATTCGAGGGTAAAGAAAAGACAGAGGCCAAAGGTGTGATGTGCATGGAACTCACCGTGGGAAGCAAAACTTTGGCCACCACATTCTTCATCGCCGAGGTGCAAGGTAACTATAATGTTATATTATGTCGCGATTGGGTTCATGCTAACCAATGTGTTCCATCTACCATGCATCAATTCTTAATACAATGGGTCGATGATGAGATAGAAGTCATTCACGCAGATAATTCGGCTTGTGTTGCTTTGGCCGATGCATCGGTGGATTGGAATCATCCTAATGTTACTTTCTTAACAGGGAGTGACCTCTCGGAGTTTGATTTCCTTAGTGCTATGAGGAACGCGTTCATTCCCATCTCTTTAAAGCCGATTGGTGGTAATCGGTTCCAAGGTATGATGTAAACAAGAAGTTAAAATCAATGGCTGATATAGAATTATCGCCCTAAGCACAAACATGGCCGATATAGAAATTATCTCCCGAAGCACATAAAATGACCGATGGAGTGTTGACATCGTCCTTAGAAAAAGCATCGTGCAAGTTATTTTTCGGCACCCAAGTTTGCCGAAAAACAGGGGGGCATGTGTTGACACTCAAAAGTAGCACAATGATAAAAGTTTCTTTAAACTATGTCAAGATTAATTCAAACTTATGATTGGAGGTCACCATGGGATGGATCTTTTTGAGAAGATCAAGATGGATACGAAGATGATCTAAAAGGGAGCTCGGATGCAAAAGTTATGACAAGTTTAGAGATGCTCATGTTGACACCAGATTAAAGAATGGCTGGATACCCAATTAAGATATCCTCTTATGGAAAAATGATCAACACGAGTTGTCTTCTTCTCGTCGAGACGGTCGATTTTGATATAAAAATTGTCTTAATCTGAGGTCGTATGCAAAAGTTACAGCTAGTACAAGACGCTGCTACACTGGATGGCCGGACACTCCGGGGAAAACCATCCGGGTTTTGATTTTATCTGTGGATGGCCGGACACTCCGGGTATGTTCGTCCGGGTTTTGAATTTCGCTGCTGCAGACTTCGGAAAACAGCCGAAAACTCCCTCAAGATGGCCTCAGATCAAAAAACGTTCAACATGAAAGTTGTTCGTCTCGTCAACAGTCAAGATTGCTTTTGGGCTCGTTTCCATCCGAGATCGTTTACTCCCCCAAACATAGCCCAGCCAGATTTTACCGAACAGTTTTGGAAAGTTCGGACCAAACAAATCCAAATTGGACTAGGGTTTTGGACGTGAATTGAAGCCTCTTCCTTGCATGGAAAGTCCAGCCGCCTCTTATATACTTAAGGGGTGACGGCCGATTGAACAACAACACGCAATCGCAAAACTCATCTACTTTTTACCCTAGTTTTACATCCCTCCCTTGTTCTTTCTCTCCCGTTCTTCGTTCGTTCTTCTTTTGCAGGGCGGCGATCCTTGAGGCTCTAGGGGTGGGCGAACCGACCTAGGGCAGCCCATAGCTGCCACGCGTCCAGACGGGGTCCCTCCCGGGCGCGTGGGGTTTCGGGTCCTGAAAAGCACCCACCGGATTGCTTGTGTACCGCGTTTCCGGACAGGTCTCCTTCGGCGTGAGCTGCGGTGCATCACCCTCGGCGTTGAAGGTACACAGTGACGTGTTCGTGTGCGAACAAGATCAAAGGCACAAGATGAGGATGGCCATATCATGTCACATATTTTGATTGCATGTGATGTTTATCTTTTATGCATCTTATTTTGCTTAGTACGGTGGTAGCATTATAAGATGATCCCTCACTAAAATTTCAAGGAATAAGTGTTCTCCCTGAGTATGCAATGTTGCAACAGTTTGTTGTGTCGAGACACTGATGACTCGCAAGTATACGGAATAGTTGTAGCCTCTTTCGATAAGTAAGAGTGTCAAACCCAACGAGGAGCTAAAGGTAGAACAAATACTCTCTCAAGTCCTATCGGCCACTGATACAACTTTAGCACGCTTGACGTTCGCTTTACCTAGAACAAGTATGAAACTAGAAGTACTTTGTAGGTGTTGTTGGATAGGTTTGCAAGATAATAAAGGGCACGTAAATATAAACTAGGGGCTGTTTATATAAAGATGCAATAAAGTAAGTATTAGTAGAGAGCTTTTTGTTACGAGAAAGTTATTTGTCCAAGGCAATCGATAACTAGACTAGTAATCACTATTGCAATTCTATTTGAGGGAGAGGCATAAGCTAACATACTTTCTCTTCTTGGATCATATGCACTTATGATTGGAACTTTAGAAAGCATCCGCAACTACTAAAGATCATTAAGGTAAAACCCAAACATAGCATTAAAGCACCAAGTCCCCTTTATCCCATACGCAAACAACCTACTTACTCGGGTCTGTGCTTCTGTTCACTCACGACACCTACCATAAGCAAATCATAAACATATTGCAAACCCTACAGTGGGGATCCCTCACGCTTGTGTGACACGGAGAGCACCATAGGACAGCACCAATAATAAAGCATGCAACTCAAACCAATCACGATCATCAATTAACCCATAAGACAAAACGGATCTACTCAAACATCATAGGATAGCCATACATCATTGGGAAATAATATATAGCGTTGAGCACCATGTTTAAGTAGAGATTACAGCGGGTAAGAGAGGGGTTACACCACTGCATAGAGGGGGGAAGAGTTGGTGATGAAGGAGGTGAAGTTGTTGGTGAAGATCGCGGTGATGATGATGGCCCCCGGCGGCGTTCTGGCGCCACCAGAAGCAAGGGGGAGAGAGCCCCCCTTCTTCTTCTTCTTCCTTGACCTTCTCCCTGGATGGGAGAAGGGTTTCCCCTCTGGCCCTTGGCTCCCATGGCGTGGGAGGGGCGAGAGCTCCTCCGAGATTGGATCTGTCTCTCTGTCTCTCTCTATTTCTGCGTTCCCAGATTCTGCCCCTTCACCGTTTCTCTTATATCCGGAGATCTATAACTCCGATTGGGGTGAATCTTTCGCCCAGATTTTTCTCATAAAATTATCTTTCTTGTGGCAAAGGAAGAGCGTAAACTGCCTTATGGCTGGCCCACGAGAGTGCTAGGCGCGCCCAGGGGGGTTGGGCGTGCCCCCCTATCTCCTGGCCACCTCGGACATCGTTTCACGCTGATTCTTCCTCTAGAAAATCCCAAATATTCCAAAATAATTCTCCATTCATTTTTATCCCGTTTGGATTCCGTTTGATATTGGGTTTTTGCGAAACATAAAACATGCAACAGACAGGAACTGGCACTGGGCACTGGATCAATATGTTAGTCCAAAAATAGTATAAAAAGTTGCCAAATGTATATGAAAGTTGAAGAATATTGGCATGGAACAATCAAAAATTATAGATATGACGGAGACGTATTAGTATCCCCAAGCTTAATTCATGCTCGTCCTCGAGTAGGTAAATGATAAAAAAGATAATTTTTGATGTGGAATGCTACCTAGCATAATCTTGATCATATGTCTAATCATGGCATGAATATTAAGACACGAGTGATTCAAAGCAATAGTCTATCGTTTGACGTGAAAACAGTAATACTTCGAGCGTACCAATAAAGCAATCATGTATTTTCAAAACAACAAGGCCAAAGCAAGCTTATCCCTACAAAATCATATAGTTCGGCCATGCTTCATTTTCGTCACACAAAATGCTCCCATCATGCACAACCCCGATGACAAGTCGAGCAATTGGTTCATACTTTTTAACGAGCTTCGGCTTTTTCAACCCTCACGCAATACATGAGCGCAAGCCATGGAT
The DNA here is from genome assembly GCF_002162155.2 of Triticum dicoccoides. NCBI lineage: Eukaryota > Viridiplantae > Streptophyta > Magnoliopsida > Poales > Poaceae > Triticum > Triticum dicoccoides. Next base: position 729,060,503 of record NC_041393.1, on the reverse strand, counting down.
ATAGCACTATAGGTGGAATAGAATATGATGGTGGAGGTTTATATGGAGAAGACAAAAAAGGGAGAAAGTCTCACATCGACGCGGCTAATCAATGGGCTATGGAGATGCCCATCAATTGATGTCAATGTGAGGAGTAGGGATTGCCATGCAACGGATGCACTAGAGCTATAAGTGTATGAAAGCTCAAACTGAAAACTAAGTGGGTGTGCATCCAACTTGCTTGCTCATGAAGACCTAGGGCATTTGAGGAAGCCCATTGTTGGAATATACAAGCCAAGTACTATAATGAAAATTCTCACTAGCATATGAAAGTGACAATATAGGAGACTCACTATATGAAGAACATGGTGCTACTTTGAAGCACAAGTGTGGAAAAAGGATAGTAACATTGCCCCTTTTCTCTTTTTTTTATTTTTTTCTTTTTCTTTTTTTTGGGTGGGCTTCTTTGGCCCCCTTTTTTATTTAGGCTTCTTTGGCCTTTCCTTTTTTTTTCTTTTTTTTCTTTTTTTTCTTTTTTTCATGGGGCAATGCTCTATAATGATGATCATCATACTTTTATTTACTTACAACTCGATACTGGAACAAAGATATGACTCTATATGAATGCTTCCGGCGGTGTACCAGGATGTGCAATGATCTATCGTAGCAATGACATCAAAAAACGGACAAGCCATGAAAACATCATGCTAGATATCTTACGATCATGCAAGGCAATATGACAATGAATGCTCAAGTCATGTAGATGATGATGGAAGTTGCATGACAATAATATCTCGGAATGGCTATGGAAATGCCATGATAGGTAGGTATGGTGGCTGTTTTGAGGAAGATATAAGGAGGCTTATGTGTGATAGAGCGTATCGTATCATGGGGTTTGGATGCACCGGCGAAGTTGGCACCGACTCTCGAGATGAGAAAGGGCAATGCATGGTACTGAAGAGGCTAGCAATGATGGAAAGGTAAAAGTGTGTATAATCCATGGACTCACATTAGTCATAAAGAACTCATATACTTATTGCAAAAGTTTATTAGCCCTCGAAGCAAAGTACTACTACGCATGCCCCTAGGGGGATAGATTGGTAGGAAAAGACCATGGCTCGTCCCCGACCGCCACTCATAAGGAAGACAATCAAAGAAACACCCCATGCTTCAAATTTGTCACACAACGGCTACCATATGTGCATGCTACGGGACTTGCAAACCTCAACACAAGTGTCTCTACAATCCACAATCACCCACTAGCATGACTCTAATATCACCATCTTTATATCGCAAAACTATTGCAAGGAATCAAACATATCATATTCAATGATCTACAAGTTTATGTAGGATTTTATGACTAACCATGTGAATGACCAATTCCTGTCATCTCTCTAAATAGATATAAGTGAAGCAAGAGAGTTTAATTCTTTTTACAAAATATATGCCCACGCTCTAACAAATATAAGTGAAGCAAAAGAGCATTCTACAAATGGTGGTTTCCTATGTGAAGAGAAACAGGCAATCCAAACTTCAAATGATATAAGTGAAGCACATGAAGCATTCTATAAAGCCATACTGAAAAGATTTAAGTAAAGTGCAATGAGCATTCTATAAATCAACCAAGGACTATCTCATACCAGCATGGTGCATAAAATAAAAATGAAAACTAAATGCAAAAGACGCTCCAAGACCTGCACATATCGCATGAACGAGACGAATCCGAAAACATACCGATACTTGTTGAAGAAAGAGGGGATGCCTTCTGGGGCATCCCCAAGCTTAGACGCTTGAGTCTCCTTGAATATTTACTTGGGGTACCTCGGGCATCCCCAAGCTTGAGCTCTTGCCTCTCTTCCTTTTCCTCATATCGAGACCTCCTCGTTTAGACACTTCATCCACACAAAACTTCAACAGAAAACTCGGTAAGATCCGTTAGTATAATAAAGCAAATCACCACTCTATGTACTATTTAAAACCAATTCATATTTTGTTTTTGCATTGTGTCTACTGTAATATAACTTTTCCATGGCTTAATCCACTAATATAAATTGATAGATTCATCAAACCAAGCAAACTATGCATCAAAAACAGAATCTGTCAAAAACAGAACAGTCTGTAGCAATCTGAACATCCACCATACTTCTGGTACCCCAGAAATTCTACCAAAATTACGAAAATAAACAAGTTGTACAGAAATACAGTGCAAAAGGAATCAGAACCGTTTGACTTTCCAGTTAAAAATGTGAAATCGCGCACTACAGGCCAAGTTTCTTCCTGCACCGTACAAACCAACAAGCATTGTAAACATCTTAAAGGCAAACTTTGGCACATTATTTTTATAATACAATGGAATTATACAAGGGTATAATTATTTTTGATGAAAAGTTTCTGTAATTAAGATTCACAAAGTTTCCGTGAGCATGAACAAAGTTCAAGGCTAGCTCCCACTTCAACAATGCTTGTCTTTCTCACTTTCACTTTCCTTTTTGAAAAGTTTTAGGGTTTCCCTCTTTATTTTTTTGTTTTTAAACTATATAAAAGCACTCAACAGAAATAAATGACTCTCTAAAACTTCCGGGTTGTCTCCCTGGCAGCGCTTTCTTTAAAGCCATTAAGCTAGGCATATAGTGCTCAAGTAATGAATCCACCCGGATCCCAAGGTATATCAAAGCCAATTTTAATTAACAATGTTTTGTAATTTAGTAGTGAGCACAAAGTAACATATATCATGCACAACAAAGTCTAACTCTCTTCCTATGCATCGGCATGTCTTAAAAGAACAATTCATGCACACCAAGTAAAGGCCAATGCATAGTATAAGGAGGTTCTTGCAATTCTATCGTATTGGAAACATAGAGAGGTCGAGATATAGTTCCTCTCTCATAATAATTGCAAGTAGGGGCAGCAATCACATGCATATTATATCTATTAAAATCATCATGTGCAACGGTAAAAGGCAACCCATCAATATAATCCTTAATAAGCACAAACTTCTCCGATATAGTGTAGTTTGGAGAATTCAAAAAGATAATAGGACTATCATGTGTGGGTGAAATAGAAACAATTTCATGTTTAACATAGGGAACTATAGCAAGTTCATCTCCATAAGCATAATTCATATTGGCATCTTGGCCACAAGCATAGCAAGTATCATCAAAAAGGGATATTTCAAGAGAATCAACGGGATCATAGCAATCATCATAGCAATCATCCTTCGGTAAGCACGAAGGGGAATTAAACAATGTATGATTTGAAGAGTTACTCTCATTAGAAGGTGGGCACGGGTGATCAATCCGCTCTTCCTCCTTTTGTTCTTCGCTCTCCTTGTCATCTTTTTAATCCAATGAGCTCACAGTTTCATCAATTTCTTCTTCCATAGCTTCCTGCAAAATATTAGTCTCTTCTTGGACAGCGGAGACTTTCTCAATAAATGCATTAATATTTTAATTGTATTCATAATTTTTATAGCAATATCTAAGTATAGCAAAAATTTCAGGTTTGTAAACTGAATCATCAAAATCATCAAATTGTTTAAACATAGATTCAATCTCATAAGCACCCATAAAAGCAACGAATTCTTCTATTTGTTCCACATCATAGTAATCATATACACCATTAGCATAAGAGCCTAAGGTTTCATTATCATTGAATTTGCATGAAAAGGGAAGGTGTGGAGCCTTCATCCTAGAGTAACAAGTATAATCATGTATCAAGCATAGTTGACAAGCATACCAACGCAACATAGAAGTTTGATCCCATAATAGTTTCCCTTTTTGTGTCAAGCGATAATCCCTAAAGTATTCACGTTGATCCAATGTGTATTCCATTACAAAGTTGAATGGGGTTTTCTCAGGATTATCAAAGTAGTACATAATTTCTTTCACATAACGAGCATCGAGGGTTTTAGGAGGTTCCCCTTCTCCATGAGTAGCAAGTACACCTAATCTTTTTGGTATTTCGTGTTCCATATCCATAACTAAAGATAGAGAACAACTTAGAACAGCAAATAAAAATTACTTAGTGATAAAGCAAACAAGCACACACGAGAATATTCACCCCACGCTATGACTCCCCAGCAACGGCACCAGAAAAAAGGTCTTGATGACCCGCAAGTATACGGGATAGTTGTAGCCTCTTTCGATAAGTAAGAGTGTCGAACCCAACTAGGAGCTAAAGGTAGAACAAATACTCTCTCAAGTCCTATCGGCCACTGATATGACTCTACGCACGCTTGACGTTCGCTTTACCTAGAACAAGTATGAAACTAGAAGTACTTTGTAGGTGTTGTTGGATAGGTTTGCAAGATAATAAAGAGCACATAAATATAAACTAGGGACTGTTTAGATAAAGCTACAATAAATTAAGTATTAGTAGAGAGCTTTTTGTTACGAGAAAGTTATTTGTCCAAGGCAATCAATAACTAGACAGGTAATCACTATGGCAATTCTATTTGAGGGAGAGGCATAAGCTAACATACTTTCTCTTCTTGGATCATATGCACTTATGATTGGAACTCTAGCAAGCACCCGCAGCTACTAAAGATCATTAAGGTAAAACCCAACCATAGCATTAAATCATCAAGTCCCCTTTATCCCATACGCAAACAACCTACTTACTCGGGTCTGTGCTTCTGTTCACTCACGCCACCCACCATAAGCAAATCATAAACATATTGCAAACCCTACAGCGGGAATCCCTCACGCTTGCGCAACATAGAGAGCACCATAGGACAGCACCAATAATAAAACATGCAACTCAAACCAATCACGATCATCAATTAACCCATAAGAACAAACGGATCTACTCAAACATCATAGGATAGCCATACATCATTGGAAATAATATATAGTGTTGAGAACCATGTTTAAGTAGAGATTACAGCGGGTAAGAGAGGGGTTACATAGCTGCATAGAGGGGGGAGAGTTGGTGATCGGTGAAGTTGTTGGTGAAGATCGCGGTGATGATGATGGCCCCCGGCGGCGTTCCGGCGCCACCGGGAGCAAGGGGAGAGAGCCCCCCTTCTTCTTCTTCTTCCTTGACCTTCTCCCTAGATGGGAGAAGGGTTTCCCCTCTGGTCCTTGGCTCCCATGGCCTGGGAGGGGCGAGAGCCCCTCCGAGATTGGATCTGTTTCTCTATCTCTCTCTGTTTCTGCGTTCCCAGATTCTGCCCCTTCACCGTTTCTTTTATATACAGAGATCCGTAACTCCGATTGGGGTGAATCTTTCGCCTAGATTTTTCTCATGAAATTAGCTTTCTTGCAGCAAAACAAGAGCGTCAACCGCTTTACGGGTGGCCCAGGAGAGTGCCAGGCGCGCCGAGGAGGGGAGGGCGCGCCCCCTATCTCCTGGCCACCTTGGACACCGTTTCGCATTGATTCTTCCTCCAGAAAATCCCAAATATTCCAAAATAATTCTCCGTCCATTTTTATCCTGTTTGGATTCCGTTTGATATTGGGTTTCTGCGAAACATAAAACATGCAACAGACAGGAACTGGCACTGGGCACTGGATCAATATGTTAGTCCCAAAAATAGTATAAAAAGTTGCCAAAAGTATATGAAAGTTGAAGAATATTGGCATGGAACAATAAAAAATTATAGATACGACGGAGACGTATCAGACACAAGTGATGATCGGGTGTGATAAGCTCTACGTTCACATACAACGGGTGCAAAACAGTTTTGCACATGCGGAATACTCAGGTTAAACTTGACGAGCCTATAATGTACAGACATGACCTCGGAACACTGCAGACCGAATGGTCGAACGTGAATCATACAGTAGATATGATCAACATAGAGATGTTCACCATTGAAAACTACTCCATCTCACGTCATGATCGGACATGGTTTAGTTGATATGGATCACGTGATCATTTAGATGACTCGAGGGATGTCTATCTGATGTCTACTACGCAACTTTATTCTTGTAGACTCGTGTTTGGCCTCCAAGCGCAGAGTTTTGTAGGAGAGTAGCAATTTTCCCTCGAGTGGATGACCTAAGGTTTATCAATCCATGGGAGGTGTAGGATGAAGATGGTCTCTCTCAAACAAATTCTATAGGTGCACTAGTTCGGCGAAGAGATGGTGATAAAAGTGCAATATGGATGGTATAAATATATTTTTATAATCTGAATAAATAAAAACAGCAAGGTAGCAAATAGTAAACGGGCACAAAAATGGTATTGCAATGCTTGAAAACAAGGCCTAGGGTCCGTACTTTCACTAGTGCAACCTCTCAACAATGCTAATATAATTGGATCATATAACCATCCCTCAAAGTGCGACGAAGAATCACTCCAAAATTCCTATCTAGCGGAGAACATAAGACGGAATTGTTTGTAGGGTACGAAACCACCTCAAAGATATTCTTTCCGTTCGATCTATTCAAGAGTTAGTACTAAAATAACACAAAGTTGTTCTTTCCGCTCGATCTATCCCAGAGTTCGTACTAAAATAACACCAAAGCAAATTCAGATTTATAATATTCAGTCCACCACAAAGAGCTTCAAATAGAACCCCAAGATTTCTACCGGAGAAACAAAGACAAGAACGTGCATCAACCCCTATGCATAGATTACCCCAATGTCACCTCAGGAATCCAAGAGTTGAGTGCGAAAACATATATGAAGTGAATCAATACGATACCCCATTTTCTCCACGAGTATTCAATTGCAAGACATATATAAAGTGTTCTAAAAAAGTATTCAATCCCATAACAACGAAATCTCAAAGGGAAAAAATCGATTCATCACAACAAGATAGAGAGGGGAAAACATCATATGATCTGACTATATTAACAAACTCACGATACATCAAGATCATGACATTGCAAGAACACGAGAGAGAGAGAGAGAGATTAAACACATAGCTACTAGTACAAACCCTCAGCCCCGAGGGTGGACTACTCCCTCCTCATCGTGGTGGCCGCCGGGATGATGAAGATGGACATCGGAGATGATTCCCCCCTCCTGCAGGGTGCCGGAACGCGGTCTAGATTTGTTTCTCGTGGATACAGTGGCCTTGCGGCGGAGGAACTTCTGATCTAGGTTTACCCCGAAGGGTTTCAGAACATTTGGGAATTTATAGGCCGAAGAGGGGGTGCGGGAGGCCATCGAGGTGGGCACAACCCACCTGGGCGCGCTTGGGCCCCCAGGCGCGCCCTGGTGGGTTGTGCCCCCCTCGGGGCACCCCCCAGGTGCTGCTCTGGCCCACTGGTGGTCATCTGGTCCATAAAAATTCCACAAAAAGTTTCGTGGTGTTTGGACTCCATTTGATATTGATTTTCTGTGATGTAAAAAACAAGCAAAAAACAGCCCCAAAAAATGATATAAAGTTGCCATAAAATGATTGTAAAACATCCAAGAATGATAATATAACAGCATGAATACTTCATAAATTATAGATACGTTGGAGACGTATCACTATCTAAGTGGGAGTTCTTAAGTAATATGATTAATTGAACTTAATTTATCATGAACTTAGTCCTGATAGTTTTTGCATATCTATGCTGTAGATCAATGGCCCGTGCTACCGTTCCCTTGAATTTTAATGTGTTCCTAGATAAAGCTAAGTTGAAACATGATGGTAGCAACTACACGGACTGGGTCTGTAACTTGAGGATTATCCTCATTGCTGCAAAGAAGAATTATGTCCTTGATGCACCGCTAGGTGAAAGGCCTGTTGTAGGAGCAGATGTTGATGTTATGAACGTCTATCAAGCTCGATCTGATGACTACTCGATAGTTCAGTGTGCCATTTTTACGGCTTAGAATCGGGACTTCAAAGATGTTTTGAACGTCATGGACCATATGAGATGTTCCAGGAATTGAAGTTAATATTTCAAGCAAATGCCCAAGTTGAGAGATATGAAGTCTCCAACAAGTTCTATAGCTGTAAGATGGAGGAGAACAGTTCTGTCAGTGAACACATACTCAGAATGTCTGGGTACCATAACCACTTGACTCAGCTGGGAGTTAATCTTTCGGATGATAGTGTTATTAACAGAGTTCTTCAATCACTGCCACCAAGTTATAAAGGCTTCGTGATGAACTATAATATGCAAGGGCTAGAGAACACTATACCCGAGCTCTTCACAATGCTCAAAGTTGCGGAGGTAGAAATCAAGAAGGAGCATCAAGTGTTGATGTGAACAAGACCACTAATTTCAAGAAAAAGGGCAAAGGAAAGAAGGGGAACTTCAAGAAGAATGGCAAGCAAGTTGCCACTCCCGGGAAGAAGCCCAAGTCTAGACCTAAGCCTGAAGCTGAGTGCTTCTACTGCATAGGGACTGGACACTGGAAGCGGAACTGCCAAGGGAATGGACACTGGAAGCGGAACTGCCCTAACTGTTTGGCAGATAAGAAGGATGACAAAGTGAACAAAAGTATGTTTGATATACATGTTATTGATGTGTACCTTACTAATACTCGTAGTAACGCCTGGGTATTTGATACTGGTTCTGTTGCTCATATTTGCAACTCGAAACAGGGGCTACAGATTAAACGAAGATTGGCTAAGGACAAGGTGATGATGCGCGTCGGGAATGGTTCCAAGGTCGATGTGATCGCCATCGGCACGCTGCCTCTACATCTACCTTCGGGATTAGTTTTAGACCTGAATAACTGTTATTTGGTGCCAGCGTTGAGCATGAACATTATATCTGGATTTTGTTTGATGCAAGACGGTTATTCATTTAAATCAGAGAAAAATGGTTGTATTTATATGAGTATTATCTTTTATGGTAATGCACCCTTGAAGAGTTGTCTATTTTTGTTGAATCTCGATAGTAGTGACACACATATTCATAATATTGATGCCAAAAGATGCAAAGTTGATAATTATAGTGCAACATATTTATGGCATTGCCGTTTAGGTCATATTTGTGTAAAGCGCATGAAGAAACTCCATGTAGATGGACTTTTGGAATCACTTGATTATCAATCATTTGATGCTTGTGAACCATGCCTCATGGGCAATATGACTAAGACTCCGTTCTCCGGAACAATGGAGCGAGCTACTGACTTATTGGAAACTAGCTGGGAGACCCACGCATTTGCGCTGCTAGATATTGAATTTACACATAAAGTTTGTGTGATGATATGTATTTACCTTCCTACCTTCCTTTTCTCCATGACATCTCAAAAAAAATGATCTTCATATATATAATTAACGTTTTATGGCCTTACTACTCGAGGAAAACTATCATCTATTTGGAGTAGCAAAAACTTTGAATTTGTTTTTCTTGTTGCAATAAATTATCTTATTTTCATGTTGAAAGGACAATATATGGTCGAGGGCAGTTGTGTGGTGCATGCAAAATTGGCGTATCAAATTAATAGTGAAGTTGGAAAAAGGATTTTCTTATTAAAAATCTATACAAAGTAAATACGATTAATTCTCATGATACGTAAAAAACACATCCGATTGATTAGTAGGTGAATTTGGGCCTTGAGAAATTGATGCATATTGCTTCGAATTGATTACAAACATAGTTGATTTGCCTACTAGCACATGTATACCTATTAAATTCATTCTAAATCTCAGTAATTATAATTAGGACCCATTATAGAATTTGAAGAGCATATTCTAGCCAATGAATGTGATGGCTTATCTTTTCGTTGTTCTCTTCGTCTCCCTGGTCATGGGCCCAATTAGCTCCTCAATAACATATCTCATTTTGATCTTAGTTCCCTAGATCTACATGATGGCGTGTGTTTATGGTGATATGGTGTGTATTATGCTTCTGCATTTTAGCATGTACATTTTAATATGCGCATATGTCTTATTCTAACATAATTATACAATTATATTGGCTTTTCTACTCTTTCATCTTTTGTTGTGTTCTTTCATCTCCCTCATTTCTTCTAGCAAATAAAATCCAACTCGATTTGTTAGTTGGTCGCTCCATCGGTCTCCTTCAACAAAATTACTATTGCAAATCAAAGTCATTGAATATACTTCAATGCATTACTCATATGTACTCTAGAGTTGTGCAACTTTTACATGATGCATTGCTCTCTCATCTCCATCATTTCTACCCAGAAATAAATATTAAATCGATCTAATTAAATTCATCAAGTATAGACGACGATTGGCATATTCATTGGTCCTCCTAGAGTTGTGCTGCTTTTTCATCATGGCTTACTTGTCCTCCACATGTTCGAAAATATTTGGTGCCTATTATTTGGAGTTTTCTGTTCATAATTTTAGCTAGGATTTTCTTTTAGAATACATTAAAGATTAGTTAAATGATATATGGCTTAAAAGTATTTTGCAGCTACTACAACATTGTTGTTCTTACATCTCCAGTCCATATACTTTTATATATATTATTGATCGAAGTTTTAAAGCATTGACTGTATGTTTAATTATACACATTATAAACAAAACTACTTTTTTATATATAAGGCCCAATCTTTGCTAAGTGCGTACCAAAATTCTGGGGAGAGAAAGTGTTTTTTTTTTGCTTTTCTAATAAGGCAGAAAAAAAGTACAGATTGATTTATCTACTAAAATCATACCCAGATTACATCAATGCATGTATTCTTTCTTAACCGATCAGTGCATGTATTCTACTCAGACTTTGCTTTCTTTTAGGATGTTCACATGTACTCTGTCTGGACTCCTATTTTTTTTCTTTATAATACTCAGACTCTTCTTTGAATTCTACACGGACTATTTCTCCAATCTGCATGCATGTGCTTTTTGGGACATACATGTGTTGCGGTTGGTGCATCTAGTCCTTCACGGACTCTTGCTGATCTATATAGATTCATTAAATCTCAGCCGTTTTTTTGCTAGTTAAACCTTGTCTGTTTTTTTTTGTCTTTGACGTACAGATCTATATAGATCATTCATTAAATCTCAACCGTTTTTCTTTGCTACTTAAATCTCGTCCGTTCATTTTCTACCGTTTTGAGTATATAATATATAATACATACCGATGTATGCGGTCTGATGAGTGTTGAGGATTACGGCGGGTATCGTTATTTTCTGACCTTCACAGATGATTTGAGCAGATATGGGTATATCTACTTAATGAAACACAAGTCTGAAACATTTGGAAAGTTCAAAGAATTTCAGAGTGAAGTGGAGAATCATCGTAACAAGAAAATAAAGTTTCTACGATGTGATCGCGGAGGTGATATTTGAGTTACGAGTTTGACCTTCATTTAAAACAATGTGGAATAGTTTCACAACTCACGCCACCGGGAACACCACAGCGTAATGGTGTGTCCAAACGCCGTAACCGTACTTAATTAGATATGGTGCGATCTATGATGTCTCTTACCGATTTACCACTATCGTTTTGGGGTTATGCATTAGAGACAGCTGCATTCACGTTAAATAGGGCACCATCTAAATCCGTTGAGATGACACCGTATGAACTGTGGTTTGGCAAGAAACCTAAGATGTCGTTTCTTAAAGTTTGGGGTTGCGATGCTTATGTGAAAAAGCTTCAGCCTGCTAAGCTCGAACCCAAATGGAAGAAGTGCGTCTTCATAGGATACCCAAAAAGAAACGGTTGGGTACACCTTCTATCACAGATCCAAAGGTAAGATCTTTGTTGCTAAGAATGGATCCTTTCTAGAGAATGAGTTTCTCTCGAAAGAAGTGAGTGGGAGGAGAGTAAAACTGGATGAGGTAATTGTACCTCCTCTCAATTTGGAAAGTAGCTCATCAGAGAAATCTGTTCCCATGATGCCTACGCCAATTAGTGAGGAAGTTAATGATGTTGATCATGAAACTTCAGATCAAGTTTCTACAGAACCTCGTAGGTCAACCAGAGTACGTTCCGCATCAGAGTGGTATGGTAATCCTGTTCTGGAGGTTATGTTACTTGACCATGACGAACCTATGAACTATGAGGAAGCGATGATGAGCCCAGATTCCGCAAAATGGCTTGAGGCCATGAAATCTGAGATGAGATCCATGTATGAAAAGAAAGTGTGGACTTTGGTTGACTTGCTCGATGATCGGCAAGCCATAGAGAATAAATGGATCTTCAAGAAGAAGACTGACGCTGACGGTAATGTTACTGTCTACAAAGCTCGACTTGTCGCAAAAGGTTTTCGACAAGTTCAAGGAGTTGACTACGATGAGACCTTCTCACCCGTAGCGATGCTTAAGTCTGTCCGAATCATGTTAGCAATTGCCGCATTTTATGATTATGAAATCTGGCAAATGGACGTCAAAACTACATTGCTTAATGGATTTCTTAAAGAAAAGTTGTATATGATGCAACCAAAAGGTTTGTTCGATCATAAAGGTGCTAACAAAGTGTGCAAGCTCCAGCGATCCATTTATGGACTGGTGCAAGCATCTTGGAGTTGGAATATATGCTTTGATAGTGTGATCAAAGCATATGGTTTTATACATACTTTCGGAGAAGCCTGTATTTACAAGAAAGTGAGTGGGAGCTCTGTAGCATTTCTAATATTATATGTGGATGACATATTGTTGATTGGAAATGATGGAGAATTTCTGGATAGCATTGGATACTTGAATAAGAATTTTTCAATTAAAGACCTCGGTGAAGCTGCTTGTATATTGGGAATCAAGATCTATAGAGATAGATCAAAATGCTTAATTGGACTTTCACAAATCACATACCTTGATAAAGTTTTGAAGAAGTTCAAAATGGATCAGTCAAAGAAAGGGTTCTTGCCTGTGTTACAAGGTGTGAAGTTGAGTCAGACTTAATGCCCGACCACTATAGAAGATAGAGAGAAAATGAAAGTCATTCCCTATGCCTCAACCATAGGTTCTATCATGTATGCAATGATGTGTACTAGACCTGATGTGTGCCTTGCTATAAGTTTAGAAGGGAGGTACCAAAGTAATCCAGGAGTGGATCACTGGACAGCGGTCAAGAACATCCTAAAGTACCTGAAAAGGACTACGGATATGTTTCTCGTTTATGGAGGTGACAAAGAGCTCGTCGTAAATGGTTACGTTGATGATAGCTTTGACACTGATCTGGATGACTCTAAGTCACAAACAGGATACGTATTTATATTGAATGGTGGAGCTGTCAGTTGGTGCAGTTCCAAGAAAAGCGTCGCGGCGGGATCTACGTGTGAAGCGGAGTACATAGCTGCTTCGGAAGCAGCAAATGAAGGAGTCTGGATGAAGGAGTTCATATCCGATCTAGGTGTAATACCTAGTGCATCGGGTCCAATGAAAATCTTTTGTGACAATACTGGAGAAATTGTCTTAGCAAAAGAATCCAGATTTCACAAGAGAACCAAACACATCAAGAGACGCTTCAATTCCATCTGCGATCAAGTCAAGGAAGGAGACATAGAGATTTGCAAAATACATACAGATCTGAATGTTGCAGACCCGTTGACTAAGCCTCTTCCACGAGCAAAACATGATCATCACCAAGACTCCATGGTTGTTAGAATCATTACTACGTAGTATAGATTATTGACTCTAGTGCAAGTGGGAGACTGAAGGAAATACGCCCTAGAGGCAATAATAAAGTTGTTATTTATATCTCCTTATATCATGTTAAATGTTTATTATTCATGCTAGAATTATATTAACTGGAAACTTAGTACATGTGTGAATACACAGACAAAACAGAGTGTCCCTAGTATGCCTCTACTAGACTAGCTCGTTAATCAAAGATGGTTAAGTTTCCTAACCATAGACATGTGTTGTCATTTGATGAACGGGATCACATTATTAGGAGAATAATGTGATGGACAAGACCCATCCGTTAGCTTAGCATAATGATCGTTAAGTTTTATTGTTATTGTTTTCTTCATGACTTATACATATTCCTTTGACTATGAGATTATGCAACTCCCAAATACCAGAGGAACACCTTGTGTGCTATCAAACGTCACAACGTAACTAGGTGACTATAAAGATGCTCTACAGGTGCCTCCGAAGGTGTTTGTTGGGTTGGCATAGATCAAGATTAGGATTTGTCACTCCGAGTATCGGAGAGGTATCTCTGGGCCCTCCCGGTAATGCACATCATGATAAGCCTTGCAAGAAATGTGACTAATGAGTTAGTTGCATGATGATGCATTACGGAACGAGTAAAGATACTTGCCGGTAACGAGATTGAACTAGGTATGAAGATACCGACGATCGAATCTCGGGCAAGTAACATACTGATGACAAAGAAAATGACGTATGTTGTCATTATGATTTGACCGATAAAGATCTTCGTAGAATATGTAGGAACCAATATGAGCATCCAGGTTCCACTGTTGGTTATTGACCGGAGATGTGTCTCGGTCATGTCTACATAGTTCTCGAACCCGTAGGGTCCGCACGCTTAACGTTCGATGACAATTTGTATTATGAGTTATGTGTTTTGGTGACCGAAGATTGTTCGGAGTACCGGATGAGATCACGGACATGACGAGGAGTCTCGAAATGGTCGAGAGGTAAATATTGATATATTGGACGATAGTATTCGGACACGGGAATGGTTCCGAAGTGTTTCAGGTATTTATCGGAGTACCGGGAGGTTACCGGAACCCCCGGGGGAAGTAATGGCCACATGGGCCATAGGGGAGAGGCAGGGTATCCCACATGGGGGTGCCCCCCATGGGAGTCCAAATTGGAAAAGGGGAGGGGGCGTGGGCCCCCTTTCCTTCTCCCTCTTCCTCTCCTCCCCCCTTTCCCCCTCCGATAGAAGGAAGGGGGGCCGAATAGGACTAGGAGTCCAAGTGGGATTCCCCCCACTTGGCGCGCCCCTAGGCCGGCCTCTTCCCCTCTCCTCCTTTATATACGGGGGCGAGGGCACCTCTAGGCACATCAATCGTTTCTTAGCCGTGCGCGGTGCCCCCCTCCACCGTTTACTCCTCCGATCATATTGTCGTAGTGCTTAGGCGAAGCCCTGCGCGGATCACTTCACCGTCACCGTCATCACGCCGTCATGCTGACGAAACTCTCCCTCGACACTTTGCTGGATCAAGAGTTCGAGGGACATCATCGAGCTGAACGTGTGCTGAACTCGAAGGTGCCGTACGTTCGGTACTTGATCGGTTGGATCGCGAAGACGTTCGACTACATCAACCGCGTTAAACTAACGCTTCCGCTTTCGGTCTATGAGGATACGTGGACACACTCTCCCCCTCTCGTTGCTATGTATCTCCTAGATAGATCTTGCGTGATTGTAGGAATTTTTTTGAAATTGCATGCTACGTTCCCCAACAGCGAGCACATAAGCATAGACAGAAGGAAGCATACAGAAACAAGACACATAATTCTCATTCTCAACAAAAGGCAAGACAATTTTTTTGCTGGGAAGAAGGCAAATTTGCATTTTACAAAGTAGATAAGAAAGCACATTATTACGAGAATGGCCTTTTGGCTCCCAGGAGCACCCGCTCCTGTGTGAATAGTAAACAAAAATATATAGTAATTGTTTCAAAAAAAATTCTGATTTTTTTAGATGTTCGTGTTAGTGTCGCAAGCATCTTTGAAAAATTTCATCTGAAACAGAGCGGCGGTGTTTTGCTGGTGAAAAGAACAAATTTAGTGTGACATTTTGGGGTAGCATTTGCCTTTTTTATTTTTGCACAAGTCAAAATGTTTAATCTTTTTTTCTTATAGATTTGTATGTAGCATTTGGATGTGACAAAGAACACACAGAATTTTTGCTAGCATTTTATTGGCATTTAAAAAGTATTTGCACGTGCGGGAGCGCGCGCTCCCGGGAGCACCAACGAACTTCCATATCAGGGTAATCAAAAGTACGTAGGCATCCATTGCACAAGTAAAACCACAAACATTGGTCGGTACAGTTTAAAAATATTGGTAGAATATGTGCTTAATATGGACATGGCTAGAAATTTCATTTGGTCCAAAGCTAATATTGTTGTGAGTGGTAGGGAAAATAATGTTGGAAGGAAAAAAAAAAGTCTATTCATGTGCCGTTGCTGGAGCATACGGATCTTTTAGCAGCGGAGCGTAGAGGTAGAAAATGCGAAATACATGTACACGAATCTTGGAGCGTAGTTTTTTTTTCGAAACGGAGGCAAAGATTGCCTCATCTATTAATTAAGTAGAAGAGAATTGCCCAGTTAATTACGAGAAACCGGGCAAAAACCGGAACAACAAGGGCCAAGCCCACTCCCATAGACTAAACAACACAGGGCAAAGCCCACCCTTATCAACGACAAGTTGACTTGCGGCCAAACAACGCAGCTCCGACTCTAACGGAGAACTCAGAAGAACAAAACCAGGCACGGCTGGCGCCACGGAAGATCGCCGAACGAGCCACCTGCAGCCAGTCATCGTACACCACAGGGCCCCGCCGCCGCAGCTTCGACTCCACAGCAACAAGCAAACCGAGGCAAAACCGTGGACACGCCGGAGAAGAGTCGACTACCGCAACCATTACCGCGTTGCAGACATTGCTCCCACCATCATCGTTGCCGCAGGAGTCTGGTCGCCACAATGATTCTCTCGGACCCGCCGCCCCGACATCCACCGCTCCGTCGCGCCCAGCGCAATCAACCGGCACCGCCTTCCGGGACCGCCGCCCCGACATACCACCGCTCGCCTCGAGCAGCAACGCCGCACAACCCAGCTGCACGCAACCCACGCTGCTCAGGGCAACCGCTCGTAGACCACGAACGTCGCACCACATCCGGGGCTGCCGCCCCGACATAAAGTCAGACCGCCTCCTCTGGGACGCATCGACCGAGCCGACACCCCTACCGCTCAAGCGGGACAAGGATGCCACCCAACCAATGTCGAGATAGAGCCCCACCTCATAGAGCTGCCACTCACATTGTTTCCGAGATCGCCATCTCGACGCACAATTAGAAACCACCCAGAGCCGCCGCCCCGACGTCCACTGTCCCCGACGACGAAGAGATCAATGCAAACTGCAACATGCTGACTCTCCAAGACGATGCCTCAAACAAGGAAACGACGTAGCCGCCGTCATCGCCCGCTTCAACCATCCGAAGCTAGAGATTTCTTCCGGAGAGTCGTGTAATGGAGCTCCACGGCAACACCTTCAAGAAGGGGACGACACCATGGCCATGGCACCGCTGTTGCCGGCATCGACCCAAGGTCAGCGCTGGACTTTCGTCCGGAGCTCCTCCACACCTCCGAATCCGAGAAGATCCGAAGCGTTGCGCAGCACACAATCCCCTGGCCGACGTCCACCGGCTTCACCTTCCCGTTGCGCCAAGCTACCTCCGCCGTTGACCACCAAGCTCACGTGCAACACCACCCTGGCCACCCCCACCTTCACACCAGAACTAGAAGCGCCAGACCACCGCCGCCCGTCGTCGCAGCAGCACCACGTAGAGCCGACGAGCAGAGTCGCGCGAGAGGTCCCCGCAGGTGCCAGATCCAGCCGTGCCCAGCCAAGCCTAGCTACCATGCACACGCCACCAGCACCCAACCTCCGGAGCACAGGGACGCCGACCAGCCCCGCTGCAGATCCGGAGGGGACGCCGCCCGCAGCCGAAAGACCGCACCTCGCGGGATCTCGTCTCGAGCGCCGCCTGGATGCAAGACGCGACACCTCCCGCCCCGGCCGCCGCGCTGCCCGTGCAGCCACAGCAGCCGCCTGGCCGCAGCAAGGTCCCGGGACCGCCGCCCCGGCGCCCGCACACCGCCGGCAGAGCACGCCGTCCAGGGCCAATGCGCAGAACCGGCCGGTGCCCTCGCAGCGCGAGAGAAGAAGGCCAGCCGCCACCGGCCGCCGCCCGGGCTTTGCCCGGCGGCGTCGCCCAGCGGCGGCGAGGGGAGGGGAGGGAGGTGGGGGCTGCCTGCGGCGGCGGCGCTAGGGTTCGCCCGAGCCGCCCCCTGGGAGCGACGCGGACGCGGTCACAATTGGGTCTGCAGTCCTTGCGGACAAGGATATACCATGTATTTGTGAGTTTGGCAAGAGTCTAAAACGCTCTGTTTCACCCAAAAGAAATCCACAGGAGATACAAGGATTTTTATTCTTGGAGCGTAGTGAAATACACGCATATACACGGATAATAAAGTCCAGAAAAAAAAAAGACACGCGGCCGTCGCTCGCATGCACACCGCACTGCATGGCAGATCGTGTATTGCAAAAAAGAAATTTACTGGAATAGACGAGCTGAACCGCCGAAGTCAAAAGCCCCCTGACGTGATGTGACCCTTCTCTTCTCTTGTGTTCCCACGCAAGAGAGCAGAGCAGCCGCCCTTCCAATAAGTGCTCGGCTTCTCGAAGAAGCTCTGCCCTACTTCCTCTGACCTCCCCCCTCACTCTCTCTAAAAAAACCCAACTTGGGGACGAACGGAGGAGACCTGACCAGCGGAGAAGACGACCGGACCCGCCGCTCCCGCCTCCGCCGGTGAGCCACCCGTCTTCCGTCGCCTCCCTAATCTCATCGCCATTTTCCATCTAGATTCCTGGGTTTTTCTTCTTTTTTTTTGCCGGGAGCTTATTAGTAAATCTTCCCCCTCTTTAATCTGCATGCATGTCCGCCCCCAATCGTTCCGGCCTAGGTTTCTCTTCTGTTCAGGGGAGATTCATAATCTCAGGCAGGGCCGTCTTAGGGTTTTCGGTTTGCTAACATTTTACTTTTTTTTTGGGTCTTTGGTTTTCGTGTACCTATGAGCATTGCTATCATTTAATAAAGTGGCGAGATTTCTCAAAAAAAATGCATTCTTGAAACAGTTTTGCTCTCTCTTATTTTTACTACCGCTGACAATCAGTCTCTGCCAACAAATCATCTTTCTTTCTACCCGCAAAAACAAAAAACATCTTTCTTTCTAGTATCCGTCCATTTATATTGATATTTCTGATCTATGGTACAAGGTCTCTTAACTAAGATTCTTATTAGGCAGAGCTATATATAAAGAAAATCTTGTGAAGCACAAAACACATAGTACTAGCTTTAGTTTGTTCAAGTTACGAAATATGTCGTCGCAGAGGCGATTTCTTCCATGGATGACCAAAATAAGTAAATACCCAGAGGTTATTCTTGGGGGGTTTTCCCAAGGGAGATATTTGTTCTTGCCTGGGGTTTGTTTTGTCTTCAAGCAATATTTTTGTTCCCCTTCCATTCTAATTTTCAGTTCTAGGGTTCAATGTGAATGTCCTTTCATTTTACAGCCGGCAATCTCGTCTCATTTTCTCCTCTCCCCAGGAATTAATCCTTCAAAATAAGGGAGGAGGAACATGCTCTACATATTGTAGCGATGCATTTTTTGTGGGGTTCATATGTAATAGGACTCTGCAATCTCTGTTTTACTTATACTGCTTGTCTCAAACCTACTTGTATATCCTAACAATCTAGTGAAGTGAAGGATAAAATTTATTACTCAGTTTGGAGCTGGAGAGTAAATCTTCTTTATATATACCATTTCTTTTGTCATCGCAATATCATATCATCATACTATTTACAAACTTCCCTGCTCCTAAACATGCACACAATGTTTTTTTATATATATACAGGATCTCCTAGTGAAGAATAAATATAGGATATAACTCTTTATAAAGCTAGAGTGTAAATCTTCTTCATATCTAGACCATTTCATCATTGCAGTAATTCTTATTCCTAAAATCAATACAATCAATATATTAGCAATTAGCATATACTGCCCTTTATCTTTCATCTAAGCAGTTGAGCTTCTTGGCTTTTCAAAAAAAAAAAATTGAGCTTCTTGGTCATCCTGGAACTGGTTTCAATTTGTTTCCTGTTTTGTACTCCCTCCGTCCGGAATTACTTGTCGCATAAATGGATAAAAATGGATGTATCTAAAACTAAAATACGTCTAAATACATCCATTTCTCCGACAAGTATTTCCGGACGGAGGGAGTACTACTCACCATTGCATTTTTTTTAGATCAACTACTTACTATTTCTTACCATTTGCACTCCCACAGAGCTGTCTGTTCAGCCAAGATGAACCCGAGTGATGGGGGCTCAGAGGAGTTGCCACCACCACCTGCTCTGCCCCCCGACATGGTGCCCATCAAAGCAGAAGAAGATGTCGCTGAGGAACTGCCTCCAAACAAGCCTGCAAAGACCAAGAGGCTCCCAAAGGCCAGGCCCGGGCTTGGGAAGAGAGGGCAGACCATCCAGCTACTTGCTAACCACTACAAAGTTTCCATGAGGAGTTCAAATGACTTTTTCCACCACTACCATGTGAGCGTACTTGTTTGTGACACTTCAATTTACATATGCCCATGCTGATTTTGTGTTGTGTTATACTATGATGGGTAGGTTAATCTGAAGTATGGGGATGATCAGCCTGTTGTTGGAAAGGAGATAGTGCGAAAGGTGCTGGATAAACTGCAGCATATGTACCGTTCCGAGCTCGCGAACAATGAATTTGCATATGATGGTGAGAAGAGCCTCTTCACAATTGAGCCTCTTTACAATGAGTTCACTGTAGTGTTGGAAGACATCGGAAGGGGAAAGTGAGTTCTACTCCCTGTCTAGTATATAGTTATATACCATGCTTGGTGTTTAGTATAACTCAATTCTTACTTGGTTGTAGGTGTTCTGGAGGTAATAGTGGCAGCAGTCCTGGAGGTAGTGACACGAAGAGAGTAAAGAGGTCCTACCAGACAAAGATTTTCAAAGTGGAGCTTTGCTTTGTGGCGAAAATCCCTACGGCCGCAATCACGCAGGCCCTTAGAGGTCAAGAATCAGAGAACTCTCTTGAGGCTCTTCGAGTTCTTCATATCATACTGAGGCAGCATTCTGCAAAACAGTATGTACCTTCATGAATGTCTCGTTCCGATGCCTCCACAAGCATTACTCTGTGCTTAGGCTTGAGATATGCCTTCATGCCATGACCATGGTTAATTTTTTGGACTTTCCACAGGGGCTGTCTTCTACTCCGCCAGTCATTTTTCCACAACAATCCTCGTAATTTTCTTGACTTGAAAGGTGGTGTGGTGGGGTGCAGAGGATTTCACTCAAGTTTCCGTGGTACGCAGAGTGGACTCTCCCTAAACATCGGTATGAATCTCACCCTATTGTATAGTTGTATAACTCCGTCTTTCATTTCACAATGGCTCCATCTGAATTAACATTGTCATATCAAACTTACTTTAACCTGCAGATGTTTCGACTACCATGCTAGTTAAACCTGGTCCTGTTATTGATTTTCTTCTTGCAAACCAGATGGTTGATCACCCTAACAGAATTGACTGGTCAAAGGTAAGTTGTATCTTTGATGTTGTTGATAATATTGAATGAACAGTCGGCCGACCATATTTACTTTCAATAATTCTAATTTGGATGTTTGCCTCACAGGCCAAGCGTGCTCTCAAGAACTTGAGGATAAAAACCACTCTTTCTAATTCAGAGTTCAAGATTTTTGGTTTGAGTGAGAAAAAAAGCAACGAACAGACGTGAGACAGAGTTCCTTCTTGCCATTTTATTCTTTTTTACCAGTGTTTAAATTAATAATTTGGGAAGGTGTTCTACTGTTTCTAAATTGGTCTATTCCCTGCACTTTGCTGCTATTTATTGATTGCTTTGTGTTTTGCATGTTTAACTAGGTTTCCATTGAGGCGCAGGGATGGTGACAATGGAGACACTAATACTGTTGAAATAACAGTCTATGAATACTTTGTACATAATAGAGGCATAGGACTGCGCTATTCCGATCTTCCCTGTATCAACGCTGGGAGGCGAAATCGTCCTACGTACTTCCCTCTGGAGGTTTGTTTCAGTTCGTTATTTTAGACCTTTATCTTTTCGCCTTCTGAAATTTCATCCATGATCTGAAGTCCTGGCGTGAACTTTTTGTATGGCCAGCTCTGCGAGCTCGTTCCTCTGCAAAGATACACCAAAGATCTGTCTATTCTGCAGAGGTCCTCACTTGTGGAGAAGTCCAGACAAAAGCCTCATGAAAGAATGTCAATACTTAACGATGTGAGTTTTCATCTAAATTTTGGCTTGCTGTTTTTAGTAATATGGCACTTATCTGATAGTTCATGCCACCCTAAATGCAAGGCACTTAAACGCAGCAATTATGACTCTGACCCCATGCTGAAGGCATGTGACATTTCCATTGCCCGACATTTTACTCAAATTGAAGGGAGGGTCCTGCCAGCACCCAAGGTTAGTGAGAACTCTTCAAACTTAGTTTTTCATGCTCGTGCTCGATGTTCTTCTGAATGTATCTAAGTAAGTCTTCTATCATATAGCTGAAAGCCGGTAACGGTGAAGAATTCTTCCCACGCAACGGAAGGTGGAATCTTTCAAAAAAGGTCAGCATATTTTCTTTTAATGACATGTCTTTATTACTTCTTCATCATCTTCAAAGAACCTTCTGTCAGTTTGCTGATTCTTTTTGTTTCAGAGGCTGATTCAGACATGTTCTGTCAACAAATGGGCAGTTGTCAATTTCTCTGCAGAGTGTGATGTTCATGGTCTTGTCCGAGACCTTATAAGGATTGCAACTGAAATGGGGATTGTATGTTCTACTTTTTCTACAACATCTATAACTGTTATTATTTTCTGTTGCTGAACCTCATTTATTTGCAGAAAATAGAATACCCTTATTGTGATGTAATTGAAGAGAGCCCGTCGGCAAGAAGAGCTCCTGCGTCACGTAGAGTGGACGAGATGTTTGCTAAGATAAATTCCAATCCACCTGGAGACCCCAAGTTCCTCCTGTGCCTTCTTCCTGACAGAAAAAACTGTGAAATTTATGGTTGGTTCATGTTTTCGGTTGTCGTTATTTGTTACCTGATTATCTGTTGCAGAATAAATAATTTATATTTTTTTTCAACCAGGGCCTTGGAAGAGGAAGTGTCTTGCTGAATGCGGCATCTTCACACAATGTCTAGCTCCTCCAAGAAAAGTCAATGATCAGTACCTGATTAATGTGTTATTGAAGATAAATGCTAAAGTTTGTTGACATGACACTGTTTTCCTTTTACTGTATTTGTTGACTGCTGTATACGCTAATGGCTGTTGTCTTTGGTACCCAGCTTGGTGGTCTCAACACATTGCTGCAATGTGAACTATCCCCTGCACCTGCAGTACTACCCATTGTGGGGAAGCTGCCTACTATCATCTTGGGCATGAATGTGTCACATGGTCAGCCTGGGCAATCTGATAGGCCTTCCACCGCTGTGGTATGTATGGGGGATACATTTTTTATCTCTGAATAGTAGCTCAGATATCATCTGCATGATTGCAATTTTGTAAATGTTTCTATGACTGCACTTGTAAGTATGGCTTTGGATTTCCTCTAGGTGGTTAATTCTCGCGAGTGGCCTCTCATCTCTAAGTACAGAGCAACAGTGCACACTCAATCACCCAAACTAGAAATGATGTCCTCCTTATTTAAACCATGGGGAAAGGATGATGGTCTCATTCGGTAAGACGTGGCATATGGTCCAATCTTGAGTTCAGTTTATTGTGAATAATACCATGTGTGCATGTCCTTGTATGTATGTTATACTTTATTGCACACTTTCCTAATGGAATAAATACCATTGCACTTGGGACTTCCAGGGAATCGCTTATCGACTTCTACACTAGTTCTGGGAATCGAAAACCAGAGAATTATTATTTTCAGGTACTAAGTTCGGAAATTATTTTCAGGTAAGAGGGATACAGTTTTAATCTCAGAATAATAGCTCAGATGTCACTTGAATGATTGCAATTTGTTAAGTGTTTTTTTGACTGTACTGGTAAGTATGGCTTTGCATTTTCTTTAGGTGGTTAATTCTCGCCAGTGGCCTCTCATCTCTAAGTACAGAGCAACAGTGCACACTCAGTCACCCAAACTAGAAATGATGTCCTCCTTGTTTAAACCACGAGGAAAGAAAGATGATGGCCTCATTCGGTAAGACATGACATATGATCCAATCTTGTGTTCAGTTTATTGTGAATAATACTATGTGTGCATGTCCTTGTATGTATGTTATACTTTATTGCACACTTTCCTAATGGAAAAAATGCCACTTCCAGGGAATCGCTTATCGACTTCTACAGTAGTTCTGGTAATCGAAAACCAGAGCAAATTATTATTTTCAGGTACTAAGTTCGGAAATTACTACTCCCTCTGTCCCAAAATATAAGAACGTTTTTAACACTACACTAGTGTAAAAAACGTTCTTATATTATGGGACGGAAGGAGTATTTGGTAATACCAGTAAATTTTGTAGTTCCAGAAATTTTGTCTACTCCTT
Source organism: Triticum dicoccoides (assembly GCF_002162155.2). Classification (NCBI taxonomy): domain Eukaryota; kingdom Viridiplantae; phylum Streptophyta; class Magnoliopsida; order Poales; family Poaceae; genus Triticum; species Triticum dicoccoides. Next base: position 729,036,387 of record NC_041393.1, on the reverse strand, counting down.
CCTTCCATCTATATAGGGCCTAATGCGTTTTTTAAGGCCGCCTTCGACTATTGACAAGATTAATAGTACATGACATGCACAATAAAACAAAAACAACAACAACAAAGCCTTTAGTCCCAAACAAGTTGGGGTAGGCTAGAGGTGAAACCCATAAGATCTCGCAACCAACTCATGGCTCTGGCACATGGATAGCAAGCTTCCACGCACCCCTGTCCATAGCTAGCTCTTTGTCGATACTCCAATCCTTCAGGTCTCTCTTAACGGACTCCTCCCATGTCAAAATCGGTCGACCCCGCCCTCTCTTGACATTCTCCGCACGCTTTAGCCGTCCGCTATGCACTGGAGCTTCTGGAGGCCTGCGCTGAATATGCCCAAACCATCTCAAACGATGTTGGACAAGCTTCTCCTCAATTGGTGCTACCCCAACTCTATCTCGTATATCATCATTCCGGACTCGATCCTTCCTCGTGTGGCCACACATCCATCTCAACATACGCATCTCCGCCACACCTAACTGTTGAACATGCACAATGTGAAAATTATATAATTGAAAGCTCCTTTCACACATGAATTTAACGGTGTGCTTTGTGTAAGTTGAAAGCAACCTGGTGCATGTAGCTCCCGCTTGCGCAGGGTCCAGGGAAGGGTCCGACCACTTTGGGTCTATAGTACGCAGCCTTTCCTTACATTTCTGTAAGAGGGTGTGCTTTGTGTAAGTTGCATGTCATATATTATTGCTTGAAAAACGCATTAGGCCCTATATAGATGGAAGGAGGGAGTACTGAAAAATGGATAGTTGATGATGTCTTAACCACCAACTTGTATAACTTGTGCTAATTCTAGGGATGGAGTTAGCGAAAGCCAGTTTACTCAGGTCATCAACATTGAGCTGGAGCAGATCATCGAGGTAGTGTATTTGTGTGATGTACAAGTAATTACCCCGCATTGGACAGTGTTATTTCATTTACTTTTAATCAATGCAGGCCTGCAAGTTCCGGACTGAATCCCCAAATAATGTTCCTCCTGGTAAACTTTATTTCCTACTATTTTTCTAGAGCGAAACATCGCCTATCACATAAACTTGCAATTTCCTTTGAAATGATAGTAAAAGCAAGCGTTCATGTCATCATTCTGTAGGGACCGTCGTGGATAAAGAGGTCTGCCATCCCAAGAATTTCGACTTCTACATGTGCGCACATGCTGGGATGATCGTAAGTAATCTCTGCTTTCTGCTCTGTTTTTTTGTTACTACCACCACGTACCAGTATGCCCGGTGATGGCCGTATTTAAGTTTGTGTTTGCTGTGTGTGCCAGGGCACGTCGAGGCCAACACATTACCATGTTCTGCATGATGAGATCGGCTTCTCCGCGGATGAGCTTCAGGAATTTGTGCATTCACTTTCATACGTGTACGTAGACAGGCAGTCTAGGGTTACAGCTTGAGAAATTTGTACCATTCTTGATAAAAGAAAACTGTTGCCAAGCTATGCCTGAACCCTGTTGCTGTGACCTTTTCAGGTACCAGAGGAGCACAACAGCGATATCAGTCGGTATGTGCGACTCATTGTCTTTGCTTGGCAAATAATGAGCATTGTTCCTCATTGTCTTTGCTTGGCAAATAATGAGCATTGTTCCTTATGTTTTGTTGTGTTTTTGCTTGGGATGGCTTGCAGTTGCTCCGATCATGTACGCGCATCTGGCGGCTGCACAGGTAGGCGCATTCGTGAAGTTTGAAGACATGTCGGCCGCGTCGTCGAGCCAGGGAGGGGGGCACACGTCGGCGGGCAGCATCCCGGTGCCGGAACTGCACAAGAATGTGAGGACCTCCATGTTCTTCTGCTGATCCGCTTGCTGCTGGGGGTAGTGGTGAACTGTGTCTTCGCTATGTGCCTGTGTCTATCTATATCTATCGATCTAAATAAGTAGCACCTGGAACTACTCTACCTGTCGTGTGTTAGTCGGTCCTTTGATGTCGCTGGAAACCATGGAACGTACTGCATGTTGTCTTTTGTGTTGGCGTCGAACCAACCCGACCTTGGATCTACTACTACTACTACTAGGCTTGGAGATGATATGGGTGAACCATGCATGTTGTTGGTATGGTGGCATGGTGTTACATGCAGGTAGTTGTGGATGGATGTGTGATCTTTCTTTGCAGTTGTGAATGTAAAGAAAGAGATGCTGTCGAATTCTATGGATGGAGAATTAATTAGCACAGGTTTGCAGGTGGAGATAGTGTCAGTTTCAGTCTGATGATATATTATGGCTTCAGTTCGTACTTGGCACCGACGGTCATCCAAAATTAGCTTTCCTGGGTTCTTGGCACCGACGGTCATCCAAACCAAGGCATCATTCTTGATCACTAGAGGCTGGGGCGCCACCTGAGCGGGCATGTGCGCACTTATCTTGTCTGGACACTTTTAGTTGTCAAGTTTGGCCATCAATTTCACTTATTTGAGTTCATTAGGATCTATTGGTAGCACATCAATCAAAGTACATATACTGTACTATTTGAGTTCAGAACCATCACAAGTAGTGATACATCTAATGAGGATATATTACAGTTAATCCAAAAGCAAAGACAGGCCAACACCAAGTGCTTCAGTTTGGCTGAAGAAAGGGACTTCATGAGGCCATGACTAAGGAACCAAATAAAACAGAACATCTTTATGAGTACTCTATAGGCCTGGCGTCATCCATTTTCACATCAGAATCAGCATGATGTTCATCTTGATGTACCCAACACAAATGCTACATGGATTTTAGTCAGCTACACTCCCCACTACTTCTGCACTTCCCCTTGCACACACCGAGGAGCAGCGACTGATGCAAGTTGATGCAACCCAGAACAAAGTACAATTGCCTAGTGAAAGGAAACACACCTAGCATGCACATGGAAAGTGAGAGTAGCAATAAAAGAACATACCATTTACCGTTATGATTATTACTGCACGCCAAACTGGTCCATTTTGATTATTATTGCAAGCCAATATTCTTAATCACTCTGCGCAAATTTAACCTAAACTAAATATCTAAGAGTACTCTTTGGTTTATGTATTTTACAGAAGTTCAGTTCAGGAAACTATTGAAGCATAGGTGTCAGGTTTTAGCATTCTAAAGGACTTATGATTGTGCAAAATTTACACAACTACAAGAATTACTGATCAACATGAGTTACAAAATTACAAATGCATGATAATTTTTTTAAAGGTATTCATATTCTAAAGCATTAAAACAAGAATTTGAATGCTTTGATTCTTTAAAGAATCAGATCGAGCACTCAACAGTTCTATTAGCGCCGCTCAAATTCTGAGTGCGATGTTGTGTACGTGCCAAAACTCACCCATCAAAGACAATCTGAATAATGAGCAATGGTTAAAACAAGCAATTGTTGAAGTTAAATGTAATTAGATAGGAAGTCACATTTGATTCATGACCATCGAGCTGAGAGTGACACCAATAAAGCTGAGTCACCATGAAGAGAAACAACTAATGTGAACCTCGGGTTGTAAAACAAATTGGATGACTCATGTGCTGATTGCAAAAATTTATACTTATAAGGAAATGACCATGCTTCATGAATAGATGCCAATATAGTAACAGGAAAGTGAAGTAAGGTGAACTTTTGTAAGCTACTAAGGGCATAGGCAAAGCTCACACTCTAGCTTGCACTGCTTGAAGAAATCAACCAAAAGCACTCAAAAAGATAGAGGGCATTGTGGCATCCGATCAATTGGGGTAACTGTACCATCACACTAATTATATCATGGAAAACAATGTCTTCCAATGGTCATGCATAATACATCAGGCTAATCATGTTCCTGACCTCGAATCAGTCAAGTCACAGCTAATACATAGCAAAATAACAAATGATAATTATATTTCCAGGAAGTGCAAATAAGTTGTGTTACCCACTGAACTGAAGCCACTCAAGCCACAAGTAACACCATTCCTAGTTGCATCAGCACCAAAAGAGGCGGTTAATTTTACTCACCTTGATTGGGACGATGAACCCTTCTCGGCATTAGTGATCACGATGTATCGGGTTAGGATAAAGTCATGGGTTTTTCCCAAAATAAAATAAAACAAGCCCAGTAAGAAAGAAATCATAAGTATTCAAGTCTATCAAACAATGAGGCAATTCCGTTGGCATGCCAACAATCAGACAAAACAAAACCTACAGTCCTCAATTTTTTTCCTTCTAAAAATGTGTAATGTTAAAAAAGCAAGTTAAATAAAATGTTACTCGAATCCGCATCCAAAAAATCCATAGAAGCAATCAAGCAAAGATGAAAAAAAAATTTATGCACAAAATTCATGTCGAAACACCTATACTTTCCCCCGAGAGCAAAAATGTGTAATGTTACAAAAAGGAGTTAAATAAAATGTTACGTGAATCCACATCTAGAAAATTCATAGAAGCAATGAAGCAAAGATGAGCAACAAATTTAATCTACAAAATTCATGTATAAACACATATACTTTCCACGAAAGCCAGGAAAGCTGGAGTGCATATCACACACACACACACACACGCACGCACACACGCACACACGCACACGCGCGCGCGCACACACACACATACAGGCAAGCAAATTACTTCGATTGAATCCATTCCTTTGCATATATGGCATAAAGGCCTCTAGAGAGAAAAAACTTGATGATGATAGTTTACCTTGCCAAGCTCATCAAATTCATCTAAATGATTAAGAAGCTCCATGAGTGTCCGCTGGATCTCACGGACGTCACAGGTTCCCTCACTAAATCTTCTCTCACCAATTGCATCGATTTCATCCATGAAGATAATGCATCGCTAGAAATAAAAATTTGATGAAAATGAAACAAAATCTATGAGCAGGGTAAATAAACTAAATGGTGATATAAGCTAAAAGATCTCAGAAATGCACTTCTACTTATATTGAGATCAGTTTGATTTCTTTTTCTCAGGAAAAACTGATACTGAGATCTAAAGCTTAAAATTTTATAGCGTTGAACCGGAATACAGTTCGATGACATGATATCTGAGTCACGGGAACTATCAAGTCGCAGCTTGCATCTCAGCGCCAGGGGATGCATAACTATCTGCCGACATGCGTTTCTAACAAATAATAAGGGAATTAAGTTTAAGACCAATTAGCTTTGCAAAAAAAAAGAGCCGGGGCAAAACTTACTTGGTGATCACGTGCATAGCCAAACATTTCTCTGATTAAATGAGCAATTTCTCCGATGTATTTGTCAATTATAGGACTTGACACAATCTGATTTTTAGACAACACGTCAGTGTAATGTAATACTGACAGAATGAAAATACGAAGTACCGTCAATCAAGTGAAAACCCAAAAAGTTAGCATGAATGTTACTGGCCATAGCCCTTGATAATAATGGCTTCCCCATAGAGAAGAACACCCTGGAAAAAGTTAAACAAACATACATTGGCAACCATATATTGATCTTGTATCTGACAAGTTGTTTCTCTGTCGCTAATCAAGTTTGATGATGGGCCAGAATAATCAAGAGAGATTGCAACAAGAGAGCTTGTATGTGGAGGCCTTGTTGCTGCCGCCTGCCGGTCTTGTACTATTGTGTGCTTTGCTCTGTATGATTCGGTGGTTTCCCTGCTCGCTGTATATATAGGACAGTAGTGGAACACGCGCGCAGGAAACGGTCTTTACCACTTCAATTTGTAGGAATAAACTGGAACCTAAAGACATTTGTTGCTGAATTGACCTTGGGGTGTCTCAGGCAATAAATATCATGATTAAGAGAAGAGCATGTGAAGCATCGGTTTACCTGCATAAATTAGTCGAGGAGCAGGCTGTGGAGAACACACTGAACCAGTTCAGTGTCGACCAAATTGAAGGACCTCCTGAAATAGTGCAGGCCGATGACGAGTGATGCGCCGTGGGCGGCGGTAGCGAGTGCGCCAGCAGCCATGAGCACCTAGTCGAGGCCGTCGGCCAAGTCGGACAGCCTCGAAAAGGAGACAACGGCGGGAGAGGCCTCAACCTCCACATCAGCGTCGGCGGCGCCTTTGCCCTCCTGACCCCAACACCATCATCCTCTGCCGACCCATCTCCATACAGCGACAACGACTCCGGAGGCTTCCAGACCTGGGACACCTCCACCCGACGACCTTCTGGCGGCTCAGGTGTAGCGGCGGGCCCGTGTTCCTTCTTTAGAGGAAGGGAGAGGTGCTCAAGGAGGAGGGGACGGCGGAGGGCTCGAGCTTGGCTAGGGGAGAGGAGAAGTGGCGGAGGTGGCGGCGCAGGGATGAGGGAAGGAGGGAGGAGAAGGCGATTTGACAGGGGAGTTGCCTTCGCAGGGAAGGAAACGATGGTGTGTTGATCCGTTGCATTGTTTACTTTTTTTTCTGCTCCCGTTTGTCCTTTCCTGTCGACGTGGACACCGTGAGGAGGCGCCCATACCGCGACCGTTAAAGGGTTGTATTGTGAGGAGAACCGGCGGAGGAGTAGACTTGTGTCCAGAAGACGCGGGCATTCCCCTTCCAGATAGTCTAATCGATGAGCATAACGAGGGAGGGTATTGCTTTCCTATTTGGGACTTCGTTCTAAAGTACTCCCTCCGTTCTTAAATATAAGTCTTTAAAGAGATTTCACTATGAACCACATACGGAGCAAAATGAGTGAATCTATACTCTAAAATATCAAAGGAGTGAATCTATACTCTAAAATACCAGGGGAGTATAAAAATGGTGCGCGCGCCCAGGAATCATACTCTAGACCACTAGGGCCATCGCTAACTTATGGAAAGAAACTACTTCTGTCCTTTTTGTTCTTTCCCTAGTCCGCATCTCTTTTTCTTTTTCTGTTCTTTTTTCTTTTTCTCAATTGCGCGATTGTAAATCGATGAAATTTTTCGTCAAAATCAATGAACGTTTTTTACAACAATCCATGAATTTTTTTCCAAAATTGATGAGTTTTTTATCAAAATTTATGAACATTTTTCAACATTTGACGAACTTTTTTCAAAATCTATGAACTTATTTTTCAAATTTGACAAACTTTTCTCTAATTCAATGAAATTTTTAAAATTCATTGGAATTTTGAAAATCAATGAAATTTTTTAAAAATTTGTTGAACTTTAATTTATATTCATCGAACTTTATTCAAATTCGATGTACTTTTTTCAAAATTGATGGGCTTTTTTCAAAATCGATGAATCTTTTGACTTCGATGAACTTTTTTCAAATAGTATGATTTTTTTCAAATTCAGTGAACTTTTTTAAATTTGTTAAATGTTGTTCAAAGTCCGTGCATATTTTTAAATTCATAAAACTTTTCTTTTTTGGCGAATTTTTCAGATTTTTATATGAATTAACGGTTGACTAGTTTTTCCGGGGTTGCGACCGATAAATCGATCAGTGTATCGATCGACGGAACAACCAGCGAGCACTCGCCTAAATGGGCTGGCCCACGGGCGATGGTGCGTGGGCGTCAGCTTAGGAAACTGGCGCATGCAGCCCCAACTAGGAGCTCCCCGAGAGAAGAGGAAAGAAATGATTCGCTTGGAGATGGGCCAGTCAAGCAAGGCCCAACTGAAGATAGATGAGCCCATTATTTTTTGTACCCCAGCCTGACCTTGACGTTCCCAATTCCTATCCATCATGGAACTGATCACGCCGTGTACGGATGCCTCGCCACCTTGATCTGACACCCTCCACTGTTACCCGCACGACGGCGCTGTTCAGGTCCGACCGATAGTGCTGGGTGGAGAAGGAGAAGGGAGTCCACCTTTTCCTGATGCCATTCGCACGGGAGTAGGATTCCCTGCTCAAAACTGCAGAGTACTTCAGCATGGAGCAGATTCGTTCGCTCTCCCCTAATCTTCCTCTCTTCAATTATGTCATTCTATAATTTGTTGTCACACTAATTCTTTCTTGAAAGTTTAATAGGAGTGCCAAAATTTTAGTTACAAAACTAATATTATAGGGACCTAAAAAAGATGAAGCAGATTGATTTCCGGTAAATCAGCCCGGACCTTGAGCTTGTGAATCCGAAGAAAATCCAACCATTCTAGAAGCATGAGTCCAAATTAGACTTTATAATATTGGGGTCACTTCAGTCGCCCTCTTCCCCTCGCGTCGCTCCCGCGAGCGACCGAGGGGACTCACCTGCCGCCGGCCTCTAGGCCTCCTCCTCCCCCTCCTTCCCCTTGCCGCCGCCGGTCTGCGCCGCCGGGCAAAGCCCGGTAGGTGCTGGCGGCGGCGGGGCCTCGTCTCTCCCTGGCGCGGGCCGGCGTTCCTGCGTGGAGGCGCGCTGCTGGACCGGGGCGCCGCGGCATCTGGGCGGCTCGGCGGCGCCCTGGGCTTCCTTGGCGGCAGGATGGGCTCTGCTCCTGGCGTGGGGTGCCGGCGGTGTTCTGTGGCGGCGGGGTGTGCTCGGGGTGGTGACGAGGGGCGGCCAGATCCGATCTGGACTGGGGCGTCTCCTCCAGCCGCCGTTGCGGGCGGCACGGGCTGTGGCGGCGCGGGCCGGCCGCCTCCGGTGGCTGCGTGCGCTGGTGGTGGTCCGGTGTGGTGGTTGGACTGGTCGCCGGCGGATTCGTCTTGGCCCCCCGGCGGGGTCTGCTGGTGGTTGCGGCGGCCGGTGGTTGTGCGTGCCCGCGTCTCTCACGCTTTGAGCTTGCCGGGCGGCGCGGGTTGGGGCACTAGCCCGGCGTGGCTGCTGCTCCGGCTGTGGGCGGTGGCGGCGAGGCGGCTCAGCTCTCTGGTGGTGGCTTCCATTCGTCGCGCTGGCATCACGGCGGCTCGGCGGGGTGACTGCGGCGGCGGCTGGATTTCTGGCGTCAGTTCGTTTGTAGGCGGCCTGGTTCTACCTTCGAGCCATCTTCGCGGCGTCCGGCCGCTATCTTCGTCAAAGGGCTGGCCTTCCCCCGCTGTGGTCCATCACTCGTCTCGCACCCGGCAGCAGGACCGAGCTCGTCTCGCGCCCGGCAGCAGGACTGACCTCGTCTCGCGCCCGGCAGCAGGACCATGCTTGTCTCGTGCCCGGTAGCAGGACCGAGCTCGTCTCGCGCCCAATGCCGCAGAACGGGTCGATGAAGGCCAAGCTGGGGGCCGTCCATGTGCTTTGGTTGGGGTAGCGGCGGATCTCGAGTGAGGTGGTGACAAGGTCTTGGATGCTGGGGCGGCGGTCCTGGTGGTGGTTCCGCGGTGCTCATGGGCAGAGCTCGTGGCTTGGTGTTGCCCGGTTACCACGGCCGTGTGGGCGGCGTGGTAGCCGGGGTGTGGCGTTCGGTGGCGGTGAGTGGTGGCCGGGGTGAAAACCTGCTCTATCTTCGGACGGATCGGCGGCGGCGAAACTCGTTCCCTTCTTGTATCGGATGCTGGTGATCATTGCTTTATATATAAAGTGGGGCGAAAGCCTTTTTCGGCAAATTAGACTTTATATGAATCTTCACCTTATATATTTTTCGCTTAGTTCTTTAGAATGAAACTACTTTGATCTTGTTGATCGTCTTGCCTCTAAATGCATACCACATGGCGAACTAATATTGTTGATTGTGTTATTTAACTGTATCGTGGCCTTGATTTTTTGCTTCTTTTATTAAAATTTCGCCCCGGGTAACTTCAAATCCTAGATCCGCGACTGTCCACACCCCCCTCCTTTCCGGAAATGGGCCACCCTAATTACCCCTATAACCCATCCCCTGATCTTCTATACTCGCATTGTACCATAATATATGTCCTGTTAGCAGTTCAATTTGAGCTGCTAAAATGATTTCTAGAGATTCATTGACACTATATTTTCGAGGAGAAGTAACATCCTCCTAGGTCATATCTGTATTTTTCCTGTGGTGTCAACCGTCAACCGATATTTGATTGATCTTGTCCTTGAGGTTGCTTCGTCATGGAGGAAAACTCCATGCTTGGGGTACGTCTACGAGTGCACCCACGCACAGCCCACCGCTATTGGTGGTGAAACGAGCCCCCGCGTCAGCTCCCAACGAAGCCACCTCACCGACAGTGGGGTCGACATACTATCAGTAAGCTAAGCAAACAAAGGGTTGGCCCCACCAGTCATAGACCAGAGAGCAGCGCCCGGAATCGCACAACCCAACCAATTAACAAACCCAGCCGCGCAGCCGGGCCCCACCACTCCCAACCGCGTGGACCCGGCCGCCCAACGCCACGTCGCCACGCACGCGGCCGGGGATCCCCTATACAAGGGGCCACGCCACCGCCGACGTGCCGTCGCCGTCGCCGTCGTCTTCCCCAATCCCCACGGCTCTCCCTCCTCCTCCTCCGCCACTCCTCCCCGCCTTAAATCTCTCCCGCATTGCAATCCCCCATGGCCTCCTACAACCCCGCCAACCCTAGTACCCCGGCCCCGTCGGCGCCGCCGCTCTACCCGTCGCTCACCATGGCCGACCTGGCGCCGCCCGAGATCCCGCGGTCCCCGGCCTCCCCCGACGCGCCGCCGCCCTCGGACGACGTGCTGCTCCGCGTCCCCGGCGCGCAGCTCCACCTAATCGACCGCCAGCGCAGCCACCCGCTGGCGGCCGGCGAGCTCTCCCTCCACCGCATCCGCGCCGGCGACACCTCCCTGGCCGCCATCGCGGCGCTCGGCGCCGTCCAGTGGCCGCTCGCCCGCGACGTCGCCGCCGTCAAGCTCGACCCGCGCCACTACTCCTTCTCCTTCGCCGTGCCCGCCTCCGCCGACGACCCGGCCCCCGACCCGCTCCACTACGGCCTCACGCTCTCCGCCCCCGACCCGCGCCTCGACGCCCTGCTCGCCGCCTACACCAGGTTCTCCGCCCACTCCGTGGCCGGCAGCGAGGGGCTCGCCGGCGGGGTGCGCGGCGAGGTCGAGGCCGCCGCGTACTGGACCGCCGTCGCGCCCAACGTCGAGGAGTACGGCAGCGCCGTGGCCAGGGCCATCGCGTCCGGCGCCGAGAACGTGGCCAGGGGGATCCTGTGGTGCGGGGTGATGACCGTCGACCGGCTCCGGTGGGGGCAGGAGGTGCTCAGGAAGAGGATCCAGCCCGGCGATACCGAGGCCGAGGTCAGCCCGGAGATGCTCCGGCGGATCAAAAGGTAGTGCTTTCTTTCTCAGTTCTTCATACTGAATCTGTTTCTAATTTGCAGTCATGCGAACTTATTCAGTGCAATTTGTGATTCATAAATCAGTAAATGCTTCATGTTTTGGGCACATCACAGTTCATAGTTAGATTAGATTAGTAGCTTAAATCGTGATACAATGTGCCTCAATGGGTATCTCATTTCCATTCGGTGGTATTTCAGTCATGTTAAAAATCTTTATGATTAGTATGGATAATCTCCCCCAAATTAATCATGTTATCGTGCTGACACCTGCACTTGTTTTACTTGTTCTGCTGTTTGACATCCCTGGTGCTATGTTAAACTTGGCTGGTTAGTCCTGTTCTGTATGGTGATTGGTGAATTCTAGCTATAGCTTGATGCCGTGATTGCATATTGTGTCATATAGGCAGAATCACAAGCACTCATGTCAAAAGACTCTTTCATTGTAGACACCTGCATTTTGATGAATTTTGCAACTGGACTAACTTAAACTTGTGCTCCTTAGGCTGATTGTGTTGTTTCATTTTGAGATTTCTGGCCTTGCTCTGCTTTTATGTTTTTAGGCTTCCTTGTGCTTAATTACACAGAATATGTAATTTCAGTTAAATACATATTTCTGGTACTGTTGGTCTTAAAGAATATGTGCATGTGATTGCTGGCAGGGCTAAAAAGGTGACAAAAATGTCCGAGAAAGTGGCAACTGGAATACTGTCTGGAGTTGTGAAGCTTACTAGCTCTGTTACAAGCTCATTGGTTAACTCAAAAGCTGGCAAGAAGTTCTTCAGCCTATTGCCTGGAGAGGTTATTCTTGCTTCGCTTGATGGATTTGGTATGTGATCCTTTTCTTGAAAATAATGTGACCTAAGTTAATATTGCTTGTAGTACATCTTGTGCTGTCGGTAAGGTATTTGCCATGTGAATCATGAAAAAGATGCCAACTTTCACTATACCGTGAAACATGAACAATATACCAAAGGGGCACATTTAATTTGAACTTGCCTACAGAAGTGTAGAAACATCACCTAAGTTTTACTAGTTGAAAGTAAGCAGCCTGTGGGTGTCCTTTAGTGGCCATTTAACCCCTGGTATTCTACAATTAGGAAGGGGAGTAAATCGGTTGGCAATTCTCTTTTCCTTGTACCCTCCATTCTCCATGTTATACACATTATGTCTTGCTTCAGTCCTACATTAAAAATGGTTAATTGCTGCTGCTTCTCTTCACAAAAAGGTTGTCAATATTAGTTGAGCTATCAGCTACTGGCACCATATTCATAGCGAAATCACTGGCAGCAATTACTTAAGTACAGACACGTGGCAGCGATTACTTATAGTACAGACACTCACCCTGTGGTGATGCCGTCAAGTTCTATACAGTGAAAATGGCTATTGTTTACTCTATATGCTAGTTGAACTTGCCTCAATATAGTGGAGTCAGCTCTCTTGCCAACTGCCACTATACTTCCTTAAATCTGAATATTTGGGGCTCCTTAAATCTGAATATTTAGGGATGCCGGCTCTCATGGAACATTTCTGTGAATCTTGTTAGTGATAACATGATCTCCTAGGAGCACATTGTGATCTGCACTTGCTCTTGCAAAATAGTTTCTATCAAATAATCTGCTCAGTTGTTTCTAACTTTTAGTTGTATGGAATTTCTGTGTGCCTGAACATCATTCTTGAAAGTAACAGGGGAACTTACTTTCTTCTGGTATTCTATTGTTCCATCCTGCTTATGTATCTTCTACTCGTGTCAACAGGCAAGATTTCCGACGCCGTAGAAGTGGCTGGGAAGGATGTGCTATCAACATCGTCGACGGTGACGACCGGTCTTGTATCTCACAAGTACGTTTTATTCTACCGCGCAACCTTGTTTCTACTCCCTCTCTTGGTTCTTGGACCAGAACATTGGGCACTTCCCCTCACACCATGCTTCTTCTTTGTTCGTCAGGTACGGAGAGAAAGCTGCTGCGGCTACCAACGAAGGGCTCGACGCTGCAGGCCACGCCATCGGGACGGCGTGGGCCGTGTTCAAGCTCCGGCAGGCATTGAACCCGAAGAGCGTCCTGAAACCCACGTCGCTCGCCAAGTCCAGCATCAAGGCCGGGGCCGCGGAACTTAGGTCGAAGAGCAGCAAGAGCAAGTAGGGTCTGAAGGAGTCTTCGCCGCAGCCGGTCGTATCGGGGCCTGACGAGATCAGAAGCTTGCATATGTGTAGCAGCTTGTAGATATATGTGCTGGAAACAGAGAACAACCTGCCTGTCATGTCTTTCCCTCCGCTGATGTGCTTCCTAGTTGAGTATCTGTTGCTTGGTTTGGTTCTGTGCTCTGTAAGTCGATGAAATGGAGTAGGTTAATCGCTGAATTTTACTGCTGTTATTGTGGTGTTTACCCTTCATTTCATTTGCTGTAATGCTGAAGGCGTAAGCGTGACTTACCAAAATCTATCCATCTATTATCCCCTCTGTAAAATAATACTCCCTCCATTCCTAAATATAGGGTGTATAGTTTTTGGCACGGAAATTAAAAAACGCACATGAAGGGAAAATTTCACAAGTTTTGGGCAAGATTTCACCTGACTAATTGACATGAGAAAATAGAGGAGCTTCCTTGATATAAGGAAATGTAATCAAATCCCTAAAAAAAATATCCAAATGAGTGGCGCAATGCAATACACCTTATATTTTGGTATTTTTCTCAAAAAACTATACACCTTATATCCAGGAACGGAGGGAGTATAAGACCTTCTAGATCTGTACTAAAGTAGTAATCTAAAACGTCTTATCTAACTTATAAAGGATGAAGGGGTTGGTAGTCACAACGAAGCCAGCCACGTCGCCTTTAAATCGCTGCTGCCACCGACTGTAATTTTCGTTTCCTGCCGAGGGCATTTTGGTCTTTTCACGTGCAGGGGTATAAATCGGGCGGCGGGCGCCACAGCGAGCGAGCGGTCCAAACCTAGCCCCCAATCCCCTTCTGCCCCGAGCCGTACAGCGAGCGACAGCGAAAGGAACGCTCCCCACGCGCACGAACCCTAGCCGCCGCTCTCCTCTCCCGCGACCCCCAACCACCACCGCTCCTCTCTCCTCTGCCTCGACTCCCAACCATCCAACCCAAACACCGGCGGCCTCCTCTCCCTCCAGCACCGCCGCTCCAGCCTCACCTTCCTTCCTCTCCAAAGGAAGGGAAGGGAAGTGAAGGGGAGGGGAGGCTCCAGATCGAGCGGAGCCGACCAAATCGGGCTCCTGCAGAAGAGCTCGCCTCCTCCCTCACAAAAGCGGCGACCGAGAGAGAGGGCAAGGGCCTGAACAAGAAGGGAAGGGATGGAATGGGAGAAGGGAAGGGTGCGAACCAGGGCAGTGGAGGCGCAGGGCGCGAACGAGAGGATTAGGTTGAGCATCCCGCCGACGACATCGTTTCAAGCTCAAGGTATTAACCTACTTCCTCTACCTCTTCCTTTGCTCAAGCCAGATTAGTTTGGTTCAGATTTGGTTCAGTAAATTAGGCTAGGGTTTGATGGATTCCACTGATTTATGGTGATTCGTTCCAAGAACAGGATTGATTCCCCTATGCTATGATTTAGGTTCAATCTAATTGGGTAAGGCACACACACTTGTACACAAATTCCCATCTCTTTTCTTCCTACTAAGCCTCAGAGAAACCTACAGTTTGTGGAGTGGTCCGAACTTGAAGATGATGAAAATTATATAGGGTTTTGCATGGTGCCGCTCTGCCCAAGGAAGCCATGTCCGTGAATGCATGGTGAAACACTGATCTGAACTTGAACTTACAGTTTAGAAATTAGCCTGCTAAGATTTTTTTTCTTATTTGAGGAATGATTGTTAGGATTCAGAACTTAGAACACTTGAACACTTTGCTTTCTTTTCACTTTAACACTCCCATTGTTAGGTAGGAAGAAAAAAAACTTGAATTTAGTTGGGCAGGTAACTCCCCTGCAGTTTTAGTGGAAATTTTGTACTGTACTCAGAAATCTTTAGTCATATTTTGCCTGCTGTAAAACTCCTCTGTAGTATACTCTAACATGTTTCTTCCTTCTTATGTAGATGGTCTACAGATACGTGCAACAATTGAGGTTTCATGTGCAAGGAAGCAAAGAAGATGTGAGACCGTTTTTTTTTGGAATAGAAGAATCAAAGGATACACCGACAAAGTCAGTCTGAACTTCGATTAAATATGATATGCGTGTTTACAAATCTTTCCTTCATGAATATTTTGGGGTTTCATGTGCAAGGAAGCAAAGAAGATGTGAGACCGTTTTTTTTGGAATAGAAGAATCAAAGGATACACCGACAAAGTCAGTCTGAACTTCGATTAAATATGATATGCGTGTTTACAAATCTTTCCTTCATGAATATTTTGAAACCTTCAGATTATGCTATTACTGTGGGATTTTTTAGTGCCCTGGAAAAGGCATACATGCTGATATGTGTTTTCTGGCAGAGCAGTCTTCAACATTGACGGTTACCATTTTTATTTTTTATCTCAGCTCGTGAGATTTCTCTACTGTCCTGACACAAATTTACTCTGTATGATGAATCCAAGGCTCGGTATAAGGATTTCCTGATTTATTATTTGCCGCATCTGGTGTTTCTCATCTTAACATGAATTTGAAGTGTCACCTTTTGCATCCAAGTAATACTATTGGTTCACATTGATCCTATCTACCATGTACCAACTCACTCACTTTTCTAAATACTGATATGGAATTAACCTTTAGTTACAACCCTATTTGGTTTTGAGTTACAAAATGTCCTTTTTTAAGACTTTTCTTCTTAACACGTTGCGTTACCAGCTCATCCACTGAGGATTTTGAAATATGATAGTACTCTTCCTCTGTTTTCTTTATCTTTTATTTACAAGTTAGTTCTATTGTGAGGAGAAGCTCTGGAAGTGGTTAATCAGTTCAGTAAGATAATTTGAGGTCGACGAGCAGATTGATTGCTCATATATCCACCTTAAGATGGCCACAACGTATTTCAGATTTTAGCACATTAGCTGCCATCGTTTTGTGATTTCAGAAATATATTTCATGTGCTGGATGGCCTCACTCTTTTATTGGGTTGTTTTCAGTTAAAGGTTAGAAGACATGCCAAATAATGCATACTTCTCAATCAAATGAACAGACATGCTATCCGCCGAGCTTCAAGACTGAAGGGATAGATAACCACAACTTCTAATGGTATTTCTGCATTCTCTATTGTGCACTCTTATGTTTGTTTTGGTGTAGTGTCCTACCATTTATGCTTTTGTTGTTGTGGTCGTCTACAGACCTATACCAGCGATTGATTGTAGCATACTGGATTCTTAATGCTGACAGGAATAGCCGCCATGGCGATATTTACAGGTGCATGAACTAAATTTTCTGTTGACATCCATGCAAAAAGTATCAATCCACAACCCCTGCTACCTGACAACAATGTATCAAATCCTTAGTCAAGGCAATATTCCCCATTTCCTGTTGGTCTAAACTATAAAAATGCAGTTCACTATTTGGATAGGATCCCTCTATCTTGTTACTTATTTCTACCTTCTTCTTGAATCCCTTTTGTGTCTATATTGTAATTTTCTGTTTTGTTCCAGGCTGTGCACTGAGATCGAATAGTCTACATCATGCCTCTGGTCGGAACAAATGTATGCTTGTTCCCCTTTTAGCCCACATATGTTGGTTTCTGATACTCATTCCTTACTTTTCTGTTTCAGAAAAAAAATTGTGTGCTGGACTGAACACACTTGGGATTTCTGTTTCCTGTAACATTTTATTTGGGGAGTTTGTGACTTCTAGACCTGAATGGTTGTGCATGGACCAGAATATGAATGAAGGATACTTTAGTAACATTTATGTAGAGGTTGTGACCTCCATATCCATTCGTTTTTGCTCTGATTCTTGGTAGTAATCCTGATTGATTTGATGTATTTGGTTAATTAGGGTGACATTTTTTTGGCTGATTTGGGTGACGAATTTGATATTTGGGTGACGCCCAGATCCGCAGCGGCACCGGCACCAGCGCGCCGTCGTCCACCTGGTCCTCGAGGAAGGCCATGGATGGGGGCAGAACCCTAGCCCCACACCCATCCATCACGGCGGCGGCCTTCTCTCGATGGGGTGGGGAGCGAAGTTTTCTGATGTGGTGGCCCTCGACGCCTGCGACGGGCTGCAGCACCTTGGCTTCAAAGGTACACACGTTCTATTCATGTCATTCTGTACCGTTCTGAACTCATATTTTATTGCTCCTAGAAGATAATAAAGTGTCCATATCGTTAATCATATAAATGGTATTTCAGGCACAAGCAGAGTTCTGCATGAGAAATATCAAATATCCATTTATTATAGCAAATGTTAGCTTTTCTTGCTAAACCTATATGATATGAACTCACTTCTCTTTATTGATTGTTGGTTTACTTTCTTGCCCTGCAATGGCTCTCCTTGGAATGTTGTTCCATGCTTAAATGCGCACAATCCAGAAAGTGCGTGTATCCAGAAATCAAACATCTCTTGTGTGTTATCTTCTCATAAAATTTGTGTTGTCCCAATAAGAATAAGGGAGGTGGGGGGCCGGCCGTCTCTGTGCCTCCTCGACGCCGAGCTGCGGCTGCCCCATGCTCTTCCTCTCTCTCTCTCGGAAACGAGGCAGCCACCTAGAAACCATTGTTTTTCCAGCAACTATGTGGTTCATATGTTGATATGATTGTTCATATGTTGATATGATTGTTTGCTGGTAGGAGAACCAGGAGGGAGTGCAATATCCTTATTAGTTATACTTAGGGATGCAAAATCTTCACCTGATGATTCCACCCCTTTTTACATGACACTAGCTGCTGCACAGCCAAAAGTGTCTCGCAGATGCTCTTTATGACACCAGCTGACAGATTAATGAGTGCACTCATAGAGAACATAACAAGGTATTTTAGGAAGTGCTTGGACCAGGTTCAAATTTTTGATAGTCCTCGGCACGCTTTTTTACAGTGTTGGTTTCAAGTTTTTTTCGACGCAGCTAGACTTTCTAAAATAATGCCTTGAACTACACATGTTCTATACAAAGCTTGTTTAGTTCTCTAAAAGCTGCACATGTTACATACAGTTTGCGAGAACATGTGCAGATTTGTGAGAACTAAAAAAACTTTTTCCAGAACATATCCATTGATAGTAAGATTGTTTGTCATAATGAAAGGAGACAATGCGTTTGATATAGCTTGTCATGACATAATGAAACAATAGTGTTTATTTGGTCACCAGCAAGATGATGATGTGAAGAATGACTATTTGCGTCTTTCAGAGTTTCTACCATCAAATAGTTTCCCATAACAGAATATTTGCTAATATTGGTAGCTAACAATTGAGATACTTATGCTTGTTGATGCCTTCCCTTTTTGTAGTAACATCCATGTGTCCAGCATATGTAGAATATTAGAATTTTATTGGCTGTTTATTGTAGTTTGTTCTCAGGGTTTGGAAAATTCTTTAGCTATATTCCTTGTCTCAAGCGAGCATGAGCAATATCTTCTTTATTCCGCATGCCGCCAAGTTTCTCTATTTTAGATGGTTGTGTCTTTCCGCTTCTAAAAAGGGATATATATTTTATTAATCTGACTATAATTTGTGGTAGGTACATATTGAAGGATGTTCTGAGGCTAGCACCTGGTTTAGAAGTTTTGCAATTCACAGCAATACCTCATAATTTTGATTTGATGTCCAGAATGTCAATTGAAGAATGAGCCTACAAACTACATTGTAGTTTGTAATATATCCTTATATATGGTGCTTGTGTTTTTTTTTCAATTATAAGTTTGCATTTATGGGCATTACAAAGTCCCCCTTTCTTTTTCCACAAGGGACAGTAGCTGTGCCATTCGATTCGAAGGACAAAGAGTTGATCACAATGGGGTAGGATTCAGGATATATACACAAGAGTATAGAACCAAATTATATGATGTAATTGACCACTATTTCTATTAACTTTTCTTGTACACAATGTTCACAAGTTCATGTATTAGGTACATTTTATTGTTTACTCTTTTTTTAATGCAAGTTTACAGCTACTCGGAGTTCCTAATTGCAGACTCAATTATCTTGACCTACCGATGATCTAATTTGTGGCATTATTACCTTAAGAAAATATTTGCATTTAATTTCCTTTATATATAGGGGTATAAGTTCTTGCCAAATGTACTCAAATATACGGTTATTGAAAAAATGCTAATATTTTCCACACGAACATGGTTTTAAACAGGTCTCTGCGCCATTTGGCGCAGCTGGTCATCTAGTATTGGAAAATACGCAGGAGCACTTGAGTGCTTTGCCCATTGATGAAAATTAAATTAAAAAATAGCAAGAAAATGCAGAAAAAACTGAAATAATTTTTTAACACAATAATTTTTTTAACACTCATTTCAATAAACGCAGACACACAGCCTATCGCTATGAGCATCTTCGGGAGACCGAGCCAACATATCATCGAAGTTGGCGCCTCGTATTCAACGGGAACATCTCCTCCCGCTGAATGCACATCGCTGAAAATCCTGAAATAAATCAAGGAATAAATGCGATTACCAACCCTGGTGGGGTGGGGATACCAGTGTCCGCCTATCCATCCATCTGGAATCTTGGGATCTCAAACTTAGGTTCCCAATATACTCCCGTACGAAGTATCATACAAAAATATGAGTGAAGGTATTCGTGGCGAAAAAGATACACTCTGAACTAAAATCCATACAAACAGTTCTTTTTTCTATACATAGAATATTTTTTGTCTTTTTTGCCACGGATACGTTTCCTGGTATATTTTTTCACGAAATTTTACATGAAAGTATAGATTGGGCATCCAGGTTTCATATCCTAAAACCTCAGATTTTTTTTTGAAATTCGACGGTATTATTTTGATTTAATGTTCATATAGGGGTGTGGAGCATCGAGGCTACAAATCCTCTTCCGTCTTATATTACATTATCTAAAAGATCTAATATTTCTTTACATCAAAAGCAAAATACGGATAAAAAATAGAGAGATATACTAGAAAAATTCACAATAATAAAAAATATCTGACCATTGATTTATAATATACTTAACAAGCTTAGCCCTCAGATCTTCACAACTCGGTGGAGGGTGAACCCTACCATTTTTCTAGGGAAGACCCTACCCATATTAACTATTCAGACCTGATCTATGTGGTGGCTTCTCTCTCTTGCACGTTATTTTTTCTTTGACTCACTTCATGCACGTTATTAGTTGCAATTCCAAGAACATAAACGACCAAAGCCCCTCCAAATGTCCTGCGGATCCCGGTGAGTAATTTTCCTTTAAGAAAGAAAGATATAAGTGAAAATTTTGCGTGAAAGTGGACATATCTGGCTCTTTTCTGAAACTTTAGCATAGAATGAACCAGATTCAAATTTTTTTCTTCATAAGATGATCCATTTGCATGGCTTGGACTGGGATGTCATGCTAGATAGCATGACGACCGGGGCTAGCACGACACCTTGGGCGTCATGCAAAATGGACCATTTTATAATACCCCCTTCGATCTTAATAATTGGCGGAGCCTTTATACGATGTCAAAGGGAGGTAATT
This sequence comes from Triticum dicoccoides, assembly GCF_002162155.2. Lineage (NCBI taxonomy): Eukaryota > Viridiplantae > Streptophyta > Magnoliopsida > Poales > Poaceae > Triticum > Triticum dicoccoides. Next base: position 729,015,742 of record NC_041393.1, on the reverse strand, counting down.
TTTATTTGATTCATAATGTGCTAAAGTTTTTTAAAAAAGCCAGGTTTGTCCATTTTCATAAATTTAGCGACCTGCGTGGAAGTCTGCTGCATTGGATGAATGTTGTTGGGAGGTGAGATTTTAGTCTATTAGCAATTGATTTTGAGACGGTTTTGTAGATGATATTACGGAGGCCGATAGACCTAAAGTTCCGGCGGCAACTAGAGACCAGTCTTTCAAAAATAAGCGAGTATATGTGTTTATATAAGGCGAGGAAGAGTGATACATTTATCATAGTATTGTTGGACCAGCTTGGTGACGTCATGTCCAATCCAAGTCCAAGCCGCAATGATGCAAATATAGAATGCCAAACTGAATTCGTCTGATCTTGGCAAAGCATTTTCTTTTCATTTCCTTTAAACTTAATTAGTAGATCTGTATCGATTTGAGCTTGGGCCTTTCTTTATTACGGAATGACCGGGCCATAATTCTATGTGGCATGAACATGATTGGTACTCTCTTTGTCCCATAATATAAAAACGTTTTTTTGCCCTTCGTCCTATAATCTAAGAGCGTTTTAGTATCAAAAACCCTTTTATATTATGGGACGGAGGGAGTAATAATCAAGGGAACTCCTCATTAGAAAAGGGCAATAATTTAGGGCTAACTAGCTAGATGCTCCATTTTATAGCATTTTGTTTCTTTGGTCAAATGTGTGGATTATCAATTATGTAGCTGAGTTTAAGTATGCTTCATCGTGAATGTCATGCAGTGATCCATGATACTAAGAAACATCTAATAATTGGTTGTCAAAGTTTTTTTTCATGCTGCGAGTATAGTGGGAGCATATTCACCTAGGATATCCCATGCCCATCCCCATCCCCATCCCTTGTACGGCCTTCCAAATAGCGACTAGTTAGCTTTCTCGTACAAAAGGATAAAAACTGGTCAACGGGAATACGTACACACTACATACTCTCCTCCCTCCCGTGTTCTCTTTCTTTCGCTGGCTTCTTCCATCCCGCGTCGATCGTCTCTGTCAGCCCTCTCCACCGCTCGCCATTGCCGAGAGAGCAAGAAACCCTAGGACGAAGCTCAGTTTGAAGTATCCATCGATCGATATAGCTAGGTACATGGAGGAGGCAGCCGGCGCCGGCGAGGTGTACTGCGCTGTGGGGAAGGAGCAGTGGAACTGGAAGGCGAACCTGCGGTGGGTGCTGGCCAACTTCCCCGGCCGCCGCCTCGTGCTCGCCCACGTCCACCGCCCGCCGCACCGCATCAACATGAGTAAGTGTTTCATCAATTACTTCCTCCAAATCAATGGCAGGAGCAAGTAGCTTATGATCTCGTCCGGTGGATGGATGGATGGGTGCAGTGGGGGCGTGGGTGCCGGTGAGCCAGGTGGGAGCAGCCATGGTGGCCGCATGCAGGAAGTTTGAGGAGGACGAGGCCAGCGAGGCGCTCGACCAGCTCATCCGCATCTGCAAAACCCACCGGGTTCGTTCCCATTCTTCGTTCGTTTGTTCAGAAGTCAATGTCATCAGCAGCAAATTAGGTGGCTCAACTGATTGAACTCCCGACCCGATCGCGTTAATCATTCGGTGGTTGTGGTGGCTATGGGCCCTTCAGGTCCTGGCGCGCAAGGTCATCGTGTCCGGCGACGACGTGGCGGAGGGGCTGGTGCAGCTCCTCGCCGACCATGGCGTCGGCGAGCTCGTCATGGGCGCCGCCGCTGACCGGTCCTACTCGAGGTATGTGTGTGTGGTCACCGAGCTCACCACACATTACCGTCGTCCTGCCTCTTGCTGCGTGCGGACAATTTGATATGGATGTTACGTTCTTGTCAGGAAGATGCGGGCGCCCAAGTCCAAGAAGGCGGCCACCGTACTGCTCAAGGCCAGCCCCTCTTGCAGGATCTGGTTCGTCTGCAAAGGCAAGCCCGTCTGCACCAGGTGTCCTGTCAGCATTGCATTCAAATGACACATTCTCACCAGGTGTCTGGTACGTGGTAAACTGATAATGTTGATTCTTGATATCCACGGTACAGAGAGGCCAGTGGAGAGGGCGTGATGACCAGAGGAGAGCCATCCACGGCTAGCACCAGCCCACGCCCAACCGCCTCCGACTGCTCGACATCGGCATCCTCGTCGCACCGCCACGGCGATGGCGCCGACGAGCCTGTTGGCATCCACGACTCGACCACGCCCTCACAACACCATGACTCGGTACGTGCATGAACAATGTGACTTTGGCGGGATCATATCCATTGTGTGAGATAGATAAATTGTCGCTGGGTGGTGAACAGTCCGTTCGATCTTACAATGTGAGGGTGATGCGAGGCAGATGGACGATGCGTTGGCGGAGAAGCTCAAGGCCGAAGAGTCCCGCCCGCAACCTGAAGCTGTGGTGGAATCCATGCCCGGCGTAATAGATTGTGATCATGGTGTCAATGTCTTGCGGATCGGGTTGTTGGAGCTGGAGGCGGCGACAGGCCGTTTCGACGAGTCTGCCAGGATCGGCAGCGCCGGCGTGTACAGAGGGAGCCTGCGCGGCATGAGCGTCGCTGTCACGGTCATCTCCCCCGATGCCGCCGTCGGCGAGGCGCGGTTCGCTCGCGAGTTCGAGGCCATCGGCAGGGTGAGGCACCCTGGCCTCGTGGCGCTCGTTGGCGCGTGCCCGGAGGCGCGCGCCGTGGTGCACGAGCTCGTGCGGGGCGAGAGCCTGGAGGACCGCCTCGACCAAGGAGGCAACGGGACGCTGCCGCCGCTGCCGTGGATGGCGCGGTGCCACGTGGCACACCAGGTCTGCTCTGCGCTGGCCTTCCTCCACGCGTCAGCCAAGACGGTGCACGGCGACGTTCGTCCGACGAACATCCTCCTGCTAGATCAGGGCGACGAGCGGCGCTCCTCCATTAAACTCGCCGGCCTCGGCATGCGCGGGCTCCTGGCGCAGGCGGAGCAGCAGCGGGCCGGCCGCGAGGCGCTGGCGTACGTGGACAAGCGGTACCTCGCGACGGGTGAGCCGACCCCGCAGTCCGACGTGCACGCTCTGGGCCTACTGCTGCTCCGGCTGGTCACGGGCCTGCCGGCGCGTTGGGCGAAGAAGGCGTCACTGGAGGCCGCCGCTGCCGGCGGCGGGGGCAGAGCCTGGCACCAGGTGGTGGACGCGAGCGCAGGGGGGTGGCCGACGGAGGTGGCTACCGAGGTGGCGCTCCTCGGGCTGAGGTGCTGCGCCGTGAGCGACGGCCGAGCGCCGTGTCACCCGGCCGGTGAGCTGCTCGAGGAGGCGCGCGCCGTGCTGGAGGCCACGATGGACGCCGCACCGGGCAGGACGTGGTCTTCATCACTGTTGTCATCGTCGGAGACGGAGGCGTGTAACGGCGGCGCCGCGCGGCGCGCGGCCCGTCCTACATCCTCGGCCAGATAATGAGGATCCAAATAATCTGTGTGCCAGCAGCAGCAGGTCCACTAGGTAGTTGATGCATCTGTAACCAATGATTGTTTTGTGATGGGAATGATCTGTTGAGGTGGTGGTGTTGCTCAGCCTGGCATTGAGCCGGCCATGTACCGTTCCACTCCTCTCAGGTAGACTGTCACAAGACGAACACATACTCGCCTCTACAAATACACGTATCCGTAGACGCATGCTGATCTTATCCCTACCAGCATGTCAAGGAACTGAGCCAGCATATCTTCAAATTGAAATAGTAGTGGAAAAAAACCCGAAATAAATTCAAGAAATATGAAAGCATCCTCCAGCCAAATACTTGAACCCGAATGGGCTGGTACCACCGCAAATAAATGTTTTGCTGGGGACTCTAATTCAGTGTTCAGAGATCGGCCATTCACTTAACATGCACTAACTATCATGAATATTCTAATTCCATCGATCATTCCTGGTTGTCAACCAGTTGAATGCTATCAATTTCTTTTATAAGTTGTGCGAACTATTTTGTACCCTAGGTTAACATATTTTTAATACTCAGTGAACCTTTTCAAAAAGTAAGTAAAATATCCATTCCAAAAATATAAAAGGTAAGAAAACAATAAAAAAATGGGCAGCGCTAGGCGCCGGTGCGCCGGCCCAATACTTTGGGCCGGTCCAGCCCCAGCCGTCCGATGCAGCGAGCGAGAGCCATCCGATCTGCCCTTTCGTTTCACCCCCTTCCCCTCGTGTCGTCTTTCTCCCAGAACAAGCGAAGGCGAGCGCCGCCGTCGACCGCCCCGCTCCCAGCCATGGACGCGCCCTCTGTCGTTGTTGGTCTGCTTGCAACCTCGCCATCGCCATTCGCCATTCGCGTCCCTAGCCATGGCCATCCCGTCTTGCATCTCCTGGCCATGACCATGGACGCTGCTCCGGCAGCGGCGTTCCTAGCACCGGCCGGGCAGGTGCACATCACGTGGCCCCATGGTTGCACCATCGGGTTGCGCTGCGCCCCCCCTCCCCCCGTCGTCCTCGCCGAGATCGCTCGACGTGTGAGTGGCTTCCGTCCGCTGCCTCCCTTGCCGTCATCTGCTGGACTCCACTGCTCCACCCACTATAAACCATCGCAGCAAAACGAAAAGATGGATGTAGCTTTTGCTGATGCCGGTTGCAGCTCGCCGAGGCAGCGGCCGTCGTCGTCTCAGCTCCGCTTCCACCTTTCCTAGGCAACGGTTCCAGCATCTGCATCACATGGTTGCAGCTCCGCTAGTAGCCGGTTCCAGCAAAAGAAAAACATCCGCTGAGTCGTGGCACCATGAGCTCGCCATGAAGGATGTACCAAATTACCTCACCGGTAGTAGCAAAAAAGGACGACGGATGCAGCAAAAATGTCATCGCCACCGTCGCGGGTTAAGCCGAGACATGAATGGTTGAAGCTTTTTTCATTGTCGGATGTAGCTTTTTTCATCAACAGTTGCAGCTTTCGTCGTCATCCATAACTTTCGTCGTCTGTTGTTGAAACTTTTTCGTCGCCGGTTGAAGCTTTTCTAGTCGCCGGTTGAAGCTTTTATCGTCGTTGGTTGAAGCTTCCGTGTTTGCGCAGTGGCAACACCCAAAAAATTTGTTTGCCTTCGATTGAAGCTTTGGGTGACGCTGGTTGTATCATTTTTTGTTGCCGGTTCCAACACACCAGATAGCTAGTTCCAGCAGACCACATGGCCGGTAAAAGCATCACCATGTGCTAGTTCTAGCGCGGGTGCACGCTGAGGTTGCAGCTTTTTCCGGCGTCGGTTCCAGCATCCCCGCATGCCGGTTCCAGCACGAGTGCATGACGGTTGTAGTACCACGTCATCTCAGTCATAGTAGCACGCGACGACGGTCGCATCACCGTCTCGCATGCTTGTAGCACATCCCACGCCGGCGACGAGATTGTGGTTGTAGCAACATCGAGGTCTAGTCGCCCAGACGGAGAGGAGATTGACGTTGAGGAGCTTGGAGTAGGTGCTCGTGGCACGGAGGCTGCCAAGTGCGGTGGTCGGGCCGGCATCCCAGCAGGCGGTGGTTGGGGGCTGCACAGCTGCGAGAGAGCCAGAGAGAAGATGGGCGAGAGAGACGAGAGGAACGGGAGAAGAGGTTGACGGCTTCCTCAAAAAAGATAAGGATGAAAAGAGATAAGATTGAGTGGCTGTGGTTAAACGAGGGCCGATAGATGGGGCGCAATCGAACGATTCGCGGACGACCGGCCCGAGCTTCGGCCGGTGCCCCGGAAGCCAATGTTTCCCTAAAAAAATGTTTCTTTTTAGGGAACAAAAGAAGGAAAATAGCAAGCCAACACTCCTCCCACACTGGGAAGGCCCATTTGGGGAACACTCCTCCCATGCCCAAGCAATCAGATCCATCCACCAACACCCAACACGAGGGCCAATCGATCGTTTCCCCCATCTTTGCTCGGCCCATCCAAATTCTAATAAGTCCTTGTGAACAAACACCCCCTAATTCTATCACAGATTTCTCTCACGAATTCGGTATCTCTCATTAATTCGTTTCCTTCTTTTTTTTCATTCCTTTTGAAGTTCATTCACAAATTCCTCTCATTAATTCTGCGGGTCTTCTTATTTTTCGTTGTGCTACCCAGTGGAAATAAAGGCGCAGATCAGGCCCAATTCGGCCCATGCGGGCCGGGCCCAATTCAGCCCATGTGGAGACAGACAAACAAAAAAATTGTTCTCTACCGTTTTCCTAGACTGCGGGTCAATTTATAAAAGAAGTGAGGGGTTAATTTAATGATAGACCGGCAAAAAATATATATATGACAACTGTTTTCTACCACTAGTGGTAGTTACCCTCACATTAGTTTTGTACTCCCTCCGTTTCGTATTATTTGTCATTGGAGGCTTTTTCCCGACCAGGTGAAAACGAGCAAATGTACAAAAATACTCCAGATTTGAAAACGAGAGTCATCGTCTTCCTCCAGCAGGGTCCTCCTCGTCGTCTTCCTCCTCCAGGCTGCTAGTCCGGCCACCTCCCCCAGCTGCTAGACTGGCCACCTCCTCCTCCTTCGCCAGTCTCTTCCCCGTCGTCCTTGCGCAATTTGGTCGCCACCGCTCCCAATTTGATCGCCGCCGCCCCAGCCTGGCCGCTAGTCCGGCCACCTCCTCCGCCCTCCACCTCCTCCAGCTGCTAGTCCGGCCACATCCTCCTCCTTCGCCAGTCCCTTCCCCGTCGTCCTTGCCCAATTTGGTCGCCACCGCTCCCAGTTTGATCGCCCCCGCCCCAGCCTGGCCGCCGCTGCCGCTCCCAATTTGGTCCTCGCTGCACCAACCTGGTCCTCTCAACCGCGCTGACCAGCCCGGTCCTCGCTGTCCCCCGCCCGGTCCTCGCCAGGTACTCCTCGCTGCTCCCAATTCTTATCAGTTTTTGCCAGGTGCACTGAAATTTATAGCAGAATTGGGAGAATTCGTCAATGCTTTTAGGTACAATAGTCTGTAGAATTGATCAGGAGACATTGAATCAGGAAGAATTTGTTAAGATCAATAATTATAGCAATCAGACAAGATCATCACCCTCACAATTGGCATCAGAAGAAATTACTGGAGTGTAATGATCAATTGGGAAACCTGTAATGCATGATAAAATGTTGTTGTTGCTGCCCTCCTGCTGATGTTGTCCAATTGTCCAATTTAGAGATGATAATCATTGTTTTACACCATTTGTCCAATTACAAAAATGCCTAAAGTTTCTGTGAGTCAATGGAAACAAATTCAATACACCATTTGAGATCAATACTTGGATAATATTTAACGAACTTTCTAAAAAAATATGTGTATCCTGATGAATGAGGTGAATACACCATTTGAGATCAATACTTGGATATTCATGCTACTGATGCTACTATGCAAAAGTAAATGTATTGTACTTCATGTACTCCAAATCAGGAGTACTTTCTGTTATTATCTGTCAAACTCCAAGTTAGAACTACTCCAAGTTAATTAATGCACCATAGATAACTCCAGTAGGATATGCAGTAGTGCTTATCCTATTTACTCCAAATCTTTGAGTAGTTGCTGTCAAGCTTATCCTATCTACTCCAGCAGCAAATACATACTCCAGCATATACTAAATGGATTTCTTTGATTTTCTTTGGTACTCCATTTGTAGTACTCCATTTGGAGTAAATCTGAACATTGGAAACATTATAGCATTGGCAGCAATGGAGCTATGTAAATGTACTGTAGACAATAATTTGACAATACTCCATTTATGAGTAATTTGATATTAATTGACAGTAACATTGCTTGCACCTACTTTGACAGTAATTATAGGCAGTGCTTGTAATACTTTGTCATTCTTGATTTAAAATTCAGAAAAGTGCTTTTTAAAGCACTTTGCTGAATTTGTATGCACCTAGGTGCATAAAAATTCAGTTAATTGTTTTAAAAGCACTTAGGTGCATATAAATTCAGCAAAGTGCTTTAGGTGCATAAAAATTCAGTTACTTGTTCTTCATCTACTTCTTCATCTTCTACTTGTTCTACTTCTACTTGTTCTTCTTGTTCTACTTCTATTTGTTCTACTTCTACTGGTTCATGGGTGTGGGGGTGGGGGCTCAGCTAGGAGATGCATTTAACACGGGCTCGTCTAGTTGCCGTTTGTGAGTCCGGCGCCGAGCACGGCTCAAAAAAAGTCTGATCCATTCATCCTCTGGCTGTTCTGCGCGTGCAGTACAATGGGCTGTCCCATTCATTGCGCGCCTGAGCTGTCCAAAATAAGGTGAAATACGGTCGGGAAATACCATAGTGAGCACATATCCACATGCTAGCTAGCAGTGTAGATTTCAGGAGCATCTGAGCCCGGGCTCAGAAACGAATATTCACATAATAACACTTTTTTGTCTCCAGCAGCAGCAGTAGGTCTGTTCTATTGTAGGAATAGTGGTAAATTACAACACCGAGTAACTTGGATGCAAGTAAAGAGATAAAAAATGATACCACATAGGTGTACTGTCCTCATTCGCCTCTCGGGTTGCTCCTAGGGTGACTCCGGAGGCCACCCTGCCACCGGCCCTAGAGTACATTAAATTGCTGCCCTCCCCGAGCCGCTGCCGAAGGAGGTCATCAGAGCTGACAAATCATTTACTAAGAACATAATATTGTCATTGTCGAGGTCTCAATAATAAACTTGAATATTGTGTTTTGTATTGTCCCCTGATAGTCTAATGTACGAGACCTCTTGCTCTTCGATGCAATGGTCATTACACAAGAATGCAAGTAATTCATCTCCCTTTCATAAGGACTACAAAAACGGAGCTGACAACAAATACTTTTGTACTCCCCGTGTTTTCTTCACCTCTGTCATTTATTTATGCAACAATAACCGTAACAACACTTCTGTGATATTTAGCTATTTCCTTCATCAGAAACAGAACTTCATCATCTAATTGATCGTCTAACGTAGTAACAACACGAGCTACAGTTGGGGGAGGGGATGTTATATAACATAAAATTGGTAATTCAGAACATTTGGACTTGATGTAACACAATCCATTGAAATTTTGAGTGGTTCATGTTTTATCCAAATGACCCCCATTTATATAAAACTTCTATACTTCACTATAACTTATTACGTCATGCTACAATTTTAATGATCATATATTTTAATAATATAGTTAATAACATAATGATGTTGCTAATATGAATCGCCTACTCTTTGTTATATAAACGAAATGTAGATTAGAAAAAAATACACTTGCATGCCACTAAATTTAAGTTGTCAACTTGTCATGTGTTAACAAAAAAAGCTAGTTTTCTTATATTTTCATTTTCTATCTCTTAACATAATTTTAACACCGAATACTCTTAAATGAAAAAGAAATAAGAAACTAACAAAACCACACGGCTCGTTGGATTTTTGTTTTGACAATTGCATGAATTGTATAGACTATATTTATATCCATTTGTGTGTTTGATCATGTATATTGAATATACTAAAATATCTTAGTATATATCTCGAACACGAATCTCTCACAAATATCTTAAATATCGTAATAGTGATTTGCAACGTATGGTTAAATAAGAAAATTTTAAATAAAATGATTCTTCCGCCTATATGGATCACGCGTCTAAGGACTAAATTAGTCTAGACTTGAGAGAGAGTGTTAAAATATCTTGTCCACCTCCCTCCATCAATTCGAACTTTTGAATGAGTTGACTGAAGCATGAATTCAATAGTCGAGGGCCTCGCTGGCCTCATCCTCCTCCCACTTCCTGCACGCGGCCACCATGGCTGCTCCCACGTGGCTCACCCCTCACCGGCACCCACGCCCCCACTGCATCCATCCATTCAGTGGATTTTAATCCAGGATGAGATCAATTTGGGCCATGTAATAATTGTTGAAACAGGAGAGAGAGACTTACCCACAGAGCTTGGTTCTGAGAAGAAGCTAGCGAAGGGAGCAAAGAAGGAAACAGGGGAGTATGTGTAGTGTGTACGTAATTCCGTTGACCAGATTTTATTCTTTTTGTACGGGAAGTTGACCTCGTCGTCATTTGGAAGGCCGTACAAGGGATGGGCATGGGATATCCCAGGTGAATATGCTCCTTCTACACTTGCAGGATGAAAAAACTTTGACAACCAATCATTTGATGTTTCCTAATACAGCATCATGGATCACTGCATGACATTCACGATGGAGCATATACTTCAAATCAGCTACATAATCCGCACATTTGACCAAAGAAACAAGAAATGCTACTCCTAAAAAATGGAGCATCTACTAGCTAGTTAGCCCTAAATTGTTGGCATTTTCTAATGAGAAGTTCCCTTCATTATTATCAATCATATGTTCATGCCACAAGAATTATGGCCATGTCCATTCTACAATAAAGAAAGGCGCAAGTTCAAATTGATGCAGATCAGGCAATTTTACGGAAATGAAAATAAATGCTTCTCCGGGATCAAGAGGATTCTGTTCGGCATTCTATATTGCATTCATCGACTTGGATTATAAACTAGAAGGATTGGGCGAGCTTTTGCCGCGCTGTTGGTGTTGTTAAGTTTCTTAAAAAAATCACTCGGTTTCAAAATATAGAATTGTATTGCTTTTTTGAAAAGGCAAACCTTTTAAGTTTGATCAAATTTGTAGAGAAATATATCAAAATCCTCAATATCATATTGGTATTTTTAGATTCAACATGTGAATTTCCATACCTTTTTGTTTAATATTGTGGATATCGATATTTTTGCTCTGAACTTGGTCAAACTTAAAGAAATTTGACTTTCTAAAAAACTAATACCCCTTATATTTTGAAACTGATGGAATATTTTGTTTGGCTGGTGGGGGAGATGATAGAGTGTGTTTTATTTTTATTTAAAATGCATTGATTTGGTGGGCCTTTCGTAATGTGGTTCTATGCTATCCGCTAATCAATCTATATTTATGTGGAGAAATTTCTAGATCGGTGGTTGCATATACTATATTTCTGCTACAATATCACATGGCGGCCCTCCTTTTTTCTAGGTGGTGGGAGGGTGCGTGGGATTGATATGTTTTTATAGACCGGTTCTTGCCGATTGATTTAAAAACTTATCGGCCCGGTCAAAATTATAAACAAAATCCAAAATTGAATACCTCAATTGAATGAAGAGTTTCAAAATTAGGGAATATAGTGAATTAAAAAAAATTGAATAAGAGAGCTTGAGAAATTGCTAACCTGATCAAAATCCGATGATACAAATGAATACCTCAATTAATTGTGAGACTTTTAAAATTAGAAAGCATAGTGTATAGTATAAAATAATTGAATGAGAGTGATTTGCGAAAATGTTGACCCGGTCAAAATCGGGTGACCCAATTCTAATTGAATGCCTAAATTGAGTGTGTGCTCTCTAAACCTAGAGAGTTTAGTGTTATAGAGGATGATGTCAATCGCCAACCTAGTCCAATAATACTATGATAAAGGTACCACTCTTCCTCGCCTTATAGACACATATACTTGCTTATTTCTGAAAGACTGGTCTCTAATTGCCCAAGAGACATTAGGCATATCACGCTCCATGGCCTCGGCCATGGGGGGCAGAGTTGGTGGGGGACTGACGAATGTTGGCGCCGTGTGGAGGATACTGTGGCGGGTGTCGAAGCTCAAGAGTTGGTTGTATAGCTCCTGAACTGTGATCGGTTCCACCCGAGCAGCAAGGGCCGAGACAACAGGATTGTATTCCATGTCTAGCCCGGCAAGGAGACAACGTCACAGCAACGGGGACAGAGCAGAGGAGAGACACACCTGATGGAGTCGCCACCGCCTCCTCGCCAACACCATCCATGCATGAACCCTAACGCTGCCGATCTGAGGGATCGGCAGAGACACGATGCCATCAACTCCGAGACGCGGCCATGAAGGGAACCGCCAGTGTGGGAGTGTTCGTCCGGGCGCCGCTCCCACCACCTCAACGACGCACCACGACCTACAAATTCAAAACCTAACTATAGAATGGAGGAACGGGGTTCGCCCCTCCCTCCTGCCACACCAGCAGCGGGCGAAGGGAGAGGGGGCCAGCGCCCCGGCCGGTGGAGATCGAAGAAAAGACATTGCCTGCCTTGTCGCCTGGTGGTGGCGTCGGCTAGGGTAGAAAAAACGACTCGCTCGTGCGGGCCAGCGGCACCCGGTTGCTTATGTGGCATGGGATCAAGGGCTATGTGATCGCTAGACAGACTGTGCGATGATGCATATGCGTATGCGTTCCTTCATTTATTTTTACCTGTCGTGATCGTTCATGGTGTCTTGTTTGTTGTGTGGTTGGCTAGTAGCACGCCGAAGCCCGTCGGCTGCAAGGCGTATGCGGACGTCGTAGAGCTCACCGATGTACGTATCGTCGAGTCGTCGACACGCCACAGCCTTCTTGTTCGGCGGGAGCGGGATGACCTGCTTAGGTAGCCAGCTTCTCAGCGTGTACGTGCAGAGCAAGACGAGCTTATTAGGTGGCCAACTGTGGCAGTTCATGGCTTCATGCATGCATGGTCCGCCTCGTCGCTGGAGCCGGAGGGGCTCGCCAGCATCTGCATGTCTCGCCCTGCCGTCGTTTGACCGGGCGCGGCGCGAATCCGGCGACACCCCAAAGAATGAGGTTCAAGAACGACGGCAACCAGACAACAAACAACAAAGCCTCCGACCACCTGACGTCGCCATCATGTCTTTGCTCTGGATGTCTCCCGCGGACGCTTCGTGTAGAGCAGCTTGCCGCCATACCAGTCCAGAGCAGGGTGTCCTTGACGTCATGTTTACACTCGCACTCCAGATGTGAGTCGGTGGGGAGTAACGTCTGGAGAGTAGACATGCATGTGGCCTAAGAGAACGTGAGAGAGGAAGAAGATGGAGATGACCCGTGGGCCTAAAATAGTCGTTGCCAGATGTGAGTAATCCCGGTTGGGATCATCGTTTCCCCGGTGCGACAAATATGTCTAAGGTGAAGATTGACCGGGATCGATAAATACACGGTGCTGGTTCCAGGGATCGGAAGGGTCAGGGTTCGATTTAGACTTCGAGTATGAATTTAAGGTTTATTTCAGACTTTTCTCATTTGTTTACATTACGTGCCAAGGCTAATTTATTAATGAATGGTCTCGATCATGTGAGTTTGTACTTCTATCAATTTGTTAATTCTCTGTGTGTGCCCGCAGCACGTGCTGGTTAGTTTGAGCATGTCTGGATTCTTGGTCATCTCGGCCGCACATGTATGGCAGGACGCGGGGCACCATTGGTACAACGTGATCATCACTCGTCTTCCTCTACTCCATGGTCATGATTCATCTGCTGCTTATCAAATGCCGGGATCGGAAGAAGAAGTGCGAACTTGAATCATGCCAAGTGATTATTATTAGACACCCACAGATTGTGTATGTATCGACCCATGCATTCGTGGCACCTAATTAGTACTGGATTTTGTTTTGCTATTCAACATGTTGTGATTATATTCTTTCATGGATTATTAATTGTTCCGTGCAGATGGCATCGGTCTTGACGGTTGCTGCAACGGGGATGTTAATCTCCGTTGGGGTCGCGCTCTTCATCTTTCGCCCCGCCTGGTCTGACCTGGCGTTCATTGCTCTCATGGTCTCATTATGTGTGGGGTCGACATTTCTTTTGCTCAAAATTGAGGAAATTGAAAGGAAGAAGCTTACCAAAAAAAGTGAAGATGCCTTAGATCTCGTCTAGTTTCAGAGTAATGGTATCTAAAATACAATGGCTTAGTTTGGTTTGTTTTACAGTAGTAAGTATAAACCCAACAAAAGCTTATAGAAGAAGATCCTGTGACATATATGCTATTTTAGTTTTGAGTATTTTTCGGCGTAGTCCATGGAGATAAACAGCTGTATCCACTGGATTCAACCATGGAAATCGGTGGAGAGGCATAAGCTCGACGTTCAATTCGTTTCATAACAGTGTCGAGTATTTTGGTTAACCATTGTAATCTCTACAAGTGGTTTATATAATTTAAATCAGTGGGGAGACATGACCCTTCAATATTTTCCAACATGATCTCGATCATGTTTACTGCCCATATGGATGGAGTGTGAACTACCTTCATATATCTATCACGAATTTATGTTCATCGCAATGGTTGCTGCCCTCCCAAGTCCCAGCCTCACTCACAGCACCACTAGTTATATACTAGCACATTGTGGTGCCATCCATGGGTGGGGGGCCACTGCCCCCCGCCCCTCAATATAATATGGTGTCTTTGAAGGGACATGCTGCACAGATCTGAATCACACAGTGCTCCCCATCAATATAAGATGGTTTATTCGAAGGGCCATGCGTTATGGGCATCGTAGGCTATGGCCCTGTTTGGTACTCTAACACAGTTAGAGTTAGAGTTATTTTCTAACCCACTCTAACCCAAATAAGCACCTCTTCACCGGGTTAGATGGAACTAACCCACTCTAACCCTCCCTGTTTGGATACTTTTGGGTTATTTTAGCCCCCAGCTAACCCAAACTAGCTCTAACCCCATGATCCAAATAGGGCTATGGCGCTTCTGGAGACCAGAACTTTTAAGATGAGCTGGCGAGCGTAAATTACTGGATCATGCAAAATTCTTGGTCAGGGGCATGAAGCGAAGATGGTTTCATCTGGATCCAGCAGGGCGATGAGGCCCATGGCGAGCGTCAACTACTGATTCCTGAAGAACTCACGGTCAAAATGTGAAGAAAGGAGGGTTTCATTAGGATCTAGTGGGGCGGCGAGGCCAATGACGGGGGGTCTGCGCAGTCATGTTAGAGGCGTCATTAGGCAATGGCTACTAGACTGGATAGTAGAAGCAATGCCCTCCAAAGCATTGATTGTGGCGGCCGCTATGTGGCACATTGGGGAGAATAGGAACAACTATCGCAATGGCAAGGTATACTAGTTAATCCACTTCGCGTGGTGGGAAAAATCAAGGCTTATATTGAATCCATAACTGTGTATAATGTCAGTCCACTAGGTTCCAACAGCCGTGAGACCTCTACATCAACCCCAAAATGGTCTCCGCCGCCAGATGGTTGGTTGCTGATCAATGTGGATGCTGCGGTGTTCTCCCACTCAGGATGTGTGCGAGACCATCGGGGGACACTTTTGGCTACATATCAAGGCTCTTATATTAATGGAAATTTTATGATTTTTTTTTGAATTTTTTTTTTGAAATTTTTTTTGAAATTTTTTTTGAATAATTTTTTATTTTCAAATTTCTGAATTATTTTAACCCCTAATCTCTAATCAGCACCCCTCATCACTGCTCAATTTATCCTCTTCTCTAATCACCCTCATCATTTCAAATCACCTAACTTCCCGAACGGTCACCCATCCTCCCACTCCTCCAGCCTGAGCACGCTTAACTTCCGGGTTCTATTCTCCCTCGTTTCCAAGTCTGCACTTGTTGTTTTCCTGACAATAGTAAAATGTCAATCCTATTAACCCTCAGGAATTTTGCTTGAGCATGAATTGACACATTTCACTGTTTGAGTTTCAAACTATTGTTTTCAAAAACAATAATTATTTAGAAAACAATAATTATTTTGAATAATTAGTTTGACCATGGTTTGACCATGGTTTGACCATAGTTTGACCACAGTTTGACCAGATTTGACCAAAATTCAAAATAATTGAACAAATTATTTAGTAACACTAATATTCTAGAATAATTAGTTTGACCATGGTTTGACCACAGTTTGACCAGATTTGACCAAAATTCAAAATAACTGAACAAATTATTTAGTAACACTAATATTCTAGAATAATTAGTTTGACCATGGTTTGACCATTGTTTGACCACAGCTTGAAATTTTTTCGATTTTTTCCACTCTAGATATTAAAAGCCCCGTAACTTTTCGAGTAGATGATTTTTAATATAAAAAACTTTTTCATCCGAGTTAGTATGCAAAAGTTATGCCCATATTTACAAATTCCAGAGAGATTTTGCAAATAAAGTCGAAATTCACATTTGCAAATTTTCCCAACAACTAGACCACA
>NC_041393.1:728996322-728999622 GCF_002162155.2 Triticum dicoccoides | reverse complement strand
GGGGTAGAGTTTGAAAATGAGACCTTTAGTACCGGTTCGTGGCACGAACCGGGACTAATGGGCATCGCACCCTTTAGTCCCGGTTTGAGGCACAAACCGGGACTAAAGGGCACAGGTGAACCGGGACTAATGCCTTAGCCGCACGAACCGGGATAAATGCTCACATTAGTCCCGGTTCGTGATTGAACCGGGACTAATGTGAAATTTGGCCCGGAACCATAGCCCTGTTTTCTACTAGTGCCTGGTTGTCAACTAGTTGAATGCTATCAATCTCTACTCTTAATGGACGAGTTGGTTGAATAATCCCACCACTTTTGTCTGATTTTTTTTGTCTGGTTTTTTTCGTCCTGTTTATTTTCATCTCACCTCCCACCACCACTCCCACGTTAATTTTTTCTTCTTCACACTTAAAACCGAATCGTGTCTGATACTTCTTCCATTTATTCGTGCTTGATTTGGCAGATGTCGATTCAATTTAATTATGAAAATATTTGGTAATTAAGGATTCAGAAATAATACCATATACAGGAGATCACCTTCCAAACAAATCACCTCCCTCTCCGATTTATTTCTCCCACCGATTTCCTTCCATACTAATAAAGCACGCATTCCATTCCTAATTAAGAGAGAAAATAAAAAAAAAGAACCCCCCACCCGCACGACCCCTCCCACGCCTCCAGTGCGCCGCCACCCGCCACCACGTTGCTGCGCGCCACCCCCCACCTCCAGTGCGCCGCCTGCAGTGGCCCGCCACCCACCGCCACGCTGCTGCGCACCGCCGGGCGCGGCGGCGGCGATCTCCGGCCAGATCCGGCCGAGGAGGCGAGTAGGAGTCGGATCCTGTTCCGGGGACGATGTGGAGACGATCTAGGAGGCGCGGGAGGAGGTCCAGCGGCGGGGCTTGAACTCCAAGTTCATGGCGGCGGCGTTCCTCGCCGGTTCCGAGCGAGCGAGCTCCGACAGATTCTGCGTCTTGCGGCGATGGTCGTGTTATCTTTGCAGCGGCAGTGGCGAGTCGGCGACACACAGCTGGCGCCGCGCTCCGTAGGTCAGCTTCTCTCATCCCTCACCCTGTGATACCCTGATCTCTCTCTCTCTGTGTGTGTGTGTGTGTGCAAGGGATCTTAATTAATTGTTTGCTTGGAGTTTAGGATCCAAGTACGCCCCTCTCTATGGTGTTCACTGATTTCTTGGAGCAACAACATGTTGTTGGAGTTGCCGAAGCATTAGGTCGAAGGAAAGATGACGATGAAGGACACACAGAGGAGTGTGAGCGGTGATGGCAGCAAGGTTACCGACAGGTATGCATGCAGGAACTGACTGTACAGTGTTCCTGTGTGATGCTACTGGTTTTAACGTTTGTACTGTGATGCCACTGGCAGTTTAAATAAATCTGCTATCATTTGGGATGTGAGTTGTCACAACTTGCTGTGCTCTATGTTCGGCTCAAAATTGCTTTTGGGAATGATTCCTCTGAATAGACTACTTATGCTTGACATTTTACTTTCGTTATTTCTATTTGTAACTCAATTTTGGTATCCTGTCAAATTAACAATACTTTTTCTGGATATGGTAGTTGAGAATAGTTATGGTATATGGCGGAATTAGCCCATCCTCACCAATGACTCTTCCTCAGGGATTTGCTGAACTAGAGTTAGTAATGGGGGTATTGCAGACTGTTTTGAATTATGGGGCTATTGCAGACTTTAGAAGCTGATTTAATTTTTTGTGCAATTGGAAAAGGTGTATACAACTTGAATTTATTAGGTAGTATAGGAGAGATATGAAATTTTAAAAGTGTCAGTCAGACTTGTGTGTTGTTTTGGGTAGTATTCAGTTTTGTTCCATCTTAGAGGCCAATAATGCACATGTGATATTATCTACATTATTCAGTTTATACGGCTTCCCATATTCCAATGGTTGTATTTTGCTAAATTGCCCATCTACTTACTGGAATTCTCACAAATAGAAATGCAATCAGAAGGTAAAAAGGATGGTATGGTATGTCTCCATTCATATGGTACTGAACTGTTAGTGATGCTTTGTGTTATTCTGCAGACTTGAATTTAGTTTCTGTGGTTTTCTTTTTCTGTTCATAGACGAGAGTATAGTCTGAAGGGAAAAAATGGTATGCTCTCAAGGGTGTGCAAGAACAGTGAGATTTATATTACTGAACATATTGTTAACAATTTGTTATTTTGCAGACTTGCTCTCAGTTTTTATTCTTGGCAGGTGATTCTTCATGATAATTTTTCGTAGAGGAACATTTTTGGTAAGCGTATTGTAATATTGACTCCCACCTTTTTATTTACATGTAAAGATAGCCAATTGGAAATTTTATATTTCAAATGTACATTTAACTTATTTTGCGAAATAACATCATGTCGTTCAGATAATTTGATTTCCCTCTATGATATTCTTTGGCTTTAGTATATCTTAGGACAAAGTTGTCAGAAGTTCTATGCTTCATAACCAAAACATAATCTCCTTTTTGTTATTTGATTTGCATCATGATGTGTGCCCATATGTTCCCCTGTCGCTTAAAAAAATCAACGCCCGATGCAACGCCCGATGCAACACACGTGCATATACCTATCATGACAAATAAACCTCATCATGAAAGCATTTATGTACCTATTTAATTTGCGATGGCAGGGTAGCGCCGTGAACGGGGATCGGTGGTGCTGGTGTCGGCGGTGCGGTACAAGGTCAGGATGCAGGACAGGACGGCCATCCGTGTGAGGCAGTCGTCGGCGAGGGTTTGTGGCATCAGGAGGAGCGCCCGCGACACCTCCGGATTCAAGGTGTTGGCCCGAGACCACCGAAGAGGGAGGAGATGTGGTTGGTATTTCCAAAGGACAAAAAAGAGTAGAAGAACAAGAACGACGACCATCTCGGGTTCCAGGTACGATGGAGCCGGCGGCGAAGCGCATGGCGCTTGCAAACATGATAATATGATAGTGGATGACGCCGATACCCTCAACTGCGGCATCTGCTACCTCCCTCTCAAGCCACCAGTCTTCCAAGTGCGTACGATCGTCGTTCATGCTAGGCCGATCCATCACAAGTTTGTGTACCAATAACACTGGAACGTCATTTCTGCTCGGGTGCAGTGTGGCTTCGGTCAATACCATATGGTCGTGGTGCCGTGACAAGATGATGGCGGCAAGTAGGTGCCATGTGTGTCACGTCCAGTTGATCGGCGGCTATCGCCGGAACATCTCAGTGGAGAGGCTAATGGAGTTCATCCGGGTGCCGTGCGCCAACGCCGCTCACTGCTGCACCACCACGCCGGCCTAC
>NC_041393.1:728980939-728996101 GCF_002162155.2 Triticum dicoccoides | reverse complement strand
CCGTGCTACTGCCCGCAGGCGGACTGCGGTTTCTCTCCGCGGCGGCTCTCCTAGACCACTTCGCCGACGCGCACGGGTGGCCGTGCACGACTGAGCTTCTGGCCTGGGTGTGCGTCGAGGTCCAGCTCTGTGACGGCTTCAAAGCCTTCTCGACCCGTGCCCAAGGCCGGCAGCACATGTTCCTGCTGAATGTGGCGTTGAACCCGTTTGGCCGAGCGGTCTCCGTGCTCTCACTGCATCCTTGGGTGTTGTCGACGGTGCCATGTTCTTTGAATTTCGAGGTCCGACTCAGGTACTGCTGCAACATCAACCACCGTGGCGACATGTGCCTCGGCCATAACCACGAAACTACGTTTAAAGTAGGGTGCACTGATCTCTCCGGTGGGTTGTCGAGCTCTGAGTACTCTTCCCGGTTATTCCTGCACAAATACGTCCATCCACACATGACATCCGTACTATCATGGCCAGTTTCGACGTAGTACGTGTTTCCCTGGAACTATCATTATGTTGTATTAACAAATCTGACTTTCTTTCTTTTTCATATTGTGCAGGATTCAGATTTATGACAAGGACACAAGCAAATTTATAGCATCCGTTGTGATGATACAAGGGAAGTAAGCATAGATGCGTATTTTGTTGAATGTGGTGATGCATGGGAGAGCTCGGCCTATGCTGCCAACTGATCTGCGGCGGCGCAGAAGGAGATTTCAAAAGCAGGGCAAGCGAGAGTGACTGTTCTATTGATGGTCAGAGGGAGGGCTTGGCAAGAGAGATTGAGGGAGCTCTACTACCTCGATCTTGGCATAGAACCTGATGGCATCATGCCCAGGTAAGATTCTTCTATGTTCCAATTCTGGCACTCGTTGGTCTTTTACTCTCAGAGCTTACAAAATCTTAGATGCTGCCTACAAAAGACTGAGACACAATATTTTGATTGCAGATTGTATATTCTTCAGTAATATGCAAAGACTAAGTGAGAGACACAATGTTTTGATTGCAGTCTTGCAGACAACATCTTGTTCAGCAAGTAGATTCCTTCCTATGCATGTATATCCTGACTGGATTGTAAGCCATTATCGAAATTTACTGGTATTGAAACAGAAGGGCATATGCTCTTAATCTCACCTTTAATCTCAAAATCTACCAGTAGGTTATAACATAAATCTTAGAGATTTTAATGATATGTATTGACCTGCAAGTCTTAACTTTTAATGATATTTTTTAGTACATTGTTCACCTTTTAGTCAACTTCCTTATGGATGTATTTCAAGTACAACTTTCCCATGTAGTCAACCTTGAATATTAATTTATTGGAACCATTTAGATTAATTACAAGAAGTAGTCATTATATATCTACATGGGTTGAAGTGAAGCAAATAAACAATTATCCCGTTTAATTCATGTAAAGTTCATATCTGTCATTACTAATGGAGGTGGCACCTTCAAACATGAGAAATTATGCAGTATATCCATTTTATTTTGTATCTAGCATTGTTGCTTACAGTGTAGGTTTTTTTGGGTCTTATGTGGGTGTATGATTTATTGCAGTATAGTAAACATAACTGGATGTGTGATTTATATTCACTTTTCTTCTTCATGCTTTCCTTTTCTTCTCTCTCTCTCTGTGTGTGTGTGTGTGTCTGTGTGTGTGTGTGTGTGTGTGTGTGTGTGTGTTTGTGTTATGCTAGATGGCTCATCCTCATCGTTTGGATTTCTCAAATTGATGCCTTATTTGTATCTCTTAGTTCAGGGACACACCTATTTTGAAGTACAACAGGTGAATTTAATTTTGAGGAATATCTAGAAGAAATAATACATGCTCCTGAGTTTACCCATGCAATTTAGCATTATTTAAAACTTACAATGTTCATTTCCTCTAAATATTTTAGAGATCTTACATTAGTATCTTAGGCTCTGGCTCGAGGTTCGTGTTGGTATGTGGAACAAATTGGTTGCCAACCTGGGACATGAGGAAAATTGCTTTTGTAGACAGGACCAGTGAGATGGATGGCTTATTTACTGATTTTGTGCTTTGATCTGGTTTGGATTTCCTCCCCTGACTTGCTCTTCCTGTGTAGCTCAACGCTGCATCGCTCGGTTCGTTTGCTTGCTTCCTTTGCTTGGCTCGGAGAGGAGAAGGCCAGGACTAGCGACAAGAACCTAAGGGTCTTGCGTCACGGCCTTTCCCCAGAAGGCGAAGAACCAAAACTAAATTCTTTGTTTTTAACTTCCAAAAAATTACATGGTACATAACTATTATTAGACTTTAGATCTCAACCATTATAATCTAGATCAATTGATCTTTGCCAAGCTTTTTTTGATATGTATACTACAAATCGATTTTCCAATCTAAGTACACAAAGTTTTATTTTAAAGAGCTGAGTAAGTTATAAGAAAGAAGCAGGAGTCCGACTTCTCCTTTTGGTATTGAACATAATCACATGCATTTTGATTGGACTCTTCCTTAGGGTCTTCTTTTTTTATTTGGATTATTTTTTTAGTCTACCATAAGATGGCTACCGAAAACCTTGTGGTTGTCGTATTACGCAGCTAAATATTTTAATAGAAAGACATTGATCTATCTGTACTTTTTTTTGAGAATGATATGTGACATGTTAAACTATTTGTACATGGTAATATTTATAAGTAACGCTACATCTTTAAATCTCATCTCTTAATATGTGAAATTTATGGTTCAGATATTTTAATCTACATGGTGAAACGTGATGGCTTGTTTGCCTTTTCTTTGAAGTATTTAACACTCCAAATATATGAACATGTTAAACTATTTGCTCCATATGTAGTCCGCGTTAGAATATCGAAAAAGACTTATATTTAGGAATGGAGGGAGTAGATAGCTCGCTTTCAGGTGTTATCTATCGTTTGTGATGCAGTGCAAAACTGTTGTATATTCTTAAACCACTTTCTTTTATTTTGTGCATCAGATGAGTCAGTATAGGTCATTGAATTACATTTTTTTATCTAAATACATTGCAATTAAAGTGGAATTCATTTTTTTACACATCTGAAATTTGACATGCATTATGTCTATATATGCAATAAGTAAGTTTTTAAAAAGCCCGTGGCAACGCACGGGCATTCTACTAGTATCTTTTATAAGGTGTGCAAACAATCTTGTACCTTGGGTTAACATTTTTTTAATACCTAGTGAACCTTTTCAAAAATTAAGTAACATATTATTCCATTCCAAAAATATAAATAAAAAGTAACAAAAAATAAAAATAAATAAAATAAATAAAAAAGGGTTTCCTTTTTTAAGGAACAGAGATAAAAAAAACTACACTAGCAAGCCAGCACTCCCACACTGGGACGACCCATTTGGGGAGCACTCCTCCCATGCCCGAGCGAAGAGATCGATCCACCAACACCCGACACAAGGGTCAATTGATCATTTGCCCCACCTTTGCTCTGCCCCAGCCAAATTGCCCCATCTTTATCGTATGACAGAACTAAAGGAGTGGAAAAGACCAAAATATCCTAGAAAAATGTCAGTACCCATGCAATCTTGTTTGAATGCCCCAAAAATTCAAAGAGAAAACATGATTTCAAATTCCTGTCCAAATTTGTTCAAATTTTGGGCGAAAATTTGAATTGCCCATAAAAACCTTTAAAAATTACATAAAATCAAGTATATGCATAGTAGTCCACTGTTCAAATCCAGCCAATTCAGAACGAGGAGCAAAGAGAAAATGGGATTTTTCAATTTCTGTCCAAATTTGTTCAAATTTTGGTGAAAATTTGAACTGCCCGGAAAACTTGAAACAATTGCAGAAAATCAAGTATATTCATAGTAGTCTACTGTTAAATTTCAACTAATTATAAGCATCCATACTACAGGAAATGACATATATACTTGTTGTCCAACAAGTTTGGCACATTAACCGTACAAATAGATGAAGTTTTTTTTGCGGGTGAAATAGATGAAGTTTTCATTACATAGGTTCCATTTTTCGTGCTACTCTGTACATCACAAAATAGAGCAACATGTAACAAAGCAAATCTGAAGTTTGAACACGTATATGATGGTTTCAAGTCCCAACACATCACAAACTTATCACAATCATATATGATGGTAGCGGTAGCAAGGGGGTGAGGAGATGACACGGTGGCGTCCGGGGCAAACGAAGGAGAGGCCATGGAGCCGGCAACACGGCGTATCTCGTTTATAGTGGTGCCGGTAGACGATTGTCACCTCTTTGGCTTGTTTTTTATGAGACTCGGCAAGAGACCCCTGGAATTCCCAACGACCAAAAAAAGGGGAAAAAGATTGCCGAGCTTCCGTTAGCCGATACTCGGGAAACACAGACCGCAGTCGCTGGCTCCACCATGGGGCCTACCTTCCAGACTTTGCTGAGTTTTTATCTCGAGGAACTCGGTGAACTTGAGAGAGTGCTGAGTTTCTTCTGTTCACCGAGTCCTTTTTCGCGGGTACTAGGCAAAATATCAAGTTTGCCAAGTTTCGTCTCAATGCCGAGTGCAATTTCGGACCAAACTCGGCAGATACATAAGTTTGACGAGATCCCGACTAAATGAACTTACTCCAATAGTGCTTCCATCATAGAAACCACTAGAGATTACGGCCCATTCATGTCCATGCACGCCCAAAATACTAAAAAGCAGTATGACACGGGATCTTCTTCTTCTGTAAGCTTTTGTTGAGTTTATATACTTATATTACTAAAATAAACCAAACTAACCAGTTGTATTTTACATACAATCACACTGGAACTAGACCTGATCTAAGGCATCTTTACTTTTTTCCTTGAGCTTCTTTTTCCTCTCATATTCCTCAAGTTTGAGCGAAAGAAACGTCAATCCCATGCTTGCCGAGAGCATCAAAGCAATGGAGGCCAGGTCGGACCAAGTGGGGTGAGAGATGAAGAGGGTGACCCCCAAGGAGATTAACATGATCACGGTCGCGACCGCTGTCAAGATGATGTCAACTGCACGAACCAATTAAAGAGTCAGAACATATGTTGCCTAGCAAAATAAAATCTATTGGCTAATTAGGTGCCATGGATCGATTAGTACATACACAATCTCTGGGTGTGCTAATAATAATCACTTCGCACGATTCGAGCTCCCGTATCTTCTTCTGATCCCGGCTTCTGATGAGCAGCAGGTGGAACATGACCGTGGAGTAGAGGAAGACGATGGCGGTGATGATCACGTTGCACCAATGGTGATTGCCCGCGTCCGTCCATACATTGCCGGCCGAGATGCAGAAGGATGCAAACATGATCACACTGACCGTCAGGTGCTGCATGCAAGCACATCGTCAAGCATGGATTTGATGGAAGTACAAACTCACATGAACACGGTCATTAACAATCTTTTTTTTTATCAAAGAAAGGTTTTCCCCTTCCGATTTTCATTAAAGAAAACCAAGCATAGCAGCATAACAGTTCAGCCTAACAATCGGTAGGCAACGTGAGTAAAACCAAGATCGGTTTACTAGCCTTGGTATAAAGTATATAGATATAGCCCACATACGCACCCGAAAGACTATGGCACCATCGTCGGCAGCAAGGTGCGCCGCCGGCGAGGGCTGCCCTTTGCCATTGGTAGTCTCCGTTGAAGAGCTGCTCGTCGGCTCATAGGAGATTATCTTAGTCATGGTAACTAAACCAAACCCTTGCTGCAGAGAATCGACTAATCGAGGACGGAGGGAGAGTAGCTAGCTAGGTTACGACGCGCGTCTGACTTGGGCAAGAGCTCGGGAATTCAGGATCGAATCTCAACATCGTAACTGGCTAGGAGTCTATCTCTAGTTGCTAACAAACTCTATCTCTGACTCTAAACTTGAACATGCACGTGCGGCAGATCGTAACAACCGGCCGGATGGACGTTCCAGCAACATGTGCAAACATGCAATTGTTCACGTATATATCACTCACGGTGGGGGCTTTGTAAACGAGATTTTTCACAGTACATCATAGAAACGAGTTTAATATTCGCAAAAAAAATAGAAACGAGTTTAAGGTGTAGTATTAAGTTGATCCAACAGTTTTTTTAAACAGAGACAAAAGATTTGCCTCATCTATACCAATATAAAAAGGGAAAAGTATATTTTTAGCCCCTCAACTCTTTTAAAAGTATAAAAATGGTCCTTCAACTCTAAAACCAGCAAGACTTGGTCCTTCAACTTTCAATACCGGATAAGTTTAGTCCCTTGTGCTGCTCTAGGTGGTTTTTTGTCGACGTGGCGTGGTATTTGACTCGAACAAACAAATGTGGGGCCCACCACATCCATCCATTTTTTTCACTTTGATTTCTGCTCTTTGTCTGTCTCACTTACCTGTGGACCCCACCTGGAAGGAGCATCTTCAACCTCTAAATCAGGACACAGATGGTCCGAGATGCTCCCCACGCGTGTACTGCTGCAGCATGGCGGGCATGTCGACGGCGACATCCTGCACCGTCACGCCCACGCTGCCCACACACGCATGCTGGACCTGCAGTTCCGGTGACTCAGAACAGTTGCACACTTGTCGTGCCCGGTCTGGCCGCCGCGCAGTCCGCCGCCTGCTGCTGCAGCATGCGTGTGGCCGCAGGGTATGCCGGCGACGTACTTCTCCTGCTACGCCGCCAAGATGAGCTCGGTGACGCGCACGGCGGCGGCGGTGGTGGCTGCGTGTCGCTGACTCGGGGGCAGCCGTGGTGGCACAACACGCACGACGGCGACGGAGGTGGCGGCAGAGTGACTGAGTGAACATCGCGTTCAACGGCGGTCCACTCAGCACAGCGAGAGCGGTTTCCTAATCCAGGCGAGCAGATGAACAGGCTCATTGTGCTGTACATGAAGTCACGGTGCGTCAGGAGCTGCTACTCGTCCAGGTTATGAGCTGGGCGTTGGCGTTGCAACTTGCAAGGGCATGAACTCGGCGTTGCGGGCGACACGCACTGGAGCGGCCTCGTGGAGGTTCCATAGCTCGCCATAGTGTGCGCAGCTGGCTCATAGCACCTTCGTGCCGACGAGCTCGACGCGGCAGAAGCCCGCGCCACTAGTACTGCCAAGGCCGAAGCACGCAGCAGCGCGAAGTCTGTTTTTTTTTTTGAAGTCTAGTTTTAGTCAAAAATCACTCACGGCACGAAACCACCTGAAGCAGCGAGGGACTAAACTTATCCGGTTTTAAAAGCTCAGGGACTAAGTTTTGCTGGTATTAGAGTTCAGAGACTATTTCTAAATTTTTGAAGACGTTGAGGGACAAAAAATATACTTTTCGAAAAAGTTCAGGGACTAATTTTCGAAGAAGTTGAGGGACTATTTCTAAATTTTTGAAGAAGTTCAGGGACTATTAGAGTTCAGGGACTATTTCTAAATTTTCGAAGAAGTTGAGGGGCAGATCCAATTAATCTCGGTAATCAAATCGTGTCAATCCAACGACCTAGACTACTTCAATGTCGAGCGCTCAACACGTTTAGTGTACAGTTAATTTCATGCCAAATATAATGCTAATCATATAATAACACGCAAATAATATCCTACTTAATATCCACATACACTTAATATACTTCCAAATAAACGTGCATGCGTACACATTGACTAGTATATTAAGTAAGGTCGTAGGCGGAGCGCTCTTGTTGCGAAAGACTCTAGCATTTCCTTCATTCCAAAACGTCCAACTTATGATCATTGTGAGGGATGCCATGGCCTTTCTGTTCGCGATTGATGAGTCTGACTGTTTTGTCCACCACTCCTTGACTGAGGTCTCCAGATGCCAATCATCGGTGTTGATGTTCTCAATGTTGGGGATCGTAGCAGAAATTTAAAATTTTCTCCGCATCATCAAGATCAATCTATGGAGTAATCTAGCAACAAGGGGAAGGGGAGTGCATCTACATACACTTGTAGATCGCTAAGAGGAAGCGTTCTAGTGAACGGGTTGATGGAGTCGTACTCGACGTGATCCAAATCACCGAAGATCCTAGTGCCGAACGGACGGCACCTCCGCGTTCAACACACGTGCAGCCCGGTGACGTCTCCCACGCCTTGATCCAGCAAGGTGAGAGGGAGAGGTTGGGGAAGACTCCATCCAACAGCAGCACGACGGCGTGGTGGTGGTGGAGGAGCGCGGTACTCCGGCAGGGCTTCGCCAAGCACTACGAGAGACGAGGAGGGAGAGGGGCAGGGCTGCGCCAACAGGAGAAGAACTTCGTGTGTTGGGCAGCCCCTTTGCCTCCACTATATATAGGGGGAGAGGGAGGGCTGCGCCCCCACCTAGGGTTCCCACCCTAGGGGTGGCGGCAGCCCCAATCCCCATCTGGGGTGGCGGCCAAGTGGGGGGGGGGGGAGAGGGAGGCACACCAGGCATGGGCCTTTAGGGCCCATCTGCCCTAGGGTTTGCCCCCTCTTCTCTCTAGGCGCATGGGCCTTGGTGGGGAGGCGCCCCAGCCCACCTAGGGGCTGGTCCCTCCCACTATTGGCCCACGTAGGCCTCCGGGGCCCGTGGCCCCTCCCGGTGGACCCCCGGACCCCTCCGGTGGTCCCGGTACACTACCGGTGATGCCTAGAACACTTCCGGTGGCCAAAACCATACTTCCTATATATCAATCTTTACCTCCGGACCATTCCGGAACTCCTCGTGACGTCCGGGATCTCATCCGGGACTCCGAACAACATTCGGTAACCGCGTACATACTTTCCCTATAACCCTAACATCATCGAACCTTAAGTGTGTAGACCCTACGGGTTCGGGAACCATGCAGAAATGACCGAGACGTTCTCCGGTCAATAACCAATAGCGGGATCTGGATACCCATGTTGGCTCCCACATGTTCCACGATGATCTCAGGATGAACCATGATGTCAAGGACTCAATCAATCCCGTATACAATTCCCTTTGTCTAGCGGTATTGTACTTGCCCGAGATTCGATCGTCGGTATCCCGATACCTTGTTCAATCTCGTTACCGACAAGTCTCTTTACTCGTTCCGTAACACATCATCCCGTGATCAACTCCTTGATCACATTGTGCACATTATGATGATGTCCTACCGAGTGGGCCCAGAGATACCTCTCCGTCACACGGAGTGACAAATCCCAGTCTCGATTCGTGCCAACCCAACAGACACTTTCGGAGATACCCGTAGTGTACCTTTATAGCCCCCAGTTACGTTGTGACGTTTGGCACACCCAAAGCACTCCTACGGTGTCCGGGAGTTGCACAATCTCATGGTCTAAGGAAAAGATACTTGACATTTAGAAAAGCTTTAGCATACGAACTACACGATCTTGTGCTAGGCTTAGGATTGGGTCTTGTCCATCACATCATTCTCCTAATGATGTGATCCCGTTATCAATGACATCCAATGTCCATGGTCAGGAAACCATGACCTTCTGTTGATCAACGAGCTAGTCAACTAGAGGCTCACTAGGGACATGTTGTGGTCTATGTACTCACACATGTATTGCGGTTTCCGGTCAACACAATTATAGCATGAATAATAGACAATTATCATGAACAAGGAAATACAATAATAACCATTTTATTATTGCCTCTAGGGCATATTTCCAACAGTCTCCCACTTGCACTAGAGTCAATAATCTAGTTCACATCACTATGTGATTGTAATGAATCGACACCCAAGGGGTTTGATCATATCTCGCTTGTGAGAGAGGTTATTAGTCAACAGATCTGAACCTTTCAGATCCGTGTGTGTTTTGCAAATCTCTATGTCATCTCCTAGATGCATCTACCACGCTCTATTTGGAGCTATTCCAAATAACTGTTCTACTATACGAATCCGGTTCACTACTCAGAATAATCCGGATTAGTGTCAAAGTTTGCATCGGCGTAACCCTTTACGACGAACTCTTTTACCACCTCCATAATCGAGAAAATTCCTTAGTCCACTAGTTACTAAGGATAACTTTGACCGTTGTCCTGTGATCCATTCCTGGATCACTCTTGTACCCCTTGACTGACTCATGGCAAGGCACACTTCAGGTGCGGTACACAACATACCATACTGTAGAGCCTACGTCTAAAGCATAGGGGACGGCCTTCGTCCTTTCTCTCTTTTCTGACGTGGTCAGGTCTTGAGTCTTACTCAATACTCACACCTTATGACACTGCCAAGAACTCCTTCTTTGCCGATCTATTTTGAACTCCTTCAAAATCTTGTCACGGTATGTATTCATTTGAAAGTACTATTAAGCGTTTTTGATCTATCCTTATAGATCTTGATGCTCAATGTTCAAGTAGCTTAATCCAGGTTTTTCATTGAAAAACACCTCTCAAACAACCCTATATGCTTTCCAAAAATTCTACAGCATTTCTGATCAACAATATGTTAACAACATATACTCATCAGAAATTCTATAGTGCTCCCACTCACTTCTTTGGAAATACAAGTTTCTCATAAACTTTGTATAAACCCAAAATATTTGATCATCTCATCAAAGCGTATATTCCATCTCCGAGATGCTTACTCCAGTCCTTAGAAGAATTACTGGAGCTTTGCATACTTGTTAGCATCTTTCAGGATTGACAAAACCTTCTGGTTGTATCACATACAACCTTTCCTCAAGAAAATCGTTGAGGAAACAATGTTTTGACATCCTATCTGCAAGATTTCATAAATAATGCAGTAACTGCTAATCTAATTCCAACAGACTCTTAGTATCGCTACGAGTGAGAAAGTCTCATCATAGTCAACTCCTTGAACTTGTCGGAAAACATCTTAGCGACAAGTCGATCTTTCTTAATGGTGACACTTACCATCATTGTCTGTCTTCCTTTTAAAATCCATCTGTACCCAACAGCCTTACGACCATCAAGTAGTTCTTACAAAGTCTATACTTTGTTTTCATACATGGATCCTCCCTCGGATTTTATGGCCTCGAGCCATTCGTCGGAATCTGGGCCCACCATCGCTTCTCCATAGCTCGTAGGTTCATTGTTGTCTAGCAACATGACCTTCAAGACATGATTACTGTACTACTCTGAAGTAGTATGCATCCTTGTCACCCTACGAGGTACGGTAGTGACTTGATCCGAAGCTTCATGATCACTGTCATAAGCTTCTACTTCAATTGGTGTAGGTGCCACAGGAACAACTTCCTGTGCCTTGCTGCACACTAGTTGAAGTGACGGTTCAATAACCTCTTCAAGTCTCCACCATCCTCCCACTCAATTCTTTCGAGAGAAACTTTTCCTCGAGAAAGGACCCGTTTGTAGAAACAATCACTTTTGCTTCCGGATCTGAAATAGGAGGTATACCCAACTGTTTTGGGTGTCCTATGAAGATGTATTTATCCGCTTTGGGTTCGAGCTTATCAGGCTAAAACTTTTCCACATAAGCTTCGCAGTCCCAAACTTTTAAGAAATGACAGCTTAGGTTTCTCTAAATCATAGTTCGTACACTGTCATCTCAACGGAATTACGTGGTGCCCTATTTGAAGTGGATGCGGTTGTCTCTAATGCCTAACCCATAAACGATAGTGGTAATTCGATAAGAGACATCATGGTATGGACCATATCCAATAGGGTGCAGCCATGATGTTCGGACACACCATCACACTATGGTGTTCCAGGCGATATTAGTTATGAAACAATTTCCACAATGTCTCAATTGTGTACCAAACTCGCAACTCAGATATTCATTTCTATGATCATGTCATAGACATTTTATCCTCTTGTCACGAAGATCTTCAACTTCACTCTGAAATTACTTGAACCTTTCAATAATTCAGACTTGTGTTTCATCAAGTAAATATACTCAACATCTACTCAAATCAACTGTGAACTAAGAACATAACGATATCTACTGCATGCCTCAACACTCATTGGACTGCACACATCAAAATGTGTTACTTCCAACAAGTTGCTTTCTTGTTCCATCTTACTGAAACCGAGGCTTTTCAGTCATCTTGCCCATGTGTTATGATTTGAATTTCTCAAATGATTCAACATCAAGTTTGTCCAAACGATCCATCTGCATGGAGTTTCTTCATGCGTATACACCAATAGACATGGTTCGCATGTCTCAACCTTTTCAAAAACGAGTGAGTCCAAAGATCCATCAACATGGAGCTTCTTCATGTGTTTTATACCAATATGACTCAAATGGCAGTGCCACAAGCAGGTGGTACTATCATTACTATCTTATATCTTTTGGCAAGAACATGTGTATCACTACGATCGAGATTCAATAAACCATTCATTTTTGGTGCAAAACCATTGAAGGTATTATTCAAATAACCAGAGTAACCATTATTCTCCTTAAGTGAATAACCATATCGCGATAGACATAATCCAATCATGTCTATGCTCAACGCAAACACCAAATAACAATTATTTAGTTTTAACACCAATCTCGATGGTAGGGGGAGTATGCGATGCTCGATCACATCAAGCTTGGAAACACTTCCAACACATATCGTCATCTCACCTTTAGCTGGTCTCCGTTTATTCCACAGCTTTTATTTTGAGTTACCAACACTTAGCAACCGAACCGGTATCTAATACCTGGTGCTACTAGGAGTACAAGTAAAGTACACATTTAATATAATGTATATCCAATATACTTCTGTCAACCTTGCCTGCCTTCTTATCTACCAAGTATCTAGGGTAATTCTGCTCCAGTGACTGTTCCCCTTATTACAGAAGCACTTAGTCTCGGGTTTGGGTTCAACCTTGGGTTTCTTCACTAGAGCAGTAGCTGATTTTGCCGTTTCATGAAGTATCCCTTCTTGCCCTTGCCCTTCTTGAAACTAGTGGTTTCACTAACCATCAACAATTGATGCTCCTTCTTGATTTCTACTTTCGCGGTGTCAAACATCGCGAATATTTCAAGGATCATCATATCTATCCCTGATATGTTATAGTTCATCACGAAGCTCTAGTAGCTTGGTAGAAATGACTTTGGAGATACATCACTATCTCATCTGGAAGATCAACTCCCACTCGATTCAAGTGATTGTTGTACTCAGACACTTTGAGCACAAGCTCAACGCTTGAGCTTTCCTCCCTTAGTTTGCAGGCTAAGAAAATCGTCGGAGGTCTTATACCTCTTGACGTGGGCACAAGCCTGAAAACCCAATTTCATCCCTCGAAACATCTCCTATGTTCCGCGACGTTTCGAAATCGTCTTCGGTGCCACAATTCTAAACCGTTTAACATTACTGAACTATCACGTAGTTATCAAAACGTGTATGTCAAATGTTCGCAACATCCACAGACGACGTTCGAGGTTCAGCACACCGAGCGGTGCATTAAGGACATAAGCCTTCTACGCAGCAATGAGGACAATCCTCAGTTTACGGACCCAGTCCGCCTAATTGCTACTATCAGCTTTCAACTATATTTTCTCTAGGAACATATCTAAAAGTAGAACTAAAGCGCGAGCTACGGCAAAAATCTTTTGACTATGTTTAGGATAATTAAGTTCATCTTATGAACTCCCACTCAGATAGACCTCCCTCTAGTCACCTAAGTGATTACATGATCCGAGTCAACTAGGCCGTGTCCGATCATCACGTGAGACAGACTAGTTATCATCGGTGAACATCTTCATGTTGATCGTATCTACTATACGACTCACGCTCGACCTTTCGATCTCTTGTGTTCCGAGGCCATGTCTGTACATGCTAGGCTCATCAAGTCAACCTAAGTTTTTCGCGTGTGTAAATCTGCCTTACACCCGTTGTATGTGAACGTTAGAATCTATCACACCCGATCATCACGTGGTGCTTCGAAACGACGAACTTTCGCAACGGTGCACAGTTAGGGGGAACACTTTCTTGAAATTTTAATGAGGGATCATCTTATTTACTACCGTCGTTCTAAGCAAATAAGATGCATAAACATGATAAACATCACATGCAATCAAATAATGACATGATATGGCCAATATCATCTTGCTCCTTTTGATCTCCATCTTCGGGGCTCCATGATCATTATCGTCACCGGCATGACACCATGATCTCCATCATCATGATCTCCATCATCGTGTCTCCATGAAGTTGTCTAGCCAACTAATTACTTCTACTACTATAGCTAACGGTTTAGCAATAAAGTAAAGTAATTACATGGCGTTGTTCAATGACACGCAGGTCATACAATAAATTAAGACAACTCCTATGGCTCCTGCCGGTTGTCATACTCATCGACATGCAAGTCGCGATTCCTATTACAAGAACATGATCAATCTCATACATCACATATCATTCATCACATTCTTTTTGGCCATATCACATCACATAGCATACCCTGCAAAAACAAGTTAGACGTCCTCTAATTGTTGTTTGCATGTTTTACGTGGCTGCTATGGGTTTCTAGCAAGAACGTTTCTTACCTACGCAAAACCACAACGTGATATGCCAATTACTATTTACCCTTCATAAGGACCCTTTTCATCAAATCCGATCCGACTAAAGTGGGAGAGACAGACACCCGCTAGCCACCTTATGCAACTAGTGCATGTCAGTCGGTGGAACCTGTCTCATGTAAGTGTACGTGTAAGGTCGGTCCGGGTCGCTTCATCCCACGATGCCGCCGAATCAAGATAAGACTAGTAACGGCAAGTAAATTGACAATATCGACGCCCACAACTGCTTTGTGTTCTACTCGTGCATAGAAACTACGCATAGACCTAGCTCATGATGCCACTGTTGGGGATCGTAGCAGAAATTTAAAATTTTCTACGCATCACCAAGATCAATCTATGGAGTAATCTAGCAACGAGGGGAAGGGGAGTGCATCTACATACCCTTGTAGATCGCTAAGCGAAAGCATTCAAGTGAACGGGGTTAATGGAGTCGTACTCGACGTGATCCAAATCACCGAAGATCCTAGTGCCGAACGGACAGCACCTCCGCATTCAACACACGTGTAGCCCAGTGACGTCTCCCACGCCTTGATCCAGAAAGGGGAGAGGGAGAGGTTGGGGAAGACTCCATCCAGCAGCAGCACGACGGCGTGGTGGTGGTGGAGGAGCGCGGTACTCCGGCAGGGCTTCGCCAAGCGCTACGAGAGACGAGGAGGGAGAGGGGTAGGGCTGCGCCAACAGGAGAAGAACTTCGTGTGTTGGGCAGCCCCTTTGCCTCCACTATATATAGGGGGAGAGGGAGGGCTGTGCCCCCACCTAGGGTTCCCACCCTAGGGGTGGCGGAAGCCCCAATCCCCATCTGGGGTG
>NC_041393.1:728939747-728980532 GCF_002162155.2 Triticum dicoccoides | reverse complement strand
GGGGGGGGGGAGAGGGAGGCGCACCAGGCATGGGCCTTTAGGGCCCATCTGCCCTAGGGTTTGCCCCCTCTACTCTCTAGGCGCATGGGCCTTGGTGGGGAGGCGCCCAACCCGCCTAGGGGCTGGTCCCTTCCCACTATTGGCCCACGTAGGCCTCCGGGGCCCGTGGCCCCTCCCGGTGGACCCCCGGACCCCTCCGGTGGTCCCGGTACACTACCGGTGATGCCCGGAACACTTCCGATGGCCAAAACCACACTTCCTATATATCAATCTTTACCTCCGGACCATTCCGGAACTCCTCGTGACGTCCAGGATCTCATATGGGACTTCGAAAAACATTTGGTAACCGCGTACATACTTTCCCTATAACCCTAGCATCATCGAACCTTAAGTGTGTAGACCCTACGGGTTCGGGAACCATCCAGACATGACCGAGATGTTCTCCGGTCAATAACCAACAGCGGGATCTGGATACCCATGTTGGCTCCCACATGTTCTACGATGATCTCATCGGATGAACCATGATGTCAAGGACTCAATCAATCCCGTATACAATTCCCTTTGTCTAGCGGTATTGTACTTGCCCGAGATTTGATCGTTGGTATCCCGATACCTTGTTCAATCTCGTTACCGGCAAGTCTCTTTACTCGTTCCGTAACACATCATCCCGTGATCAACTCCTTGATCACATTGTGCACATTATGATGATGTCCTACCGAGTGGGCCCAGAGATACCTCTCCGTCACACGGAGTGACAAATCCCAGTCTCGATTCGTGCCAACCCAACAGACACTTTCGGAGATACCCGTAGTGTACCTTTATAGCCACCCAGTTACATTGTGATGTTTGGCACACCCAAAGCACTCCTACGGTGTCCGGGAGTTGCACAATCTCATGGTCTAAGGAAAAGATACTTGACATTTAGAAAAGCTTTAGCATACGAACTACACGATCTTGTGCTAGGCTTAGGATTGGGTCTTGTCCATCACATCATTCTCCTAATGATGTGATCCTGTTATCAATGACATCCAATGTCCATGGTCAGGAAACCATGACCATCTGGTTATCAACGAGCTAGTCAACTAGAGGCTCACTAGGGCCATGTTGTGGTCTATGTATTCACACATGTATTGCGGTTTCCGGTCAACACAATTATAGCATGAATAATAGACAATTATCATGAACAAGGAAATACAATAATAACCATTTTATTATTGCCTCTAGGGAATATTTCCAACGCTCAAGGTGTAGCAATATTTTGCCAAGTTCAAGAGATGCTTAGTGAACCGACATTTGAAGAAGAGGTGCGCCCCAGAATCTTGCTCCTGCTTGCAAAGAGGACAAAGACCACAATTTGGCCACCCTCTCTAGGCCAATCTGTCAGCCATCCAAAGTCTATCTTGAGCGGCCAACCAAGCGAAGAACTTGACCTTCGGGGGAGCCCATATTTTCCACACCGCTTGCTCTAAGGGGAATAGAAAGTTCCCAAGAATTATGGCTTGTATGTAGAGCACGCGGATTATTGACCATCACTTGTGTGTTTCCAAACAATGACGTCTCCGACGTCGGCATGAAGCTGAAAATCGTTATGGTTGTCCAAAGGGTCACAAATTGACGGATGTGCTCGAAAGTGAAGTTGGCCGCCAATTTAATCTTAGAAACCCAAGCATGCTCGAAAAGTGCCTCTTTAATCTTCCAGTTCTTCCTCGACGAGGCCTCAAAGATGAGAGGGGCAATCTCCTTAGGCTTGCGGTTATTGATGCATGGCGAGTCCCAAAATGGCGTCTTCGCACCATCCCTGATGGTAATGGTGGTTGAAGCATAAAAGAGGTTAAGTTCTTGCTCATCACAAGGGGTGCCCACGCCCACCCATAGCTTTGTAGGCACCTTCCACTCATACCACGGCCATCTGAGACGCAGGGTCCTTGCAATTTTTGTGGTGTTTAACACGCCAAGGCCACCACGTTCGAAGGGACTACAAACCAAATCCCAATTCACCTTGCACTTTGCCCCGGTCATCTTGAATATGGTTCAACTTGAAGTTTAGCTCGAGGACATCTTGGTAATTTTCTGCCCCACCAACTTGCCATCTCCTGTTAAGCGGCCTTCGCTTAATCTTTGCTCGGCAGCATTGCGTTGCATTCCGCGAGGAGCGATGCTGCATGCCCTAGGCCGTCGCTAAGCACGGCACAGCATCGCCGTGTTTGACGTCTAGCACTACAACATGTATCTGTTGGAACAAATCCTTAGGATGAATAATAATAGGATCATGATCTCTGGTAAGAACACCTTAAGTATATGCAGAAGAGTACTAACCATAATTGGGGTTGAGTGCATTAGCAGTATCACATGGCTGCACCTCAGGGTTGCTGGAATTTATTCTACTTTGTGCTAGCTCAATAGCAATTTTAGAAATTTGTAATAAATCCCAGAGGCCCACTTAGCCTACTCGTGCAAGGCAAGGGGTGCAACTAAAGTTTAGTCCATCATTGCTAGTTTGGTGGGAGTTGAACCTCCTTAGAAGGGAGGTTGTTTCCCCACATGTATGAGCATGAGAACAAGGGGGACATTCACGCGCGCTCCTCCTCTGCCATCCGCCTCGCCACGCCACGGCACGGCACGACACGGCATGTTGCGGGAATGAGCCATGAAAGGTCACTCGGGAGCTGGAAAGTTTTTTACTGTAGTGGATATTGAATATGAACGCTGCTGCATGTTCGTTTCGTCTCCTTTCGGTGTCAAAACCGGCGGATCTCGGGTAGGGGGTCCCGAACTGTGCGTCTAGGCGGATGGTAACAGGAGACAAGGGACACGATGTTTTTACCCAGGTTCGGGCCCTCTCGATGGAGGTAAAACCCTACTCCTGCTTGATTAATATTGATGATATGGGTAGTACAAGAGTAGATCTACCACGAGATCAGAGAGGCTAAACCCTAGAAGCTAGCCTATGGTATGATTGTTGTTCGTCCTACGGGCTAAAACCCTCCGGTTTATATAGACACCGGAGAGGGCTAGGGTTACACAGAGTCGGTTACAATGGGAGGAGAGCTACATATCCGCATCGCCAACCTTGCCTTCCATGCCAAGGAAAGTCCCATCCGGACATGGGACGAAGTCTTCAATCTTGTATCTTCATAGTCCAGGAGTCCGGCCAAAGGTTATAGTCCGGCTATCCAGACACCCCCTAATCCAGGACTCCCTCAGTAGCCCCTGAACCAGGCTTCAATGACG
Organism: Triticum dicoccoides; assembly: GCF_002162155.2. Lineage (NCBI taxonomy): Eukaryota > Viridiplantae > Streptophyta > Magnoliopsida > Poales > Poaceae > Triticum > Triticum dicoccoides. Next base: position 728,977,301 of record NC_041393.1, on the reverse strand, counting down.
ACGAGTCCGGCGCGTAGATTGTCTTTGGCATTGCAAGGCGGGTTCCTCCTCCGAATACTTCATAGAAGAATTTGAACACAAGGATAGTGTCCGGCTCTGCAAAATAAGTTCCACATACCACCATAGAGAGAATAATATTTACACAAATCCAATCTACTGACGTATTCCACAGCGTGACATCACACCACGGCCATGCCTTTATCCGAATCATTTTTACTGTCCCACCTCAGCACACTTAGCGAGGCAGTTTCCTTGGCACGTCTTGTCGAAGCAGAGATCGTGTCCCCTTATTCCGGGATTCTCATCGATACGGGCGTGGGTAACCCAATCGTGCCCGTTGGTATGTCTCCTCCATCGAAGGCGAGTCCCAAACGGTCACGGGGAGGGCTCTTGGTATTCAACCTCTTTATAAAGAGACCAAGGCTCAACTCCTTTCTTTCAATCTTAATCGAATCCGCCTCTCACCTTGAGTTCCAACACCCAAAGCTCCAGATTCAGGCGCTTCGGACCTTCGATGATGTCCGGTTCCGACCTTCAAGGCCGGTGGATGCCTTCCTCCATTACGGAAGAAGACGTGCTAAAGCTAAGAGATGCCAGGTATCTGACCGGCGAAATCTCGCATAGGCTGCCTGCTCAAGGGCAGGTTATTCCCACTCCTAAGCCTGGTGAGAGCGTGGTGTTCGCATCTCACTTCCTTCGGGGGCTTGGTTTCCCGACGGACCCCTTCGTGATGGGGCTCATGTTTTATTATGGGTTGGAATTTCACGACTTGGCTCTGGAGTCCATCCTCCACATCTCATCGTTTATTGTCATGTGCGAAGCCTTCCTCCGTATTACTCCTCACTTCGGATTGTGGCTTAAGACCTTCAAAGTAGAGCCGAAGATGATCGAGGGGCAGCACGCGGAGTGCGGAGGTGCTGTTATAAGCAAGAATGCTGATGCTCCATGGCCCTAGGGCTCTTTTTGAGAGGAGTTCAGCTTATGGCAACGAGAGTGGTTTTATATCACAGCTCCCAGGGGTGTCATGGGTCAATAAAGGGTTTGACTAGGGGCCGTCCAAGGACGTGCCCTTGTTGCAGGGCCGCATTCGAGATCTCCTAGAAAGAGACATCAATCTGGTCGTAGTGACGCAGGTCATGTTGATTCGCCGCACCCTGCCCTGCAAACGTCGCCCATGGAGTTTAATCCGGAGGGACCACGAGCCCTCCAACATTTTACGGGTGCGACGCCCATGGAGATGTACAGATTGTTCTTCAGTTCACAAGCTATGTGTCCGGACTCGACCGAGGACGCAGGTCTGAGCTGCAATCGCCCGGATACTCAAGTAAGTAGCCCTGTACCTGGACACGCTATCCGTATATTTATCATAAAATTGCCCTTAAAAGAGTTGTCCCTTAAACAGGAGTGGATAGCGAAAGCAAAGCTAATCAGGTGTCCGGCCCCCCTCCCTGAGACCACGCCGGATCCCGTGTTAACCAGGATGCTGGAGGTTGCGCCTTTGAAGGAGGGCGAAGGGGGGAACAAGGAAGCTACCGCCTCCCCGAAGGAGGCTGTCAGGAAAGGAGGAATCGAGAATTACTCTATCCAGGGGAAGAAGAGGACCCCTTCTGGAGACCCGGAGACCATGGTCTCAAAGCGGGGGAAGAAATCTTCGTCAGAGGGTCCTACGCCGGGGGATGCCTCGGCCGCACTGTGCCCCCAAGGGGATCAGCCCTCCACCGAGCCGTAAGTAGAGAGGGGAGTTTTAAAATGAGAGACATCCCTGTTCTATTTCTGAGGAAGATAACCGAAATTTTACCTTGTAGTTCGGATCTCAGCCCTTCTCAGCAGATCTCATCTTCAGGGGATCTTCGTCCGGAGATGATGGAGAGCGGAACGCCTCCCCCTGCCGTACCGCCTTGCGAGGCGGCGACCCTGAGGTGTCGTCACGGAGGGTTTCTCCAAATCTGGCAGGGCCGGAGGGCAGTCGTATGGCCCCCCAAAGCCCACCGTGTCCGGCCTTCAAAAAAAGGACATCGGACGAGTCCGGCACCGTCTGGTGCACGGTTGGAGGAGCTGAAGGATCTGCTCGGGCGAGCGTCTATCTCAGAAGAACACCGTGCGTTGATGGGTATGGTGATTGAAAGGATTTCATCCGCGGAGAGTGGGTTGTACAAGGCCGTCAGGAGTTTACTGACAGGGTTTGAGGTACGCGAAATGATGTACCTTTTGACAGTTCCGCATATATAAGATGCGCCCTGTGTAGATAGTAGCCCCTGAGACTCGGTGCGTTGTCAAAAATGACGGCGCGCCGAGGATCATAATCCCAGGTATAATATGTCGCCCTTCGTATGTAGGTGGCGAAGTGTTAGGTGGTTAGCCGGACTGATGAATTTGCCGAGCTAAAGCGGCAACTTGACGTGGCAGATGCCGACATCGCACTTGTCAACAAGCGGCTTGACGAGGCACAAGGTATGTTTCTCCGAAGACACCTGGTAAGAGGAGCTTGATGCGCGTATCTTACAACATGTGTGCTTGACGCAGATGGTGCCGCTGCCATGGAGAACCTTCGGGCGGAACTTGCCCGAGCCAAGGAGCAGGCCCGAAAAAGCGATGCGGCTGCCGGAAATGGCCGAGATGGCTGTGAAGTTGAAAAATGCTGCCGACCGCTGCAAGCTTCTTGAAAAAGAAGATCGGGCGGAAGAGAAGGACCTGGAGAAGGCCACTATCGAGGCCAAGGATACTCGCTCTGCGATGAGAGCTATGAAGGAGGAGCTACGTCAGGCCGGAGATATCGCGGCTGGAAAGCCCTTTATGCTACGGATGAAGTTCGGGGATCCTAAATATGCACCGTTGGGCCGGCTGTGGAGTGTGGCGGACACTTATCTAGACTTGGCGGCGAGTGCCGCGGACGCGGCCGAACACTTCCGAGATCAAAAGGATCACGAAATGGAAAAGCTTTTTTGGTCGCAGTTCCACAATCCAGAGCGCCCACTTCCATTAACCGATCGTTTGGCCGCATGGGCGGAGCTGAATAGGTTATCCGGACTCGCCATGAAGTATGTCGTGAGTCATCTGTGGCCGGAAAGGCCCGAGCCGAAGAGTTATTTTAGCTTGGTGCAGCAGTTCCTTGGTGCGGTGCCGCATATCAATGCAATGAAGAGGTCAGCGTGCATAGAGGGTGCGCGGATGGCTCTTGCCCGTGTCAAAACATACTGGGCGGAGATGAATGCCATCGCTGTTGCATCCCAAGATTCGGACAGGAGCCGAGTACCTCCCGAGCACTATTTTCAGGAAGTTCTGCAGGGCGCTCGTTTAATAGAGACGCAGTGCTCGAAGGATATTATGTTCAAATAACATGTACTATTGTAAAACAATGTTTCGAGGGAATATAAAAGCTTTTTATACTTGTGCCTTCAAGAATTAAAATACCTCATGTGCGGCCGTTAATGTATATGTGTATATAACCTGAAAGATGGCAGTCTTCGGCTTCAGCCCCCACGCATATAATGTGGGGGTGTTCGCAGAAGGCGCATTTTCACACTTGATCCAACATCTTGGTCCTATTAAGGAGATCATAGCGCAGCGAACTAGGCAACCGGACTATAATGCTTTATCACTTTCACTTAGCCATAGGAGTTTGACAGTGGGGCTACTATATAGCCCCTAGGGGCACCGCGCTCACCCGAATTCGGGGCGCGTGTGTGCCTGGCCGGGAAACGACCCTTCGTTAATGCGGAGGAATCCTAAAGATTCCGGCGGGTCATCGAGTGGTTGACCAGTCTCACGCTATATCATGACAGTCAGTTTTCGACTTTCTCTACTGAGGTGCTCGCCTGGCCGAACCGGGGCACAATCGCAGTAGTTCTCCTGGTGCCGCCTTAGCCGATAGAGCGGAACGTAAGGCAGCAAAACACAGGAGCCGGGCAAACCCAACATTTGACCAAAGACATGATTCGGAGCTGATGCATATAAGGCCAAATTCGCGACGCCGAACACTCACTAAGGTATTCGGTCTTTATGAAAATGGGCTGAACAACACCCTTGGTAATAAGCCCATGGTGTCCAGGTACGTGCAAAATTCTGACGTGGCCACATTCCAAGACGCCAGCCTCCTCCTCGGTTATATCAAAAAACCGGGGGATGTGTATCAACAAGAGACTGTGAAAAGGTTTACGCAGGGTCTTAATCTAAAAAGAATCCTTGGAACGGGTCCCTACTGCACGTCTGCGCCTGTGTCTCCGTTGTGCCGTATCCTGGACGGGTGTAGCACGGTGTTCATCTGTAAAAGAGAGGAACTTAGTTGAAAAAGATCATGCGAAAATGTAAGTTATATTAAATAAACAAAGTATAATTCAAAAAATGGGTAAAGTTGAGCTTTATTGTCTCTCGTTGTACATGCGCGGAGCCCCTTGTACTGGGGTAGCCGGCTAGTAAGCCCTTGTATGTTTACGCCGGACTCGTCTAGCCATGTCCGGGGTCTGAACGACCTGTTTAGGTGCTTTGATTAGTGAAGCCGGTTTAGTGTGTCGCTGTCAAGGCAGCCGCACAATCTTCCGCGCTCGAGGAACACTCGATGTTTCCCTTTAATGAGATGATGCCTCGCGGACCGGGCATTTTAATCGTAAGAGATGCATAATGCGGTATTGCGTTAAAGCGGGCGAAAGCTTCGCGTCCCAGTAGTGCTTGATAGCTACTTGTAAATGGGGCGATGTGGAAGGTTAGCTTTTCACGGCGGAAGTTGTCGGGGGAGCCGAACATAACTTCTAGCAGGAGAGAACCCGTACAATGGGCATCTGGGCCTGGCGTTACCCCTTGAAAGGAAGTGTTGCTATGGAGAATTTTTGTTGGGTCTATCCCCATTTTGCGGACTGTGTCCTGATATAGCAGGTTTAGATCACTGCCGCTGTCCATTAGGACTTGCGTAAAGTGGAGTCCGTCAATTATCAGATCTAATATCAAGGCAGTCCAGCCTGCGTTCCGGATACTTCTAGAGTAATCCTGATGGTCGAAGGTGATTGGTTTTAACAACCAGTGGCGGGACTCCTCTGGGATAGGCCGTATGGCGCGTATCTCTATAGGCGCCACTCTATTTTTCCCTTTTGTCGCGTGAAGTGAGTTTACTGTTTTGACTTCTTGTGGGAAATTCTTTTGTTTTCCGGTGCTCTGCTTGTGGGGTTCGTCATCGTCCTGGCTTGGTGTGTCGAGCCCCTTGTGTTCGGCGTTGAGTTTGCCGGATTGCTTGAAGACCCAACAATCTCTGTGGGTATGGTTTGCAGGCTTCCCGGGAGTACTATGGATTTGGCATATCTTGTCCAAGATTTTGTTTAGGTTAGATAGCTCGTCCCTGCTATCCTTGAGGGGCAGCTTTTTCTGATTTTGCCGAGAGCTTTTGAATCCGGCGTTGACTGTCGTGCTCTTCGGGATGTTTCCCTTGGTCCGACGCTGGTCCTTGCTGCGTCGCGGTTACCCGTTTCCATCCCTAACTTCGGATGTACTTGGGGCGCTGGTACTGCATCTTGCCAACCAGCTATCCTCTCGTGCGCAAAAGCGGGCCATGAGGCTTGTTAATGCGGCCATTGTTCTTGGCTTTTCTTGGCCGAGGTGTCTGGCAAGCCATTCGTCTCGAACACTGTGTTTGAAAGCTGCTAAGGCTTCGGCGTCCGGACAATCGACTATCTGGTTCTTTTTAGTAAGAAATTTGTTCCAGAGTTTCCGGGCTGACTCTCCGGGTTGTTGAGTTATATGACTTAAATCGTCTGCATCCGGAGGTCGGACATAGGTCCCTTGAAAATTTGCCCGAAAAGCATCCTCGAGCTCTTCCCAACTTCCAATGGTGTTTTCGGGAAGGCTTTTAAGCCAATGCCGGGCTGGCCCTTTGAGCTTGAGGGGTAAGTATTTTATGGCGTGGAGGTCATCTCCTCTAGCCATGTGTATGTGGAGGATATAATCCTCAATCCAGACTCCAGGGTCTGTTGTTCCGTCGTACGCCTCTATGTTTACGGGCTTGAATCCCGCTGGAAATTCATGGTCCAGCACCTCATCGGTGAAACATAGGGGCTGTGCGGCACCCCTATATTTGGGTGTGCCGCGATGTTCGGATACTTGTTGCGTTGCATTCCTTACTGAAGCTTGCTTTCTTGGCCCGTAGATAGATCTGGCTGGGCCATCTTTTTGATGCGAATCCTTGTGCGGATCGCGTGCCGGCTTGTGTGCGGCGCCGTTTGCCGCTCTATGTTGGCCATGGGGTTGTGTAACCGACCAGGTGGCTTCCTTATTTTTTGATTGCGGGGGCTCTAAGGCCTCTTCATCAAATTCCGACAGTAATTTTCGCTTCAGATAGCTCTCTGTGTGGCAACTGTCGCCGTATTTGTCTGCGGTGTTGAGTACTTTACTCCATCTAATTCTGAGTGCGTCTTTTGCTGTTTTGAGCTTCCGCTTCTGCTTTTTCAGGCTACGCGCAGTGGCGACGAGCCTTTTGTGGAGGTTCTTCTTCTCCAGCAACATGTCCGGTGTGAGGTCATCCGGACTGTTATCTTCGCCGGGGACGGGTTGTTCGGTTTGTTTATCCAAGTTGCCCTGTTTGGACGGTTGCTCGATGGCATGTTCGTCGTCTGCCGGTTTGCCCTGCTCTGTGGCTGGGTCTCTGTCAAGGTGGGGTTTAGAGCGGTGCTTACGCCGCCGCTTTGGCTGCTTTTCGAGGGAACGATCCCTCATTGCGTCCCTTTGTTCCTCGTCGTTGTTTCTTTTAGGTGTGTCCACCATGTATACATCGTGAGATGAGGTGGTTGTCCAGTGCCCTATAGGCGCTGGTTCCTGTTCATCTCCTAACTCGTCGTCCATACCGTCGATGTCTTCGGAGTCGAAGTCGAGCATGTCGGTTAAATCATCGACAGTGGCTACGAAGTGGGTGGTGGGTGGGCTTTGAATTTCTTCGTCATCCGCATCCCAACCTTCTTGACCATAGTCCGGCCAGGGCTCTCCTGATAAAGAGAGAGACTTTAGTGAATTCAGAATGTAGCCGAAGGGCGAGTGCTGAAAGATGTCCGCGGCGGCGAAATCCATGATCGGCGCCCAATTGGATTCGATCGGCAGGGGCACGGAAGGTTCGGAGTCCGGAGAGGAGTCTGGCACCTTGGAGTCACGAGCTTCGCAGAGGACAAGGCTGGTGTTCGGCTCGATCGCCGTAAAGGTTGCAGCCCCCGAGGTGGTGTCGAGCCACCCGTCCTCGATTGGCGCAGTCGGCTCCGAGCTAAGGGTCGGAGCGGACACGGGTGCGGCCTCCAGGGCACTGTTCGGCGGCAGAGCTAGATCATGCCCATCGTGACAGTGCAGTGCGCTCGGCTGCGGCTCGAACCCGTCGAAGATCAAGTCTCCGCGGACATCAGCCGTGTAGTTCAAACTTCCAAATCTGACCTGATGGCCAGGGGCGTAGCTTTCGATCTGCTCCAGATGGCCAAGCGAATTGGCCCGCAGTGCAAAGCCGCCGAATACGAAGATCTGTCCAGGGAGAAAAGTCTCACCCTGGACCGCATCGTTGTTGGTGATCGGAGGAGCCATCGGGCCTAAAGACGATGACATAGAGGAACTCTCAATGAAAGCACCAATGTCGGTGTCAAAACCGGCGGATCTCGGGTAGGGGGTCCCGAACTGTGCATCTAGGCGGATGGTAACAGGAGACAAGGGACACGATGTTTTTACCCAGGTTCGGGCCCTCTCGATGGAGGTAAAACCCTACTCCTGCTTGATTAATATTGATGATATGGGTAGCACAAGAGTAGATCTACCACGAGATCAGAGAGGCTAAACCCTAGAAGCTAGCCTATGGTATGATTGTTGTTCGTCCTACGGACTAAAACCCTCCGGTTTATATAGATACCGGAGAGGGCTAGGGTTACACAGAGTCGGTTACAATGGGAGGAGATCTACATATCCGCATCGCCAAGCTTGCCTTCCACGCCAAGGAAAGTCCCATCCGGACACGGGACGAAGTCTTCAATCTTGTATCTTCATAGTCCAGTAGTCCGGCCAAAGGTTATAGTCCGGCTATCCGGACACCCCCTAATCCAGGACTCCCTCATTTCCCCTCTTTGCTTTAGCTGTCGTTGCATCCTATTCACCTCCTTCTGCTGTGCCTATACACACAAGAACAACACATTCCTCTCGCCTCCAAGTTCCTGAGCCACTGCTATGATCTTCCCCATACTGGCTTGCGGCATGCACCGCAGGTCGGGATAGTAGGCCTTCGAAACCCCACCGCCTTGAGTTCTGTGTGGGAGAAGGGTGATAAGGTTTTTGGGGAGCGCTCCGCGCGACTACTGACTTGTTCATCACAGACGCTCCGGACACCGACGACCACTTCCCCAACAACGACTTCTTCCCTGATGTCGACAACCTCTTCGACGACATGGCTGGCAAGGATGTCAACCCCAAGAGCAGTGCTTCTGCTACTGTTCCATACGTTCTTATGATCTTTTTGTTTGAGGTTCTGCCACAATTTCTTGCTCTACCATCTGCTCTAGATATGTTTGCTCTAGATGCGTTTGGTTCTACTTCATATATGCATATGCTATTTACCTTCTCTCTGTCAGATTGCATGACTTGTTTTATCTCTGCTATTTTAGTCATGCTTTATCTAGTATTTCTGTTAATAAAATCATTCGGTAAATTGCTCATATTTGCAACAATACAAAAACCTTATGATAGGCAATTTACCCCGAGCTGTTTTGCTGCTTCCATGAGACCTCCTATGTTTGAGGGTATCCACTATAAGAGGTGGCACGTGAGAGCAGTCTTATGGTTTCAAACCATGAGTTGCTATGACACCACCCTTGGCAAACCTGAAGCAGAGTATGATGCTCAACAGGAACATGCTTTTCAGAAAATGGATACCCTATTTAAGGCTGCTCTCTTGAGTGTTCTTGGTGAGAACATAGTTGATGCTTATGCGTCAATTGATAATGGAAAAGATATGCGGGATGCACTCGAGGCCAAGTTTGGGGTCTCGTATGCCGGCACTGAGCTTTACATCATGGAACAATTCTATGACTACAGGATGACTGAAGAGTGCTCCGTGGTTAAGCAAGCTCACGAGATACGGTCGTTTGCTAGAGAACTTGAGCACTTCAATTGTATGCTACCGGACAAGTTTGTTGCCGGAGGCATCATCACTAAACTTCCTCCCTCGTGGAGGAACTTTGCTACCTTACTAAAGCATAAGAGGCAGGAGTTTTCCATTTCGGATCTCATTGGTACTCTTGATGTGGAAGAAAAGGCGAGAGCAAATGACACACGTGCTCGAGGTATTGAGGGAGGATCTAGTGCCAATCTGGTACAAAAGAAAAACTTTCGGACCCACAAGTTCAAGAACAAGGGCAAGTTTGATGGTAACGCAAAGTTTGATGGGAAGAACAAGGCTGTACAGCACACCAACTTCAAGAAGAAGAATGACAAGAAGAAAGGTGTTTGTCATGTGTGCGGAGATCCTGATCATTGGGCTCCTAGTTGCCCTAATATTTATGACAAGCGTCATCTTGGGAAAGGCGGAAAGACCGCTAATGTGTTCATTGGTGACAGTGACATGAAGGATGCTAGGTATGGTATATTTCCCACTATTCTTTCAGTATGTCAATCCCCTGATTGGTTGATTGACACAAGTGTTAATTAATGTGCATGTATGTGGTAATATTTTCATGTTTTCGTCTTATCAGACCGCAGGGACTTCAACCGTGCTGATGGGCAACGGTTCAAGTGCTTCTGTTCGTGGTGTTGGAACGGCCGATCTGAAGTTTACTTCTGGGAGGATCGTGCGGCTGAACACTACAAGAGATTGGGCCTACTATGACAAGCTAAAAACTGTCATTGAATAGCTAATAACGTCACAAATTACCCCTCAGTGACATTTTATGAGTGTCACAAGCATCGTCACGGATTCCCCGTCACAGATTACTCCTGGTGACGACGCACGCGCAAAAACGTCATCAAAATTGGGTCCTTCACTACTAGGGAAAACCCTAGCAGTAGCGCTGGTTTTGTGCTCACTAGTAGCGCGGGTAGGCACGCTACTAATAAGGCGCTACAGCTATTGCTTAGCAGTAACGCGTGCCGGCGCGCGCTACTGCAAGGACAAATAGCTGTAGCGTTTGTTCATCCCCACGCTATTGCTAATGAAACTAGTGGCAGCGTGTTTTCTGTCCATCGCTACTAGTATTTATTTTTTATTTTTTTATTTTTAGTGTATTTATGCGGTTTTCTCTCCATCATACAAATATTGGTACAATACCAGTTATGAGGTTTACATCATTATGTCCATAACAGTCAAATGAAGGTGGATTAGGTTTAAGTGGAGGCAATATGTGGTGCATGTCAAAAGTATACTACTAATCCAAACTTGATCTAGTTTGGACTAGTAGTACTTTCGATGTGCACCACATGTTGCCTCCACTTGAATCTAATCCGCCAGCACAAGCTATTTAATTATCATCATAGTAATTACCACCAACATTATTTATTTAATCACCACTAACACTAGCTAATAATAATCATCATAGTCATTACCACCAACACTAGCTATTTTATCATCATAGTAAATGTGTAGCACATCATCATCCTCAAACTCATTTCTAGCTAGCTAATCACTCCTGCTGCTCTCTCTTAGGTAAAACAACATAAAACATGTGTAGCTCTCCTCCTTGATCATGTTGGAGCATGCAGATGAACAAGTCTCCTAATCGTGGGTAGCGCCTCTGTTTGCTGCCCCCTAGTACTCCTCTGCGCTCCCCCATCACATATTTGGTCCAGTCTTGCACTATTAAGCATCCGTCACTAATCTTGAATGCACTAAAGTAATCTGTAGGATATCTTGGCCGTAAGCTGATAATACTCATGGTACCTTTAGTCTCGATTCCATAAGGCACAACATTCATCGGCAGTCCCTGTTGAAGAACATCGTATGGTAACATAGTTAGCAATGAAGTTTAGCTTCAAAAATAATGTATGGAAAAGATGCACTGAGGACAAATAGTAAAAATCTTACCATCCTTCCTAAATAGATGTGACCGTAGTTCAATACGAACACTATTGGTCGCACGTTTTCAGTACTAACATTTCTAAATCCAGGAAGAAATTTTGTCTTGACAGTATCAAGATCCTCAAGCCATGAAACATAATGACTTAGCTCCTCGCAGTTTAGTTCAGCCTCGGGACAGTAGTAGGTCCTGTCTACCAAGCGCTGGACATGTTTGCTTGCACCGAAATAAGCTGACAATGCAAATTAGTTGTCAACTATTTTTGAATAAACAATATCAAAGACATAAATATGGTTGAGAAACTTACATAATGGTATAACTGGAGGCGTCCGCACATCGACCCAGATGTCGGTATTACCATCAATATCATCTTCCGGACGAATATCAAAGGTGATAACCATATCAGGCTCAAATGCATAAGTCTTGCATAGTGCTCGCCATGTTTTGCATCCAAAATAGGTGTAGTCATCTGAATTGTATAATTTTGCATGGAAAATATAACCATGCTCGGTCTTCAAATAAACTTCCTTTACCTCCGTAGTATGACTGAAACCTATCTTATCCAATACAAAAACTCCTGCATGGCAGGGGATACGCTAGTAGAATACTAAAAAAAATATAAGTTGAAGCAAATGAAGCAGATGTCATGCTTAATTACGAAAAAAGACTTGTCGTTATGACTTACTATATCCACTTCAAAGTTCTCGTCTAGCTTGATGCTGAAGCGGCTATTATCATCTAGGAAGATTCCGTCGCACAGGCCGCGCTCGTCTTCGCAGTATTTGCAAATACCGAAATCCTTTTCGTCGTCAGACATTTCCTATGTTCATAGTTAAAACATTAATTGAAAACCGATCGAAGACAACTACCAGGATACTCAACACACAAATCCGGGGCACTCGATATTTCCTACATATTCTGGCACAAGTCATGCCAAAATTCACGGAAAAATCCGGCATGACCTTTGCTAAAATAGGACATATCGAGCGCCTGAAATTTGCCGGAACGGAAATGAATCAACACTCCGGCAAAACATAGGCCACTCGGAGGTGTAACCTGCAAACATGACCGGCCACTTGGATATTGAGCAACACAAGATATAAATTTCAAAATATCTTATAGGACTCAAATTAGCATGCATTCAATAAGCAAAAGTAAATCATCTCATGCGTCCGTACATCGTCGAATATTATCACTAATACATCACGAATAGTGTCATACATATAACATCACTAATACAACTAAAACCCTAGCACACGATGGGTATCGGCGCGGGCGGTGGACACCCACAGAGAAGGAACCGTCACGGGATCATAGCTCCAGTGAGATCCGTGGAGAACCTGCCAGGTATTGGAGAACCTGTGCTCCAACGCAAACAAGTAGCGACGGACGTGTGTGTCCTCCTCACTGACACGGTGACGCACCACCTCCGCGGAGTCCTCTAGCCTCTGGACCGTCACTGGCCCACGCCACCACCAAAGAAGGTTAGGGTCAATGACAGGCTGGCCCCTCACCAACCTGCGCCCCCCGGTAGGTAGCGCCTCCCAGTACCACTCCGGCGGAGCCCATTCCCGGACATGGCCCATCTGGTGGCACAGGTGTCCTCCGCCGACTCGACGACGAGGATGCGGGATAGGCATCGTCGACGTCGATGCGGGAACTACTATAAATAAAAATAAACTTACTATAAATAAAATTACTATAAATAAAAATTAGTACCTAGTTCTTACTAACTAATTAGTACCTAGGAACTACGCTAAGGGTTCATACTAACTAACTAACTAACACTAAATTAACTAACTAACACTAAAAATAGCCTAGGGTTCATACTAACTAGCACTAAATAGCTAGGGTTATACTAAGAAAATTAACAAGAGGGATCGGAAGGGGAGAGTGCTTACAAAGGGCGGGGAGAGAGATGGGGTCGGGGGAGACGGCGGCGAGGCGGGGTCGGGGGAGACGGCGGCGAGATGGATCGAGGGAGACGGCGGCGAGGCGGGGCCGGGGGAGACGGCGGCGAGGCGGGGTCGGGGGAGACGACCGCGAGGTGGGGTCAGGGAGATGGCGGCGAGACGGCGACGAGGCGGAGGCGACGAGGGGGAGAAGAAGAGAGTGGTGAATTGGGGGAGGAAGATCGAGGAAGGGAATCAGGCCGCGTGGGGGGTTAGGTGAGAATAGATATAATAGTAGCGTGCGAGGGGAAAACGCGCTGCTGCTAAAATCGGTAGTAATAGCGACGTTTCTAGAAGGGCGCTACTACTATACCTAGCATGTCGGGAACGGTGTGGCAGTTATAGTAGTAGCGCGTTCTGTTCCTGCCGCGCTACTGCTAAGGGGGTAACAGCAGCGCGGTTTTGGTAGACGCGCTACTGCTAATTAGCAGTAGCGCCTCATTTTAACACGCGCTACTTGTAAGATTCTGTGTATAAGGTTTTCCCTAGTAGTGCTTCGGTGTTGTTGTATAGAATGTCATCGACTTTCTATTTCCATGATGGTCAATTAATGTCACATGTTAGGAGAAAATATGCCATATTGTACCATATTCGGTGACGAGGCGACATCACTAACTTTATGCCACTTCAACACCCGAGCCGCTAACCCACTACTAGTGCCACTACTTTTATTATGGATGAAGATGACGTCATCAAAATATACTTACCTTCTTTTGAATCTAAATTACGATGAAAATAAGTATTTAATTCACATCAGATTATATAAAAAAGTTAAAGAAAAAATCACATCATAAATTGATATGAAAGTCAAACCATATTATATATGAAATTGTCTCAGCCAAATCATTCTATAAACAAAAATGACAGTAAAAATCTGACACAAGTTTGACACAGACAATAGACAAGATGAATACTAATATTAACTAAAAACCACATATGTTCTCCTGATGATTCCAATGTAAGGATGGCATTCATGAACCATCTGGTTTGGACTGGGAGTGCTGAGTTGCTTGCTGAGTTGTTTGAGCCCTCAAGAGAAAATCAAGAACATTATCCGTCTCATTTTGCTTCTTTACCCATGCTTCATTCTTCTCTTGCTGGCTCTTCTTTAGAGCTTCCAATTCTTCTTGCTGCTTCTTTTGTATGTCTTCAAATGCTCTCTGTTGTGCTTCAAGTCTTGCGCCTAACTCCTCCCGATGCCTATAAATGACAAAACACAACAACATTGCATCGTAATGAGATTAAAACAAACAAGATAACAAGGTACAAGGGTACCCATTTGAAATAGAGAAGTACATCATTAAATGTCAGGGCAAGCATGCCCATGGGCCAATGAAGCGGTAAACCCAAGAACAACTTATAATGTTTTAAAATATGCAAAACCAACAGCTTGATTACAAGAAGCATCACCAAAAGGATATCAAGTCCACAACCCAAGTTAAAAGAAGCACTCCTTAGTTGAACTTCCGTTCACTGCAATGAGTGCAATGTGCACACAGAAACAAGCAAAAAGAAACAACAAGAACAGAAGGGAAATAAGATAATTACCTGTCATTTGCATCTCTTGCCTCTCTATCCTTCTGTTTAATTCTTTCTTCTAAAACACGGATCTGGGATGATGAAGTAGAGCTCCCAGACCTCCCGGATCTTGATGCATACCCCATGTTGGAAAGGAAGGTGCTATGGGCGCTTTCGTCCTTTAGAACTTCAGCCACAATCGCTGTATCGGATACTAGTTGCTCACCTTCTGATTGTGTTTTTCTTTTCTTTTCGATCGCATTCTATAGTATAAAGAAAAAGATTGATGCTAAGGAAAAGTTCATATGCTAGATTACACTTGATCAATATGAGAATCTATTTCAAGTCAGAAACAATAGAGGAAGAAATCTTACATGAGCTAGAAGTGCCGGCTCGCTCATGCTACCAGTCTTGCTATTTGTATGGGTGTCTTTGAAAAACTCAATGGGACTTGGTTCCTGATTATTGTACTTGTCTTTTTTCTACAAGATATATGAAATTGTAACATTACTACTACATATATATTGGCCAGATGCAATAGACATAGGACTACAAGTAAGATATTTGGAATTCTTACAAGTTTGCTGAAATAGGCAACATAAGACATAAATCCAGTCTTCTGTTGATGCTTGACGGTTTTCCTTATTCATTTGACATATTTGCTATATGAAGAAAATTAATATATGTATTTACGTATGGTACAGTAGATGTGAGTGGAAAAACTATTGTTGGTCACATATCTTGTTACAAACCTTGTTTCTTTCATCGGTCCATTTATTGACAAGGCTGGTCCAATTCTCATCAATAATGTTCGCTGGCTTATTTGATAATGCTTCCTGAGCAGTATAACCATTGAAGTATTTCTTCTTTAGCCTGTAGCGTTGTTGTCGAACACCCTTCTGGATTACTTTTGTGCATACATCATTCCCAACCTTGTCATCCTTTTCCATCTCAAAGTTAAGCTGAAATACCTATCACATATAGGATATATTACTAAATTGACTATGAAACATGTGAACACGTGTATGGAAAGTGAAGGA
Source organism: Triticum dicoccoides (assembly GCF_002162155.2). Lineage (NCBI taxonomy): Eukaryota > Viridiplantae > Streptophyta > Magnoliopsida > Poales > Poaceae > Triticum > Triticum dicoccoides. The sequence continues at coordinate 728,961,785 of NC_041393.1, read as the reverse complement.
AACTATCCCACCGCAATATCTTTAATAGCATGGGGAATAACATGTTTGAGTGGGCTTTTGGCATAGTCATTCCAGTGCGTAGAAACATGCATTCAGCTCCTGATCTGGATACCACCCTCAGAAGAAAGCTTTGCTGCTTGGACTGGGTCTGTAGGTCTCACTTTCCCCGCTGTAAAATCAATACGCATTTTACTCCCTCCATTTCTGCTTGCATACTCCTGAAGCCCATGCCCCATGGTTGGTCTACGTCCACGACCTCTCCTTGACGGACGTGGATTAGTTGGACCAGTGGAGCATGCTAATGCATCTACATTACAAGCTGGCAGATAAATTAGAAGGTTACAATTTCAAGTGGAAAATAGAAGGGGTGAAGCAATGATGTCGCATATACCTTGGCCTTGTGATGTAATCAAGTTATCTGATTGTTCAGATGTGCCTATCATGTCTTGAGAACCTTGTACCCCTGAATCGGCGTCAAGCGAGTTGCTATCCTTAGAAGTTAGGTGAGGTGATGTGTTTGTTGGATTTGGTGCAGAATGTTCTTGATGGTTTGTAGCTTCAACTGACTCAGTTGTGGTGGTAGCTCTTGATCTTGTTATTCTTGAGGTAGCAGCTGCATTATTTTTGGATCTGACATGTTTGTTCGTTTTTGGCACAGTAGAACCTTCAGGTGTCTGGGTCAAACAAGTGAGTCAAACAAGGAAGTTAATCAACACTAACTTGTGCAATGTCAGCATAGTTTCACATAGGAATGCAGTGAACAGAGATATCATTATCTATATTAATTAGGAATAGTGGAGGGACAGAAAATGTGAATAAATCTTTTGAGTCAACTATTTGTGATACTTATAGTGCACAGTGGCATACACATGATACAACCAAGACGAAATTAAAGCCAGTGAATCCACATTGTACATATTATTTAAGATGTAAGTCTGCATGATATATTACCATTACTTTGGACTTAGCAACAGCGACTTCCTCTTCATCTCTCAAATCCTCTTCCTCTGCATGGGCCTCCTCTTCAGCATCTGGTTCATACTCTGAGTCACTGCGATTATCAGCACCTCGTGTGTTTTGAGTCGATTGCGCATTAGAGGCACTAGGGTATACAAGGCTACGAGCTAAGCTTTGTATGTCTTTATGAGACTGCCGCTCCACAGCCTTGCGTTCTGCAATCCTTGCATCCCTTTTCCTTCAAATATGCCTAACCCTTGCGTTTCTGTTCCGCAAGATATTCCCTGCTATGCATATCACTCTCCAGAACTAGCGGCATGATGTTAGTAACTGAAGCTGGAAAAGATAACAGAGAGTGAACTTAATGAATTGCCAAAAGACCTACTAGCCTACATTATCATCACTAGATGATTGAAATATGATTAAACTTGTTTGGAAATGGACTATAAAAGTGCAGCCATTTTACATGTGCATATGTACTTTCCTGGAGTACACATGAATATAATAACGTAGATGACTTAGAATGCCAACAATGGATGCACTAATATTTGTATATAACTAATTGTTAAAGCAAAATTAATGAAAAGCATTTACTCTTGCTTGCACTATGAGTAAGAATTCACTCTTGTTATAACATACATGATTACATTAACTTTAATCTTGAAATTTGGCTTTCATTGCTTGTATGCAAAAAGAAGAAACTATATTGTGTAAATACTTATAAACAAGCAGCTCTGCTAACTAGTAGTTCATGTAATATCTAGCTTAAAATCATTTGGGCTTAACGTAACAAAATACATTGAAATTTTGAGTGCTCTTTTATAACCAATGACCCCGATTTATACAGAACTTCTATACTTCACTATGGTTTATTTACATCATGCTAGAATTGATCATCTATTTTTACAATATAGTTAATATCATAATGATGTTGCTAATATGACACGTACTATTTGTTATACAAATGAAATGTAGATCAAAAAAAAAATACTTGCACGTTACTAAATTTAAGGTGTCTTGTCTTAAAACAGTGCTAGTTTTTTATGTTTTGATTGTTTGTCTCTTAACAACATTTGAACACTGGATACTTTGAAATGTAAAGGAAATAATAAAATGAAAAACCCACACGGTCCTTGGATTCTAATTTTGACAATTGCATCAATTGTATAGAGTATATTTATATCCATGTGTTTGTATGTGTGTGTTTGATCAGGTATATTTGAATATACTAAAATATCTTGGTATATATCTCTAACGTGCATGTCTTAGAAATATCTTAGTAGTGATTTTTTATGTATGGTTAGATAAGAAAATTTTATATATACTTGCATTGTATAAAGACTATTTCTCAAGATTCTCTATAGATTTTTGAGTTTAAATGTTTCTTTCAAGTTATAATGGATTGAATAATAAGTTGACAACGTGTGCATGCACTATAGTTGCTATTAAAAAATAGCATCACTCTCACTAATGAATATAAATATGTCATGCATTTTACTACTTGTACATACGTAAAATTTGCTTATTTCATAGCCTCAATGTGTCAGTAATCTTTTATTAAAAGTGATTGTGCCAATTTTCCAAGTAAAAAGCCATCCATGATATTGAATATGATTATGTAGTTAACTAGTCATCAATCCGTGCACCTGCACGGCCTAGCTATTATTGTATATATCATATAACTAAACACATGCTAACTTATTGAAACGATGGTAACATATACTAGCACATGTATTTTCAGCTTAATTATTGGATTCAGTGCATTTGTTTTACCATTTATGTTTCACAAACAAACATCATTGGTCTGAATGAGGCATCCATGTCATGGTTGCAAGATACACCTCTATGTGAATTTTGCGCCACCATAAGTGATGGTGCGAGTATGAAAGATAGATCTACAAAAGTCATGTTTGATCTACATACACATCTTCCTGTCATGTTTGATCTACATAGTAGCATATCTAAGATAGATCTACAAAAGTCAGAAGAAAGATATAGTACACGCCCACTACTAAAGAAAATCTAAGTGTGAGAGGCTAAAGAAATTCTAGTCACTACAACTTAGGTGGATACGTCCATTTAGTGTTGGATTTCAATATTTAAGGTTGTATTACTTGTCGAGGTTATTGTATATATGTACCGCTACTATAATGGTACTCATATCATTTATATATTTTATAGTACTTCTAAATGCATTGAGAAGTGCTCCCGCCTTGGCATTGAAAATAAGAAAACAATGATATACTTAATTAAGGATGTACCTATCTAGCATCAAAATAAATAGTAGAGACCTTTGTGATAATTGAAACGATAGTTTACCAAAAAATATATTTGATGGCCGCGATTGTGAAATGTTAGTTTTAAAATAACCAAGTGTGTGCCTTGCCAACCTTATATTAGCACAAAAGGTAATGGTATTCCTTCAATTGATATTATTAATAATTCTGTGTTCATATATTATTTTTTAATATCAGTGGTAATGTATGCATATTTCATTGCTTGTGTTATGGTTAGGTGATTTCACGTAAATTAATCATGTTGGCAAGGGAGATATTTTTGCATGTTCCTGTCTGAAATATTTTTATCTTGGATAAGCCTTCTTTTTTTATGATTGAATTAAAATTTATTTTCAACCGGCATAGGCTCTATTTTTAGTGTGAGGATTGAGGAAACCTTATTTGTATGTCATTTTATTTTGTTCAGGAGGACATGCAAGTGGTTTTTGATTTTGTGGAAATTGCGATCCAAGCTCTTTTTTCATTGTCGGAACTAAAAATGTATTCTAGCATAATATTAAATTGTGAACTATCCCTACTTGAAATACACAACAGTCTGCCTTGCCAACCCGTTTCCAAAGAAAACAATGGTATTCCTTCAGGTCATATGTATTAATATGTTTATGTAAAAAATGATTTTTTCATGTGTGGCAATTTATGCAAATTTTCCTATTTGCAGTACAATTAGGCGATTTAAAATGTTGAATTAATGACCTTAGCGATGGTGATACCTGGAAGGCATTACGGAGAGACTTTTGTATATTCATTCATGTCAGATTTATTTTGTGGTTCCTGATCTTCTTTTCTACGGTGGGTTTGAAATTTCCTTTTTATTAAATCAGGCATAAGCTCATTTTTGAAGTGAAGCTTCATGACTCCTTATTTGTATGGGTCATCTTTCTTTCTTCTAGCCGAATTGTACGTGTTTTCCTTTAAGTGAAGCTTCATGACTCCTTATTTGTATGGGTCATCTTTCTTTCTTCTAGCCAAAATGTACGCTTTTTCTGTTTTCATCCGGAATTGAGACATATGATTTTTCTTATATGTTATGTATGAAGATTATTTTGTTGTATGTGTCTGTCATTTTTTTTTCTAAAAAAATATTATTATTTCCATTTGAAATCTTCGGACGTGGGTTTTCCTGACTCTATTTCTTTAATGCAGGTGCTGAAGACTATTTTTCGCTCATTCTTTAACATGACGCTTTAGGACACCTTATAACTTCCTTCTCTTTGAGTGGACATGCACGTATTTTTTGTCTTGGGAATTGGGATATGGGGTGTTTACTTACGCGGTGTATAAAGAGTATTGGTTGCACATGTCTTTTTTGTGTGTGGATATGGGGTGTTTACTTACATGGCTATAATCCAAATAAAGGAGGAGCTAGTGGACAGTTCAAATTTCAACGATTAGGGAGAGGAATGAAACACTTGTCTTTCATAATTAAAATTTTAATGTTCAGGACACGCAAAGCCAAAGGTCAGGACAAGAATTTTCATCCCAACATAAACCAGTGTTTCAATCAACATATCGATGACAGGTCATTAGGTCAAAAAATCGCTAGCAGATTGTTGGGATGCCTTCTCACCTACGATCACCTTCACGGCTGTCAGATGGACTCTATGTCTCGGCACGAAACTGAAAGCTGCCACTCCACACCGACGCGAGTAATGCTATACCATCCACCACCATACGGTTGAAGCTGCTGGCTCGTTGGTACTAGTAGGAATTAATTTCTGGCCAAAGCAAAGTTCCTTCACTGCGTAAATCTATATATGAATGGCCCTTTTCATCAACATTTGAAATCCAGGGGGCGTCACCTCGTTCTGAGAATGAAATTTATTCGAGAGTCCAAGTGAGAGGGAAAGAACAAGGCCAGTGCTGGGCGCCGGCGCACCTGCCGAAATTTTCGGCCGGTCGGCCACCGTTCGATTGGATCCCCGTGTTGTCTTCTTCCTTTTCCCGTCTTCAATTCAGATCTCGCGTCTTCTTCTTCCTTCCCCCGCACCGGTGGGCATCGGCCGTCCGCGAAGTCGCACTCATCCCTAGGTCACCCTGCTCGTCGGCCACCCGCCCCGCCCTGCTGGTCCTCGGCCTTGTGCTCGCTGGCAACTAGAGATGGTGGTTGTAATAAAAACACTCCATCATAGGTGGTTGTATCAATTTTCGGAACCAGTCGTAGCAAATAGCGACAATGGTCGCAGCAAAAAAAGTAGTTGTCACCGCCGCTGCTGATGCCTGTTGCAGCAAAAATAGTAGTCGTCGCTGCCGTTATTGATGCCCGTTGGTTGTAGCACCCCGTCTTAACATACTGTCTCACTGGTTCCAACAAAATAGAGCACTGGTTCCAGAAAAAACCGCCTCGCCGCCTCGCCACCGCACCTCGCCATGTTGCCCGTTGCAGCTCGCCATGTCGCCGGTTGTAGCAAAATGAGCGATGCCATGTGCGATGTAGCAAAATGCGACACTGGTGGTAGTAGAAATACGATGCCGGTTGTAGCAAATTGCGATGCCGGTTAAAGCACATAGCAAAAAAACACGATGCAGATTGTTGCTCGGTGCAGCGCGCCTCGTGGTCACCATGCTCGCCGTTCATATGGTCGTAACTCCCCCCAACACCGTTTGCAACTCCCTCCAATAACAGTTGGAGCTCTCCACCTTGAGCGCTCGTTGCAGCAGACAACAGCGAGGATGGGCTGCAGCGACGCTTTGTGCGGGATAGAGGAAAGTACGGGGGAGGGGGGTGACCTCTCCCTTCATGGCGCCTGGGGGCACTTCCGTTCGTTGGGGCAGAGAGAGACTATGGTGTTCGGTGGAAGAAGAGAAAAAGTTGGAGAGGAATGTGGGGCCTGTAATTGCCTGTAAGATCCTGTATGTCTAGCATTTTTGAGGAATGTGTGGATGAAAACTAACCTGAACAAATAAGGTAGGTTGCATGTTTACAGCGACCACACGTGCTTCTCTATGCGGGCGAAGAGAATATATGGCCGCATGATCTCTGACGATCCAACGAGCGTTCGCCGGTGTGTAGTAGCTAGGTTAACGTTTTTCAAAAATAATACTAATTTAGTGCCCACTAACGAGCTAGTTTCTTCTTCTTTTTGAGGGAAAAGGGCCGAGGTAGGTGAGCCAGGCAGACACATGCATGTAAAGCTAAACAGATCCAGAAAACGGAAGAGTTCATCAAATTTACTAAAGGCTGCCACCGGTTGGTTTGAATTATGAAACCTTTTCCATCGTACCACCAACCCTCACGAATCGATAGTAGTGGGAATTCGCTCGGAGGAGCCGGAGCGTGGGATTTCGTGGAGCTGGTGTATGCCGACCAGCCAGCCAGGGGCGGAGCCAGCACATTGGCGTTGGGTTCCGCTGAACCCAACGAATTTTTATGGCCGCGTATAGTATACAGATACGTACATGCTTTGACCCCAACAAAAAATAACGGCTGACCCCATCAAACTTAGACGCTCAATGCAAAGCCCAAAAGCCCACAAGGGAATTGCCACGTGGCAAGCCTGTTAGTGGGTTCCTATTTGCTTCGTGCCCTTGTATGTACTATATAAACCACAACCGCATGACCTCTTGCCCTAGTTGTTCTCCTCGATTCTCCGATCTGGTCTCTCCTATTCGCCATCAATTGGTCACCACTTGAAACAACACCGACGAGCTGACAACGACAGGTCGACGGCGGCAAGCAGACTATTATAGTTCATATTCGAGGTGATGAGATCACATCATCACATCTCTTGCACATTCCCTAGTTTCTTAATTGCGTATTCCCGAAATTTTGATTGATTTAGCTTATCCAAAGGAGTTTCTGTAAGGGAACTCGTCGAGTCGATCACCAGATCCAAAAAATGATGCGGGTACATCAAGGCCAGCCGTTAGGTGTACGCAAAGTGCATCGAATATCATTGTTGCAAGCGGGTTTTAAAGCCAGATGGATTAATTTAGATGTGTTCCCTTATGATCCGACTAATCGGAAGATAATCTTAGAGGATGGTGATACTAGGCAAAGATATTTAATAAGGCCACCATCTAATTGTGAATATCCACAAAGGGCCATCGGTGATGTTTCATAAAAAGTAATCCAGACCGGTTTGATCAATAAGCATGTTACCTTTTCTTTTATCTGTCATCGTCTAAAGGTATTGTGAGATGACACAACATCAATGAAGAGATGCATTTCGGTTATGAATGTTGTCAAGAAGAAGTTGCGTAACAAAATGGGTAATCGGTTGATGAGTGATTATTTAATTTGCTATGTGTTGAAAACTATGTTTTCTATCATTAGTATTAAATGTTTTGATTGATCTTTTTGAGATGATGAAAATCGAGCGGGGTACTCAAAATGTGAGTGACTTAACATACTTCTTTTGCTTGCTGGTCTTTAATTTAAACTTTTTAAACTAACCTGTCATTTGTTTCAATGTTTTCAGGAACATGAGAACATAAACCTAAGACTTGAAGTTATTTTGGTACCACCCTATTTATAACATGTAAAAAAGAGGTTTTTATGATTTCAGTCAATAGGTATGTACAACACTCTCCGGATTTTACCGTCATACAATATGTGATAAATTATATCATAACTCTATTCGTTATGTTGTCTTTGAGTGTTATACTTTTGTTATAGTATTGTGTAAAATCAGACCTTGCACGTAAATTATTTATATCAAATTCTCACAATAATTCATTGAGTGAACCCAATGGCTAAATTTTCTGGCTCCGCCCCTGCAGCCAGCAAGGGTCTGGATCACGCCGTCACACCGATCCGCGGCACAACTGGCACCATGCCTTTGAAGACCATCTCAATATATACAAAAAACAGTCATCCATGCGCGTGCGGGGTGGGTGTGTGATTTATGACTTGGGACTTGGGCGAGGGCTAGGACATGAGGCGGTGCTTTCTCGTGAGGTGGCAGGAGGCGAGGGAGAACGGCAGGAACCGGAATGAGGACGCCGTTCCTACTCTGACAGGAGCCCGCGCATGCCGAGGCTGGCGAGCTTGCTACCGGAGGGGTGGTGCTCGTGTCGTCGTCGAGCAGGAGGATGTTCAGGCTGACGTCGCCGTGCACTGTCTTTGCCGACGAGTGGAGGATGGCCACAGCAGAGCACATATATACCTCGTACGCCACGGTGCACCGCGCTCTCCAGGGCAGTGCCGACGTCCCATCGCCTCCTTGAGCGAGGCGGTCCTCCAGGTTCCCGCCCGGCATGGGCACGCACCGACGAGCGCCACGAGGCCTGGGTGCCTCACCCTACCAATGGCGTCGATCTCACAAGAGAACCGCGCCGCTGGGCAGCAGTTCAACGGAGGCCACGAATGGCAGTGGCCAGCCGTACGTCAGACGGCGACGCACCTTGATGAAGACGGCGCGACAGTGTTGTTCGGGTGCGTATGCGCTATATCAGGCATGGTTTTATTTACATTACGTGTCAAGGCTAATTTATTAATGAAATGTTCTCATGTGAGTTTATACTTCCATCAATTTGCTAATTCGCATGTAGCACGTGCTGGTTAGTTTGAGCATGTCTGGATTCTTGGTCATCTCGGCCAGCTTATCGCTATTTGTTTAACTGTAATGACGCACTGCAGGCGGAGTTACATGCTTTGATGCGGGGGATGGCAGTGGCACTGCAGCATAGTGATGGCCCGATTATTGTACAATCAGACTCTTCAGAGGCATTGTTGGCTTTGATGGGGAATGGCTTGTCGAAATTGCATATGGGCATTTAGTAACGGAGATCAAGTTTCTTATGGGAGGTAGAGAGTTTATTCCCTTGAAAATTAAACGTGAGCAAAGTAGGTTGGCAGATCGGTTGGCGTCATATAGTCGTGTGAGGAGTACCACTGCTGTGTAGCTATATAGAGGACCACCATGTATTGAGAAACTTCTGCCTCTCAATTGTAACCCTATTATAATGGAATAAAACTCTTTCACTCGCAAAAAACAAGAAGAAAAATCTCGGCCGCACATGTATGGCAGGATGCGGGGCATCATTTGTACAACATGATCATCACCGCCATCGTCTTCCTCTACTTCACGGTCCTGATCCATCTGCGCTGATCAAATGCCGAGATCGGAAGAAGAAGAGCGAACTTGAATCATGCCAAGTGATTGTTATTAGCACACCCACAGATTGTGTATGTATGGATCCATGCAATAATTCATGCCACCTAATTAGTATCACTGGATTTTGTTTTGCTATTCAACACGTTGTGATTATGTTCTTTCATTGATTATTAAGTGCTTCGTGCAGATGGCATCGGTGTTGACGGTAGCTGCAACGGGGATGTTAATCTCCCTTGGTGTCGCGCTCTTCGTCTTTCGCTCCGCCTGGTCTGACCTGGCGTTCATTGCTCTCATGGTCTCCTTATGCACGGGGTTGACGTTTATTTTCCTCAAAGTTGAGGAAATTGAGAGGAAGAAGATGCTTAATGGAAATAGTGAAGATGCCTCAGATCTCGTCTAGTTCCAGAGTATGTGCCTTCTACCTGGCTAGTTGGCAGGGGCATGTATGTTATAAGTCTCATATCGCTAAGCTATATCGTGTTTTATCGTCTAGAGTGGTGCCATAGTGCACACCACAGCACATGTGTGGTGATGTGTTTACGTTCCAGTTTAGCAAGCAATGAAATTTGGAACATATGCATTATGTGGTGTGCGCATTTAATCGGCACATGCATTATGTGGAGTTTGGAACATATGTCTGTCCATTAAACAAGGTTATGACAATGAAAAGAAGCATGACGAGCAATGTTAGAGCAAACCAACTCAATCAGATTTGTGTCGTGCGTTCGCGTACTTATTACCTTTCATGTAATTTTGTCAAGGCAACACGTGGACATCACATCCATCTCGAAAAGAAAAAGGAAAAGCCTAAAAAAATTCTCAAAAAATAAAAAGAAAAGTCTCACTTCCATCTTCAGAAAATAATCTCTAAACAAATTTCTCAACAGAAGAAACAGGTCGCACTTTCACCTTCCAAAAATAGTCTCCAAAAAACAATCAAAAAGTTTCTCGCCACGACCAACCAGCATGTGCCATATGGCCATGCTGGTTGGCAGCCCTTCTCCCTCACGTTAATGTGTTTAATGCCAGTCCATTAAGCAAAAGAAGCATGACGAGCAATGTTAGAACAAACCAGCTCAACTTGATTTGCGTCGTGCATTCGCGTCCTTCTTGCCTTTCATGTAATTTTTCTTATTTATTATCTACCACCGTAATCCATCTCATGCTAGATGATAGCTCGCACAATGAACTACAATAGCCCATTCAAATGAACTGAAGTATTGAAATGGGGTAAACCTTTGGGGGTGCCATACCGCCAGGATGAACAATAACATTGAAATAAATGAGAAATAATTTTAATTTTTTGTACGTGCATGTTTAGTGTGTGTCAAGTTCGTGAATATTTTTCTTAAGCTATATCTTTCAAAAGTTTCTCTGTGTTGTAAGTGTTAGTAAGCTGGACTTCTGCTTATTTTTGGAGCATTTGTTCTTTTGCATGTGCTTGCTTGTCAAGGCACCATGAAACCTAGATCAAGGATGACCCAAAAGTAGGAGGTTAAGCGGGGACTAGAGGAGTTGACATCAAGAAGAAGGTTGATGCTTGGGCTAGAGTAACTATCTACAGAGCTAACACAAGGGATATAGGGTCGTGCCACGTTGTTTCCTTCACCTAGTGGCTATCTGCGGAGCTCACGCCAGTGCACTAGATCTTCTTCATGTTTTATCCTTTCCCAAACGGACTATCGCTCACATTTTAGTGGTTGCTATATTGAAGTCTCCCACACTTCGGCTTTACAAATCTGGATAGTACATAAGATCAACCTCTTTTTGCATAGCGTATGAAATGAAAAAGGCAAAATATTTTGTAACCCTGTGATATCTCCATGAATTAGGCATCACAAACTTTAGGGAAATGGACCTAAATATCTCTAGCGTACACATCACTATTATCTCATACGGTGATGCACTGTTTAGCAATACGAGATTCAAATTTAGGATGGTGTACAAATCTAGGGAAAATATATAAAAATAATCGGACATACAAGCAAGACGAGATCACCACAGCCTACTGACCCAATCATCTACTGACCCACAGTCCACTTCACATTTGCTTTTTAATAAAGAGGTATTCGGTCACTTAAACCATGGTCTTCCATCACCACTGCCGAGTCCTAAAGAAATTTTGATCATGGACGATAAGGATAAACATCTCTTCTTCCGCAGTGTTCGTCATGAGCATATGAACAACTTCATTTATTTCTATTTCAGCCCAAACCAATTTTGGGAACAAAATGAAACCGCCGATAGATGTTGACAAATTGAAACAAATCCAATATATACAAAACTTTTATACTTCTCTATAACTGTTTTACATCATGCTACAATTTAATGATAATTTATTTTTTATAATATATTTAATAACATAGTAATGTTGCTAATATGAATCATGTACTCTTTGTTATACAAATGAAATGTAGATCATAAAAAATACACTTGCATGTTACTGAATTTAAGGTGTCTTGTGTTAAAAAAGTGTTTTCTTGTGTTTTGATTTTTTGTCCGTTAATAAGATTTAACATCGAACACTCTTAAATGGAAAAGAAATAAGAAAAATGAAAATAACCACATGGCTCCTTGGATTTTTGCTTTAACAATCGCATCAATTGTATAGAGTATATTTATATCCATGTGTGTGTATGCGTGTGTTTGATCATGTATATTTGAATCTACTAAAATGTCTTGGTATATATCTCTAACGTGCATGTCTCACAAATATCCTAAATATCTTAATAGTGATTTGCCATATATGGTTAGATAAGACATTTTTATATATAATTCCACCGTATAAAGTTCTTTATAGGTTTTTGGGTTTAAATGTTTCTTACAAGTTATAATGGATTTAATAATAAGTTGGGGGCTCGCCTCCCCACCTCGACATCGTCGGTTTCCACCTTTGCCTCAGCGCCGCCGAACTCCATAGCCGCGCACACCCGGACCTACAGATGAGCTCGCCGGAGCTCGCAACGCCGCCCACCAGCAATCAAGAGGAAGAATGGGGGCGGGGAGCATCTACGCGTCGCGAGCCACAACTACCATCTGGCGCCGCGTTTCTTCCCTCAAACCGCGCCACTGCATCTCCTCCCGGTTGTCCATCTTCTCCTCAGCCATCTCGTCGCCTTCACCTCTTCTTCTGCTTGGTCTTGTTGTTTTTGTCCATGGAATCATTTTGATCCAATTTGAGTGATGCAAATTGGAAGAGAAAAGTTCACATAATTATGGTCAAATGCAGCCAACCAAACAACATTTGTTGTACATAGCATCTCTCATGGACTTATATCATGCAGTCTACCAAACACACATCTCAGCTCATCTTTGCATCAGCTCAACCAGGCCACACTCACCCAGGATCCCCCATGAGATGCAGGCTAAAGCCACTTAGACAACCAAACACACCCTTAGTTTAAGTTAAGTGAATGAACAGTGTATGAATACTGAATTAGAATACCAAGCAAAACCATTCTTTATAGTGGAACTAATCCATCGGATTCAAATAGTATTAGACTTGGCATGGATGCTCACATATTTTCTGAATTTATTTCAATCGTTTCGGCATTATTCTTTCGGTTGTATGATATGTTTATTGACTATGAGATGGATGTGGCAACTTTGTCAATCTTCAAATCTACCGGTTCAAGTTTCCGAAGAAACTCCTAGGATAAGACGTGCATAGGTGCGCTCAACCGATCATCTGCGTCCCCGTCTCCAGACAATGAGTCCATGTTGTCTACCCTACTTTTTCTGTTTTTAAATATAAATCTTTATAGAGATTTTACTATAAACCACATACGTTTGTATATAGATACATTTTAGAGCGTAGATTTAAACATTTTACTTTGTATATAGGAGTAGTCTATAGTAAAATCTCTACAAACACTTATATTTAATAAACGGAGGGAGCAGAACAATCATTGTGCCGCTGCATCAACTAGCTTGTGGACCTGCTGCTGCTGGTGGCACTCGGATCCGCCGCCGTGAGACGCCTTCGTCTCCGACGATGATAACAATGATGACGACCACGCCCTGCCTGGTGCGGCGTCCATCGCGGCCTTCAGCACGGTAAGCGCCTCCTCGAGCAGCTCACCGGCCGGGTGACACGGCTCTCGGCCGTCGCTCACGGCGCAGCATCGCAGGCCGAGGAGCGCGACCTCGGTGGCAAGCTTCGTCGGCCACCCTCCCGCGCTCGCGTCCACAACATCGCTCCAGGCCCTGCGCCCGCCGGCGGCGGCCTCCCGAGCCGCCTTCTTGGCCGCGCGCGCTGTCATGCCCGTGACCAGCCGGAGGAGCACGATGCCCAGGCCGTGAAAGTCCCACTGTGTGGTCGGCTCCCCCGTCGCGAGGTACCGTGGGTCCACGTACGCCAGCGCCTCGCGGCCGGCCCGCTGCTGCTCCGACACGAGCCCGCGCATGCCGACGCCGGCGAGCTTGCTGCCGGAGGGGCGGTGCACCTCCTCGTCGTCGTCGAGCAGGAGGATGTTCGTCGGGCGGACGTCACCGTGCACCGTCTTCGCTGACGAGTGAAGGAATGCCAGAACAGAGCATACCTGGTACGCCACGGCGCACCGCGCTCTCCACGGCAGCGGCGGCGTCCCGTCGCCTTCTTGAGTGAGGCGGTCCTCCAGGCTACCGCCCGGCACGAGCTCGTGCACCACGGCGTGCGCCTCCGCGCACGCGCCGACGAACGCCACGATGCCTGGGTGCCCCACCCTGCCGATGGCGTCGGCCTCGCGAGCGAACCGTGTCTCGCGGACGGCGGCTTCCGGGGAGATGACCCTGACGGCGACGCTCATGCCGCGCAGGCTTCCTCTGTACACGCCGGTGCGACCATTGCCGGCACTGCCGATCCTGGCGGACTCGTCGAAACGGCCTGTCGCCTCCTCCAGCTCCGGTAAACCGAACCGCAACACACTGACACCTTGATCACCGTCTGTCACGGGCATGGATTGCACCGCAGCTTCCGGTTGCGGTCGAGTCTCTTCGTCCTCGAGCTTCTCCGCCAATTGCGGTGCGACGAGGATGCCGATGTCGAGCAGTCGGAGGCGGTTGGCCGTGGGCTGGTGCTCGCCGTGGATGGCTCTCCTCTGCTTATCAGCCGCTCTCCACTGGCCTCTCTATACGTGCCAAGACTCAAGAATGAACAATATCGCATAAATGGACAGCACAACATACCTGGTGCAGATGAGCTTTCCTTTGCAGACGAACCAGATCCTGCAGGAGGGCCGCCTTCTTGGACTTGGGCGCCCGCATCTTCCTGAGAACAACGTAGCATCCATCACATTGTCCGCACGCAAGAGGCAGGCCGACTGTAACGTGCCAGCTCGCCGTAACCGTCCACACATACATACCTCGAGTAGGCCCGGTCGGCGGCGGCGCCCATGACGAGCTCGCCGACGCCATGGTCGGCGACGAGCTGCGCCAGCACACCCGCCACGTCGTCGCCGGACACGATGAGCTTGCGCGCGAGGACCTGAAGGACCCACAGGGCCACAACCACCGAATGATTAGCGCGATCAGGAGTTCAATCAGTTGAGCCACCTAATTTGCTGCAGATGACATTGACTTGTGAACAAACGCACGCACCCGGTGGGCTTTGCAGATGCGGAGTAGGTGGTCGAGGGCCTCGCTGGCCTCGTCTTCCTCCCACTTCCTGCACGCGGCCACCATGGCTGCTCCCACCTGGCTCACCGGCACCCACGCCCCCACTGCATCCATCCATCCACCGGCCGGAGGATAAACCAGCGAGGATGAGATCGTAAGCTACTTGCTCCATTGATTTGGAGGAAGTAATTGATGAAACACTTACTCATGTTGATGCGGTGCGGCGGGCGGTGGACGTGGGCGAGCACCAGGCGGCGGCCGGGGAAGTTGGCGAGCACCCACCGCAGGTTAGCCTTCCAGTTCCAGTGCTCCTTCGCCACCGCGCAGTACACCTCCTCCTCGCCGGCGCCAGCTGCCGCCTCCTCCATGTACCCAGCTAGCTAAATCGCTCGGTCGATCCCTCCAACTGAGCTTCTACGGAAGGTTTCTTGCTCTCCCGGCACTGGCACGGCAGGGAATGGCGCGCGGTGGAAGAAGCCAGCCAGCCAGCCAAAGGAAGAGAACACGGGAGGGAGGAGAGTATGTGTAGTGTGTACGTAATCCCCGTGGACCAGTTTTTATTCTTTTTGTACGGGAAGCTGACTGGTCGTCATTTGGAAGGCCGTACAAAGGATGGGATATCCCAGGTGAATATGCTCCCTCTACACAGACTTGCAGGATGGAAAAAACTTTGACAAACAATTATTAGATGCTTCTTAATAAGTATATCATGCATCACTGCATGACATTCACGATGAAGCATACTTGAACATTGTTTTTTGAGGTAGCTAATCCATACATTTGACCAGAGAAACTGAATGTCAAGAAATGGGGCATCTAGCCCTAGATTATTGGCCTTTTCTGATGAGAATTTCCCTTAATTATTGTCAATCATGTGTTCATGACACAAATAATTAAGATCAGACCGGACCGAGCTCAGATCTGGTGAACATTAACAGAAAGGGAAATAAATACTTCTCTGAGATCAGACGGATTCAATTTGGCATTTTATATTGCGCCTTAGACTTGGATTGGAGATAACGTTGCCAATCTAGTCCAACAAAACTATGATAATGGTCTCCCTCTTCCCCGCCTTAAAGAAACACATTGTCCTATATTTCTGAACGACAGGTCTTTAGTTTTCTTTTAACATATAGTACAATTGAAGTAGCTCATATATACAGGCATACACTCACATCAATGAACGCACGTAAACACATCTTATTCTTGCCCCTATGAGCACCTTCGCAATATTAAGAACATCTCTAGCAGACGCCGTATCACTTGTAGAAAAAGGACCTAATATAAGACACATTAGTGCCAGTTTGATTTTGAGCCGGCACTAATGTGTCCATTAGTGCCGGTTCCAACGGCTAGCCGGCCGTTCTCATTAGTACCGGTTCGTGGAGAACCTTTAGCACCGGTTCGTGCCACGAACCGGTACTAAAGAGAGAGGTGGCAGGGTGTTGTCAGTCTGGGGCCTCTTCAGCACCTTTAGTACCGGTTCATGACACGAACCGGTACTAAAGGTCGACGTACATAAACCCTTCGTCCACCCGAACCACTCTGTTCTTCCCCTTTCCCCTCACTTCCTCTGTTCTTCCCCTCTCTTCCTCGAGCTCCTCACAAATTTTGCCCAAAATTTGTCAATATTTGAAGGCCCCCATCCATTCAAATGATCACGAAGGTTAGCAACTTTGTCCTTTCAACTCTCATTGCTAGATTAGCTCTTGCAATGCTTTGTATAGTGATTAATTTGGGAGGAATTATATTTGCTAGTATTTGATTTATATGCAATTTGAGGTCAAAAATAACATTTAGTTTGCATATGTAGGTGTGGTTTACTTAGTGCCTTCTAAATCTCTGTTGTAACCACCGTCGATCGCCCGCACCGTCCCGTCGCCGGCACCACCTTGTGGTGAGGCTCTTGTTTAATGTTTTACATTACCAAATTGATGTTTGTGTGATTTGGATATATAGTTACTCGTATAATTATCTTACACGTACGTTGTTTGTTATACATAGTGCCATGGTTTTGATATCCGTCCCCGTCGGCCCTCGTCCTTATTATGATTCGGATGTGGTATATTCTCTTTTAAAACTAGTTGTTGCATTTCGTGTTTATGACAAATTATGCCCATCAAGTTGACATAGATATTTTTATCTAGGAGGTATGTGAACCGGAAATTCCAACCGACCCTATTGTCGAGAGGTTAAATTTAGTTGAAAGAGAAAACGAGTATTTGAAAGAAAAATTGAAAAGAATTGAGGGGGAGAAGATGGAATTGGAGTTGCATGTTGCCGATGTCGTCGATGATCACAAGATCAAGATGGAGAAAATGAGGTTGAAGATTAGAAAGATTAGAAAATATACCTTTGATAGCGTGGCTTGGTATCATTATGCTATTGGATCAATTGTTATCTTAGTTGCGGTCTTCATCGCATTTGTTGTTGCATTTAAATTCTTTAGTTAGAGAGTTATTTGTATGTTGCATTTAATTAAGTGCTGTATATGAACTTTATGTATGAACTTGTATTAATTTGGTCTATTCGGTGTTGTGTAATGAAGATGAGCCGACAATGGATGTATGATGACCGATGCTCTCCCGAGTTCATTAATGGCGTGCATACTTTTCTGCGGGCCGCTGAGGCAAACAAGCGGGCGGATGGTTTTATGCCTTGTCCATGTGCTGGCTGTAAGAATGGTCATAGTTACTCTACGTCAAAAACCATTCACGTCCACCTATTTAAGTCCGGTTTCATGCCCCACTATAATGTTTGGACCAAGCACGGAGAAATAGGGGTTATGATGAAAGACAATGAAGAAGAAGAGGACGACGACGGCTATCCTGGCCATGGGTTCCCTGAATACGATGATACAACAATGGGGGAAGAAGCTGAGCCGGCAATGCGGGAAGAAGCTGAAGAAGAGGCATTAGATGAGCCCGCTGATGATCTAGGTCGGGCCATTGCCGATGCAAAGAGAAACTGCGCAAGTGATCTGAAGAGGATGAAGTTGCAGCGCATGTTAGAGGATCACAAGAAATTGTTGTACCCGAATTGCGAAGCTGACAAAAAAAAGTTGGGCACCACACTTGAATTGCTGCAATGGAAGGCAGAGAATGGTGTATCTGACAAGGGATTTGGAAAGTTGCTGGTAATGATAAAGAATATGCTTCCAAAGGACAACGAATTGCCCGACAGTACGTATGAAGCAAAGAAGGCTTTCTGCCCTCTAGGGTTAGAGGTGCAAAAGATACATGCATGCCCTAATGACTGCATCCTCTACCGCGGTGAGTACGAGTATTTGAACGCTTGCCCGGTATGCGGTGCATTGCGATAAGATCAGTCGCGGTGACCCTGGTGATGTCGAGGGTGAGCGCCCCAGGAAGAAGATTCCTGCCAAGGTGATGTGGTATGCTCCTATAATACCACGGTTGAAACGTTTGTTCCAAAACAAGGAGCATGCGAAGGCGATGCGGTGGCACGCAGAAGACCGTAAGAAAGACGGAAAGTTGAGAGTACCCGCTGACGGTTCGCAGTGGAGAAAAATCGAGAGAAAGTACTGGGAGGAGTTTGCGGTGACCCAAGGAACGTATGGTTTGGTCTAAGCGCAGATGGCATTAATCCTTTTGGGGAGCAGAGCAGCAACCATAGCACGTGGCCTGTGACTCTATGTTTGTATAACCTTCCTCCTTGGTTGTGAATGAATCGGAAGTTCATTATGATGCAGTGCTCATCCAAGGCCCTAAGCAACCCGGCAACGACATTGATGTGTACCTAAGGCCATTACTTGAAGAACTATTACAGCTGTGGAATGGAACAGGTGTACGTGTGTGGGTTGAGCACAGACAGGAAGAATTTGACCTAAAGGCGTTGCTGTTCGTGACCATCAATGATTGGCCTGCTCTCAGTAACCTTTCAGGACAGACAAACAAGGGATACCACGGATGCACGCACTGTTTGGATGATACCGACAGTATATATTTGGATAGTTGTAGGAAGAATGTGTACCTGGGACATCGTCGATTTCTTCCGACAAGGCATCACGTAAGAAAGAAAGGCAAGCATTTCAATGTTGAGGCGGATCACCGGACGAAGCCTCGCCACCGTACTGGTGCTGATGTACATGATATGGTCAAGGATTTGAAGGTAATCTTTGGAAAGGGTCCTGGCGGACAACCTGTTCCGAAGGACGCTGACGGACGCGCACCCATGTGGAAGAAGAAATCTATATTTTGGGACCTACCATATTGGAAAGATCTAGAGGTCCGCTCCGCAATCAACGTGATGCACGTGACGAAGAATCTTTGCGTGACCCTACTTGGCTTTTTGGGCGTGTATGGGAAGACAAAAGATACACCAGAGGCACGGGAGGACCAGCAACGTATGCACGGAAAAGACGGCATACATCAAGGTCAGGCCAGCTATGCTCTTACCAAAGAAGAGAAGGAAATCTTCTTCGAATGCCTGCTCAGCATGAAGGTACCATCTGGCTTCTCGTCGAATATAAAGGGAATAATAAATATGGCAGAGAAAAAGTTCGAGAACCTAAAGTCTCATGACTGCCACGTGATTATGACGCAACTTCTTCCGGTTGCATTGAGGGGGCTTCTACCGGAAAACGTTCGATTAGCCATTGTGAAGCTATGTGCATTCCTCAATGCAATCTCTCAGAAGGTAATCGATCCAGAAATCATACCAAGGTTACAGAATGATTTGGTGCAATGTCTTGTCAGTTTCGAGTTGGTGTTCCCACCATCCTTCTTCAACATCATGACGCATGTCCTAGTTCACCTTTGCGAAGAGATTAACGTTTTGGGTCCTGTATTTCTACACAATATGTTCCTCTTTGAAAGGTTCATGGGAGTCTTGAAGAAATATGTTCATAACCGTGCTAGGCCAGAAGGAAGCATCTCGAAGGGCCATGAAAATGAGGAGGTCATTGAGTTTTGTATTGACTTTATTCCTGACCTTAAGCCGATTGGTGTTCCTGAATCGCGGCATAAGGGAAGACTAGAAGGAAAAGGCACGCTAGGAGGGCATCAAATAATATGTATGGACGGGCATTCTCTCACTGAAGCACACTACACAGTTCTACAGAATTCCGTCTTGGTGGCTCCGTATATGAAGGAACACAAGAATTTTCTACAGTCCAAACACCCGGAGAAGTCTGACGACTGGATTACACGCGAACAAACGAGGACTTTCGCCGGTTGGTTGCAGAAACGTGCCCTGAATGATGGCGATATTCAAAATGACATGTACTCGCTGTCCTAGTTACCATCTTCGAATATAATGACTTTCAAAGGGTACCAGATAAATGAGAATACCTTTTACACGATCGCCCAAGATAAAAAAAGCACCAACCAAAACAGTGGTGTCCGCTTTGATGCAACAACCAACACGGGAAAAGAAACATATTATGGTTACATAGAGGACATATGGGGAACTTAACTATGGATCAGGTGATTTGAAGGTCCCTTTGTTTCGGTGCAAATGGGTCAATATGACACGAGGCGGGGTAACGGAAGACCCGCAGTACGGAATGACAACAGTGGATCTCAACAATCTCGCGTATGCAGACGAACCATTCGTCCTAGCCAATGATGTGGCGCAGGTTTTTTATGTGAAAAACGTGTCTACCAGGCCGAGAAAAAGAAAAGATAAGGAAGCGAATGGATCATGCGACGAGCCAAAGCGCCACATAGTTCTTTCAGGAAAAAGAAATATCATGGGAGTGGATGAAAAGACAGACATGTCAGAAGATTATGAAAAGTTTGATGAAATTGCTCCATTCACAGTGAATATTGACCCGAGCATCCAGTTAAATGATGAAGATTTTCCATGGCTACGGCGCAAAGGGACACACGCGAAGAAAAAATTTCACACCCAAAGATCTGGGATGTGATCGGCTTCACTATCATCACTTTCTTCTGTGTTTCACACCCAGGAGGAAATGTCTGTAATAGTTAGGGTAGTTAATAATGTGTTTTGGCATTTGAAACGCGAAGAAATTTTATGTGCAAACAAATTCTTTTCATGCATTTACTGTTTTTTCCAGCTAAATGACCCTGAAATTGAAAAGCATTTCAAATAAACTCAGAAAAGGTTGAAAGTTGGCATGGTATCAGAATTTCATAGAAATAGCATGTGCAAAAAAGTAGAGAGGGTTACGGCAAAAACTGGATACACTTCGTGTACAAAATGGACAATCTCTTTCGAAGTATCAGGGTTTCCGACGAAAACTGAACTCTTACAAAGGGATTTCATTTTTTAAATAACCTAAGCATTACCAAATTGAATATAATGATAAAACACACTAATATTAAACATAAGAAAAAAGAATCACTGAAAAAACTTTTTTCAAAGTTAAGTTATTCACAAACTAGTGATTCACACAAATTTCAAATAATTCAAAATTTAAACTATTCAAATTTGAAAACTACCGCCACTAACAGAAAGTTTGTAATTTTTTGTACCTAAAGCAAAAAATATTCACAAAGAAACTCTAAATACAGCAAAAACAACTCAAAAATAAATAAAACAAAAATAAATAAATCGAAAAAAATTAAGAAAATAAAAAAGCCCGCCTACTCGGCCAAAGCGGCCTGCATACGACTAGGAACACAACCTTTAGTTGGGCCAGAATGCAGGCCCGCAAAGGCCCAGTAGGCCCACTGGGCAGAAGAGGACAGGTAGGCCGAGTAGGCCTGCTTAGGAGAGGAGCTCGAGAGAGCTACTGCACTGGGGCTTATAAACCAGTGCGATAGCCCCTCGGATAGCGAGGTGGGACTAAACTTGCGCACCGCCTGGAGCCAACACACACCCTTTAGTACCGGTCATGGCTCAAACCGGTACTAAAGACCCCCCCCCTTTAGTACCGGTTGGAGCCACAACCCGGTACTAAAGGGGGTGCGCTTCCTGCCGCTTGGCCTAGCCAAAACAGACCTTTAGTACCGGTTGGTGGCTCCAACCGGTACTAAAGGTCCATCATATATATACAACACTTGAAAAAAATTCAGTTTCCCTCTCTCTCTTCCCTCTGTTTTCTCCTTCCGTTGCGCCTCCCTGCCCCGATCGACGCCGTCCCCGCCGACGTCGCCGCCCCCGCCCCTCGTCGCCGACCCCGGCCGTCCCCGCCCCTCGTCGCC
>NC_041393.1:728933814-728939069 GCF_002162155.2 Triticum dicoccoides | reverse complement strand
TCCGGCCGCCCCGCCCCGTCGTCGCCGCCCCGTCCCGTCGCCCCGTCATCGCCTCGCCGGTGAGCTCGCCCCGGCCGCCATGTCCACACACACACACACACTACACACACACACACACTACACACACACACACACTACACACACGCACACACATTAGTTTGTTTGTTATAATTTTTTCTGTTTTTAGTTATAGAAATGTTAGAAATTATTCTGTTTTTTAGTTATATAAATATTAGAAATGTTAGTTATATAGAAATGTTATAAATGTTTTCTGTTTTTTAGTTATAGAAATATTTATAGAAATGTTAGCAATTTTCTATTTTTTAGTTATATAAATATTAGAATTGTTATAGAAATGTTAGTTATATAATCAGGAAATTTTAGAATTAGTTTTAGTTAGATGAATTAGATTAATGTCAAATTGTTAGAATTTGCATATATATAGAATTTTAGTTATCACAATCCAATCATTTAAAAAATGTTACTTTTTGCGGGCATATAGTATTTGTTCTCGACGATATGCCCGGCCCGCATCCTCGCCGTCGACCCGTTCGCGACGACGTCCTGCTTCAGAGGACCCATGTCCGGGACTGGGCTCCGCCGGGCTGGCACTGGGAGGTGCTACCTGGAGGGGCGCGCCGCTTGGTGAGGAACCCGAACTCGAGTCCCGTCGTCGACCCTGATCTTCTTTGGTGGCGTTCGCGTGGGCCACATTCGGTGCAGAGGCAGCCGGCCCCGCCAGAGGTGGTGCGAGGCCATGTCAGGGAGGAAGATGAGCACGTCCATCGCTACATGGCTGCTATGGACGACGTCAGGTTCTCCACTACTTGGCGGGTTCTTTGGGCAGATGACCGGAGATATGATCCTGTGATGGTTCCTTCTCTTTGGGTGTGCACCGTCCGCGCCCCAGGAACTGCGAGTGGCGCCCTAGATTCTTCTGTAGTACTCGATCTTTATTAGGTACCTAGCCAGTGATGTATCTGATATATAATATTCAAGACGATGTATTCGAGATTATATATTCGGGACGATGTATTCGAGATTCAGTTTTTCCTTATTGATTAATTGCATCCATGCATTGTAATTTGAATACTAAATTGTTTTATATTTCTTCTGTATTAATTAGTAAAGTAAAAGCTATGGCGGACAATACCGGCAGAGAGAGAGAAGAGGAATTGTTCGACATCATACGCAGCCCTCACAGGCTAGATGATCTGAATGAAGATGACGGCTCCCAATATCTGAACAATACCGGAGAGGGTGATGAAAAGATATTCGATCTCGACGACCGAGCTGATTAAGTCATGAACTATGATTATGATGACACAGACAATGTGTGTGATGACACAGACAAGGTTGATCTTCAAATAACAAAGACTACCGGCGAGGTATATTTATATAAGCATGCATCCTGGTGATCATCACATGTTTTTTTATTGAAGATATATTAACGAATCGATCTTTCTTCCGTCAGCCCTCCGGATCGAGCAAATCTGCTTCTACAGACAGCAAGACAAAGCGAGGCCCGGGCAGATTGTTGAAGGATGGTGTAAAGTACCACATCAAATCCACCAAACTTAGTGGCGAACCCCTCACGCCTAAGAACGTTGCGGACAAGTGGACTCGTCAGTGCGGAGTTCTTGTGAAGGACAAACTCCCGATCTCCATTCAAGAATGGAAAGAGCCAAAGACTAAACGTCCAGGTGTTACTTGGGTCGACGACAGAGCCAAAAAAGACCTGGTGAAATCTCTGATGGAACATTTCACCCTACCAGATCATTTCACTAAAGCAGATGTGGAGAAAGTCAAGGCCGCTGCTCTTAAGAAGATGGCAATTGCATTCAACACCCACAAGAAAACTGTATGGGCCAACTACCTCGCTAATGAAAGGAAGACTCCAGATTTCAAGGGAACACTGGAGAAGCAAAGAGAACACTGGGACGATTTTGTGACCTTCAAGGATTCAGAATTATCTAAGGAACGGTCGATGAAAAACAAGGCAAATGCCGCAAGAGAGACGCAGTTCCATAGGCTGGGTCCAGGTGGCTACGCGGTGGGATTGCCTAAGTGGGATAAGTCTGAGTAAGAGATGGAGGGTGCAGGGGTCACTCCGATTACTAGGAGCTGGCCCCCCAGGTGCAGAACTTGGTTCTATGCGCATGGGAGGGCGTTGGACCCGAAGACAGGCCTGGTTTCAAAGAAGGCAAGTCTAAAAGGAGCCGAACAAAAGATACTTGACGCAATAGAAGAAGCTCGAGCGGGGGTGTTCACGCCCAACAGAGAGAACGACGAGCTTATGCGCGCCCTGGGAAATCCTGAACACCTGGGAAGAACACGAGGCATGGGCGTTATTCCCTGGTATGAGGGCTTTTCGGACTGGAATGAGGACTACTGGTCCCGTGCAAGAAAGAAGATGGAGGAGGAGAAGAAGAGGAAGCTGGAGGAGGAGCAGAGGAAGCAGGACGCAGAACGCCTTCAAGGCCTAGAAGCAAGGCACGCGGACCTGGCACTCAAATTCCAGCAGCAGCAGATCGACTCACTTAGCCAGGAAAGGGGGTCTCAGCAGCGGCAGCAGCAAGCGGATGATCGTCCAACATTGGATAGCACCGTCCCATCCATGCCGAGAAGCAGCGTTGGTTCTGCCCCGGGTGACACACTGCTGGATACATACCCTGTGGATGACATCATAGAGAACACTAACTGTGAGCTATACTCCAAAATGAAGAACATATCCATGAAGGTGGCGGACGGCGTTGCTTTTCCAGTTACCCCCGAAGCAACCTACCATTGCATCCCGATTACAGAGGGCTATGCTCGTGTCATGGTTAATAAAGTGGTGGACCCATATTCAAGGCTAACGCTTGACACTCCTGGAGGTGAAGACGAGCGCACACTGGGAGAGGCCATACATCATATCATCCTATGGAGAAAGGATTGCATCATCTTTCGAAGTCCACCGACACCGCGTCGTCTGCCGACTCCTCGAAGTCCGCCACCGAGTCAGCAGACTCCCGCTCCTCCAAGTCCACGAACGCGTGAGACGACTCCTCCTCGAAGTCCGCCACCTCCTCCAAGTCTCCGAACGCGTGAGCTAACTCCTCCGGTTTCAAGTCCGGCATAGCGTCATGCCACTTCTCCGGTTTCAAGTTGGGCAGCGTGTCAGGCTACACCTCCTGCTTCAAGTCCGGCACATCGTCAGGCCACTTCTCCTGGTCCAACTCCACGTCAGCCGTCTCCGCCGTCTCAGCAATCGCAGAAGAGACATGCCGCAGCTTTGGTGCGTAGCGGTACGAGTCAAGGTAGTTCAGGAAGTACAGGCGGAGAGAAGCGATATAAATATGGTCCAAGCCTCGCTCCTCTTCCTCAGAGGCCTTACGACATGACTAAGGAGCAAAACTCAGCCATAGTGCAAGCCCAAGTGGACGCCCATTTTAGACCGAAACCGGCACCGCCGCCAAAGGAGAAAGTGCCTGAGAAAGTAATTGACCACTTCATTCGTATGGCTAGAGAACCAGCTCCCAAGCATGTTGACTCGGACTATGAGCGCCAAATCAGGAAACTACATCGAGAACGGCTAAAGAAGGAAGCGAGCTCGAGCTTGAGCCAACAAGCAGCTGGCAAAATATGCGGGAAAACCATTCCCCAGTTGGGAGAACAGGCGGCGCAAGCGACCCCCCCGCTTGTTGTGCCAACAACACATGAAAGGAGTAGTACGCGCGCCAAATATTATTGTGGGAAAACCGTTAGCGTTCCCCAGCATGGCGATGTGGTAATAACGGAGGATTATATAATGCAGGCTCAAATGCTCAATATCTCTGTTGGACAACTCCTCGAAATCGAGCCCATGCCTACACTTAGAGAATCGAAAATAGCATGAAAACATGTCCGGGGCCAACCTTTGGTCCATCCAGACAAGGTCAAGGACCTCCCAACGAGAATGTATCAATTGCATTAATGGTACATGAACATTATCAAGATTTCCAATCGAGAGTCCCTCGTGGTGAATGTCAAGCATGAGCATTATTACCATGAGAAAGCTCTGGCCATTGAGTATCCAGAACTATTTCAGTTATACAATCAAGACGCACTCGACAAGTCTATCGTCAGTTGCTATTGTCTGTAAGTGATTTCTTTCTGTAATTTAAGTCTCAAGCTAGTTATGTAGTGATAATTTTGAGCAATCATTACATGTAATTATCCTCACTATATTCTTTTTCTGTGGTATTATATGCAGGATGAAGATATATGAAATGAAAAAAGCTGGATGCTATGGCATTGGGTTCATTGACCCAAATACCATTAATGAGGACATATGGCAGATTGAATATTGTCAAGATGCTGTAGAGGAAAGCATGCTAGAGTTCTTGAAGCGCCTCAATACCAATGAAGATATACTACTTCCTTACAACTTTCCGTGAGTCACACTGTCTTGTACTACAAATTCTGTTTTTTTGCTTACTAGCTAGCTAGATGTTAATAATTAAGACATGCAAATTTGAGGAAGAAAAAGTTGAATTACTGGACTCACTAACTAAAGAAGATAAAGACTACACCATCATGAAGGGGATAGTCAACAGGTAATTTCAACCATTATTAACTATATCTCGGCCTATTAGTTATTAGTTCGTCATTTCCTGATATGAACTATTTAATAACCCCTTTATTAATTTTCTTTGCCAGTGGGCAGGGCATGGGCAAAGTTCATTAAGGTGACTCCAGGCAAGTGGGCAAAAAAGTTGTTTTGACATCTACCCAAGGTAAGTAATTAAGTAGTACTAGCTAGCTACCATCTCTTTAATTCTTGTTTCAATATCATTAATTAATTATCATGCTTGATTAATCATTATCTGATTCAATTCCATTCTCGTAAAGGCCCTGAAGCAGACGCCGGGGAATAATCTGTGTGCATTCTACATCTGCGAGAACATTCGCATGATGACGTGCGAAAGGAGCAGATCTGATAGACAGGACTGGGTACGTTTGTCAGAACATTATTCACACCATTATCGATATCTAGTCACACTACTAACACACATGCATATTGATCTCCTTCTTAACAGTTCAGATCGGTGCGGGATAAGCTCCTACCATCAGACCGCATACTAGCACTTCAAGAGGAAATAGCCGGATTTTTCTCGACCAGGTCATAGATCCCAAAGGAGAATACTATCACCCGCTACCGCCCCATGAACCACTTTTCATCGTGCTCCGGAGGCACCAAAGGCAACATATGTAGGAGAAATTGTATATGTATA
>NC_041393.1:728928278-728933502 GCF_002162155.2 Triticum dicoccoides | reverse complement strand
TATATGCATAACGTGTACAATTTGTAGTATCGTGAAATACCAGCAAACAAAAAAAATTGAATGGAAAATAAATCAAAAACCCCATCAAATATTTAGTACCGGTTGGTGTTACCAGCCGGTACTAATGCCCTACGCGCACCCGGGCCTGGCTCGTGCCACGTGGTGGCACTTTAGCGCCGGTTCGTGACGAACCGATACTAAAGGGGGGGACCTTTAGTCCCCACTCTTTAGTGCCGGTTGGCGAACCGGCACTAAAGGCCGTTACGAACCGGCACTAAAGGCCGGTTCTGCACTAGTGTATAACGCCGACCCGCAAAAACGTGTTTACAGTTCGCGAAAAAACGTCTTTGCGGGCCGAAGCGGGCGAGGCAGAGTCAGACCCCGCAAACGGACCCGTAAAAAAGATATTAGCGAAAGATGCTCTTTTACGGGTCGGCTACACGGGGTCTGCTCGGGCGCCGCCGCGTCAACCCACAAATCGAAAACCCTCAACAAGCGAATTTGAGAGCGATTCCGATAAATGAGTTCAAATGTAAACAATAAAACATAGTTCACGCGCAAATAAAAGCATAGTTTTGTAAGAGCGACGACCACGACCGTCATCATCTTGGTCGCTCTTCACTCCGCACCACCTCCATCGAGGTCATCGCCGCCCCCGAATCCATCGCCGGCACTTGTTCCAACTCCGGCACCGAAATCACCTGCTGGTGCACTAAATGCATCGGCGATATTGGTTCCAAATCCCGATGAGAAAACATCGTTGACACTGTAGCAAGCACCAGCCGACGCAAGCATCCTCCTCTTCAAGATGTTTGTCCTTGCCATATCATGCCATTCTTTGGTGATATTGTCCATGTCATTGTAGTTCATTGTCATGATCCTATTCTCTTCGGCAAGAAGGTTGGACATGGCTTTGTTCTCAGCGGCACGTGCTCTTCTCTCCTCAATAGTCGCCTTGCGCAACCCCTTGTTCTTGAGCAATTGCCACTTCTCTTGCTTCTCTCGTGCCTTCTTCTTGGCCAACTCTTTCTTTGCCTCCAATGTCTTCACTAACATCAACTCATTTGATTGCACCATGGCATCTTTCTTGTCCAGCAAGCTCGATCCTTCGTGTTCTCTCTTGATCTTCTCATTTATCTTCTTGTCACCATCGGGATTGTTCAAGTTTCTTGGGCCACCATCATCTTCATCTTCATCCATTTTCGTAAGTGAACCTCTCTTGGGTGGGGATTCTGTGTCAATCAACTTTCACTTCTCGCACTCTTTGAGCATATCCCAACAATGCTCTTGTTTAAAAAATTTGCCTTCGGAAGCTTCCATGTCTTTGTATCTTTGTTGGGCAATTTTTTCCTACACAATTAAAATAAACTCAAATGAGCAATCACTTCATATGATGCAAATGATGTGCACAACTTGGGACGTGTAAATGAACTCACATAGTCGGCTTCCACGGTTCCACTTGTAGGTGCATTGCGAACTTGTTCCAAGCAAGCCGCCCAACGGCTACAAATCGGTTTGATCACGTCCCAACGACCTTTGGAGTGACCGAAAGGTCCGTGGTTTCCTATTGGGATGCTTGGCCATCATGCGGAAGTATTGATCTTTGATTCTTTGCCAATATCTCTTGGAGGTTTAAGACGTACCCGTGCAAGCATCAAGAGACACTACACTCCAAGCCTTGATCAAGATTTGATCTTCGAGGATCATGTAGTTCTTTGATCTCACGCTTTTTTTGGTTGTGCTTGCTCATACGCCCCCTCACCTATCTCCTCCACTTCATCTTCACCACCGTGATCATCCACGCCACCATCCATTTCATTGTAATCGAAATCAGCGAATGGGGCGTGATCGATGTCGACGACGTTGGTGTCCAACAAGTTCACAAACTCGGCGGTGGAATTGTTCGAACCACCGCTACATTGAGTGACATCAAGTCATGAACAACCACAATGGCGAAAAGAGAAGCAAGAACAAGAGGTCGAAGATGCATACCTTCCGCCCATTTCATCGAACACCTCACCTGCGGTGGAAGCATCGCCTGGACGGAGCGACTGGACGAAGGCGCCGGCCTTTTCGTAGGAACCTTCTTGCGCTTCATGCCCGAAACCTTGCCCACCTTCTCCGCCGGCGGTCGGGCAGATCGCACAGTGGCCGCGGCGCCCGGCAAGCGTGCCTTTCCGACGGGGCCAGCCAGATTGCCGCCCTGCATGACAACGTTGCCCTGCCGCTTGCGGGCAAGCGCGTTGGGGCCTTGGGTGACGTCGGGGGTGACATGGCCGGTGAAGAGATCCGCCGGAGGGGATTGCACGTGTGTGACTTCCACGGTGACGGGAGGCGGCTGGGAGGCTTACATGGCGGCTAAGAAGGGCGGGGAAGATGGGCCGGAGCTCGCGGTGGCGGGGCAATGTTGGCCGAGGAGGGGGGGGGGTGGGGGACGGGACGGGAACGGCCTCGCGGAAATGTCCCTCGCGCCAAATCTCGTTGTGGATAGGGGGCGAGCTCGTGGACGAGCTCGGGTCGGCCTTCCACCCCGTGAATCTAAAGGTTGAGGACGAACTTTTGCCGCACCCCGCAAAAAAAATTACGGGTCAGGCTCGTTTGCGGGCTCTAGTCGGGCAGAATTTTCTGCGCCGATCCGCATTTTGACGGTTATTTTACGGGTCGCGACTTTATACGCTCTAAACCACAGTAGTATAGGCGTTCGGATGTGCTCTCTAGCAGCGTCTTGGCGGATCGCTGCTACTTCGACGTGGCCAAGTTTTGTCTCACTGTCGAGTGCAAGTTTGGACCAAACTTGGCAGCAACATGTGTATCCATGCCATTGTCACGTATATCATGATAGGGGTTTTTAAAGACTAGTATAATGCTCATGCGTTGTCAAGGGAGGACATATAATAAATGATGATTTACTGATCAAATCATGGCAGTACTCAATGTTTTATGTGCTTACTTTGGAGTACGAGATATTCCGATTCATCTGATTGTAGCGAATGCACTATTTATTGAACTGTGTCATTGAAACGTTAAAAATTAATATTTTTGCATGACAATTTTCAAAAACTTAAATTACATCTAAAACTTTAGTGACAATTTATTTTCTTGTATAAGTCCGGTGCAGATACATCAAAACATGTGCATGACGCTGGAAAGAAAAATTAATCACTTGGTTTGACGCTTTATTTGAAACAAAACAATCAGACATTAAACAATGCCAATAAGAAAGGGCAGTGATTGGCGCCGGCAGACCGGCCCAATATTCGGCCGGTCGCCTAGCAGCCGTTGGATTAAACTAGTGATAGTTGTCCGATTCTTATCTTCTTCCACGGACTCACCCACGCAGCTCGTCCTGTACGCATCAGAGAAATCCCCAGCCTCTGTCAGGACGCAATCCACGCCCTCGTGCTTGACTCCGGCAAGGGCATCCGTCGGGTACTCGCAGCGGAAGCCTCGCAGCGCTGCCCTCCGCTGCTCGCCGCCGGTCCCATCTTTTACCTCCTACACAGCCATCTCAGGCACTGCAGTTCGCATGGTAGCCCCAATCCTTGTTGGTTGCAGCAAAAAAATACGACGGTCCGAGCGCGTCGCCTCGGCAGTCACAGTGTGGGCGCCGGCGTGTGCCCCGCCGTCGCAGCACCGCCTCATCAGTTAAAGCCCGCGACAAACTTTTTGATTTGCCGGTAGTAACATTTGATTTCGCTGGTTCCAGCTTTTTTCGCCGGTGGAAACATTTTCTTCTCTTGGTGGTAGCTTTCGCATCCCAGGTTCCAGCTTTTTGTTTGCCGGTAGTAGCATATGATTCCTCCGGTTCCAGCATTTTTATTCGCCATGGCGCGGCTGTGACTAAAGTCGTTGCATCAAAAACCGTCGCCGGTTCCAGCAAAAAATATTACTGGTCACAGCAAATCCGTCGCCCGTGGAAGCAAACAGCAGTACAGCACCATCGACTGCACATCCCCAGCAAAATTAGTTGCTGATTCCAGCAAAACTCGCCTACGGTTCCAGCTAAACAAAACGTCGGATGTAACATTGGTATCTACCTGGGGCAAGAAAAGTGAACGGCTCTGCCTTACTCGCCACAGCCCACGGGCAACGGCACCACCCTTTGCAGCAACTCCCTCGCGAGCATTCCGGCGAGTCAAAACCATGGACAGCCCCATGCTGGCACCGCGCGCCATGGGTCGCAGCTCCAGTCTAAATCCAACCTTGCCTAGCAGCGATATGTGGTCAGGGATTAACAACGGTGGTGGTCATATGGGCTTGCTCGTGTAGAAGAGAGACTACTAAATGGGTTTTTGATGCTGCGTTGTACTCAGAGAGGAGAGAGAGAGACGAAGAAAGGGGATTAGCGATGGGTGAAAGGATAAGAAGGAAGAAGAAGGGGTCACGTGGGATGAGAGCAAAAGGAGTCTCACGTCCATGCGGGTGTGCGCTAGCGACCGGCTCAAATTTGAGCCGGTCCTCCGGTGTGAAACGTTTTCCAATAAGAAATACCCCCTCCGTCCCAAAATGTATAGTATTCTCTCGTTCCCAAAACGTAGGACCCATTTGACTTTTTATTTTCCTTACTGCACAACTTTGACTTTTATTTTCACTGAGTGTATGGCTAGAAAATTAGTATAAACACATACGAAATCAAATTGTTTTGCCAGACAAATACTACCATACCGTGTATGTCATGGAATCCTGTACAGGGACCTGCTTGGTCTAGCTTTGTGCAGGTCGATGGAATCATGTACTCCAGCCTCGGGTAGCATGTACCAGGCCCACGCAGATGAGCATACGGCCTAGACTCACATGGGTGACCACGGGCACCCCAGTGGTCTTTGAGAAGCCCTCCACCACCGTACCTTTGGTAGGCTTCGGTCACCGTCATTGATGTGTAGTCCACTAAGAGCATCTTCAACCGCGCCCTCAACAGATTCTCCTAAGGCGAACTTTTACTCAGTTCGGCCCAATTTTCGCCGATTGATGTGTAGTCCACTAAGAGCATCTTCAACCGCGCCCTCAACAGATTCTCCTAAGGCGAAAATCGGCCCAGTTGCGTCCTCAGGACCTTGTTTAGCACCAATTTGGCCAAATCCAGACGGCGATCCTGCCCCGAACCCAAGCGCCCGGGTGTCGCTTGGGGGCGCCGGCAGAAGCGAAAAGGGGTGTGGGGCCGCTCTGTCGGCGAAAGGGGGCGCATTTCCCGCCGTTTCCTCCCGCTCCCCCCCCCCTCCCTCGG
>NC_041393.1:728921177-728927893 GCF_002162155.2 Triticum dicoccoides | reverse complement strand
CGTTCCAAGCCGCCCGCCATGCCGCCGAAGAAGTACGTGACCCCCCGCGCCGCGACGGATCCCACAGCCGCCGTCGTCGCCCAGCCGAAGCAGAGGAAGCGAAGGGCGCCGCCGTCCAAGCCCCCGGGCATGACCAACGCCGACTGGAAGGCGGAAGTGCAGCGCCGGGAGGCCGTCACCGCCGATAGGCACAACAGGTCAAAGAAGGCCAGGGAGAGGGCAGCGCACACGGCGGCGCGGAGCAGGCGGAGCGCGCGGAGCAGGCCAAGGCGGCTCGCGCGGGGATGATGAATCCACCCGACGGCCACGACCCGCACGCGGCCTGGAGCCAGCAAAGCGTCGGATCTCCGGCCGGCTTCTCATCGTCGCCACATCCATGGAGCATGCCGTCGTTGGGCTATGCCGATGGCGACGTCCACGGCGGTTTCAACCCCAAAATCACCTTTTCCCCATGGGCGCCCGGTCCAATGCACGGCCTCGCCCGCGTTCGCCGGCGTGCAGTACCCTCCATACACGTACTCGCCGCCGGACTACGCAACTTCCCCGACGCCACCTCTCCGCCGCGGCCTCTACTCGCAAGCCTCCTCCTCGTCGTATCTTGGCGACGTCGACGCGACGGAGGCCGACATGGAAGACATCATTGCAGCCGGCTCGGCTGCCGCCGCCGCTTTCCCTGGGTTCACTATCCAAGACGACTCGATTGATCTTGGCGACATGGACGCCGAGCTCGACTATGGCGAGGAAGAGGAGGAGGAGGAGGTGGAGGAGGAGCCGACGCCGACGAGGAAAGGCAAGAAGAAGAAGAAGAAGAAGAAGAAGAAGAAGAAGAAGAAGAAGAAGAAGAAGAAGAAGAAGAAGAAGAAGAAAGGGGCGGCCAAGACCGGCTAGCCGCGCATCAAGTGGATGACCAAGGAGCATGAGTGCCTCGCCGAAGCGTGGAAGGTCGTCTGCCTCGACCCGATCACCGGCACGAACCAGAACATCAACACATTTTGGTACCACATAAGCAGGGGCGGAGCCAGGATTTGGACATGAGGGGGGCGAAAACCCAAAGCCATGTCTTTAAAAAAAATCACCTCGTGCTTTGTCTACCATTATGCATAACTTTATTAGTACAATTGTTCTTCTCTAATTTGTATCTGAACTCTTTGAGAATGTAACTTACAAATTTCTTGTTGCATGATATGGTAGGTATCCTATATACATAAGAATTCGATCCCCACTATCCCATTTATCTCAACATGCACATATGACACCTCACCACCCATGCCACCTCAACAATTATCTTTCCCTTTTTCTTAGTTGGATGCTCCACCCAACTAGCATACTTAATGCACATGCAACCATGCATGCATGAATGTCTACCTCAATACATAGCCATGCATGGGAAAATGTTTTACCCTATACAATAATCATACAATATTATTAATTCACATATTTACACTACATACAACCAATCTCATTAGAATATATTGCAATCAGTTCCCGTCGCAACGCGTGGGTATCATCTCGTTCTTTGCATCTTTTGGTGCATTTTGAAGACAACATCATTTATTTGCTATAATGGAGTAGCAACTTCAGCGCTTCAAGAGAATTAATAAGGCAACAACTTGAGCGGTTCGAGAAAAATACCTTTATTTGCACATCGTGTATATTCGTATATGGATATTCTCTCACGCATGGTTGATAAGCACCCTCCAGAATATAAAATCCCCATGCTTCTTTTTCGTATCATGAGGAAGTTCCCAAATTTGTTGACACTGACAGGGTCCCTTACATCAGTATTCTGTGACTTCTATTGATGCCACAACCCCCTAATCATCAGTATTGTTATTTGCAATAGGTTGCTCCTCAGATGAATTTACATGTTCGACACCAGTAATGTTGGAGGTTGAAGTTGAAGCAATTGACTTGAAAAAGGAATTTATTCCTTAATTGTTAATGTCTTTTGTTTCATCGTTGACTACTGTAACAAAAAAGAAACTTGATTAATAGATTAACACACTGTTTTATTGTACATAATACCAATTGACCAAACTAAGATTGTACAGTTCATAATAGAAAATCCTAATCGCTACTAGCATGTTATGGTAGGTACCTTCTTCCTCTATCTGATCTCCCGACGTTTAGCCGTTCTCTGATCTGCATGCAGCTTGCGTTTGACACGGAAGAGTGGATCGTAAATCGATTGATGGCGTCCTCGTGATGAGCGATAGCCAGCACCCGCAATGGTAAAGAGAGATTTGCATGAGAGGCGGCCGGCGGCGGCGGCGAAAGATTCCCCAGTCCACAACACGCGTGTACGCACGTTCAGATAACGGGGCAAAACAACAATAATCTCACAACCGTACACGCCTACATGGGCTATTGGGCTTTGGCTTCGTGTAGTGCAGCTGGTTTCATTTAGTAGTAGAAATTTACATGTATATGGGCTAATGATGCAATTAACTCCGGCCAATTAGCAGACGCACAGTGTATATAGTACTCCTACCTGCTACAAAACGTTGAGGGGGGCGAGCGATTGGCAGGGGTCTAGCCCCTGCTCGCCCCCCCTTGTCTCCGCCACTGCACATAAGGCCGAGTTCGACGAGCGCAAGCTCGTCGACCCGTAATTCAAAGGCGTCCATATGCAGCGGGGGTCGAAGGCGATGGCGAACCATTGGGGGCTCATCCAAACGGCGTGCAATAAATGGCATGAGATCGTCGAAGAGGTCGCGGCTCTCCAGAGAGCGGCACCAGCGTCGAGGATCAGGTACAACACGCCGCCTTCTCCCTATTCCTCTCGTTGTGCACGCGCCCATTTGCGCCCCCGCGCTGACTGATGCCCGCTCTTTGGCGCAGCTGCTGCGCATGTTCACCATGTACTGCAATGACAACAGCGACCAAGAGTTCAAGTACCTCCACGTCTTCAAACGGATCGACAAGTGCGAGAATGGGCAGATATTCGGCGCACCCTCGCTAAGGCCAAGGAGACGTACAAACCAGACGCGCCGACACCGGGAGCGGCAGGCGGCCGCCCGGACGGCAACAAAGGGGCCAAGAACGCGAAACATGCCGAGTCGGCTGCCGCACGCGTGCAAGAGTCCATCGAGCATTGCCTCACCGACGCCAAGACCAGGGCCGCCAGCGAGAAGAGAAAACTGAGGCGAGGTGGGCTGCTTTGATGACGAACAGCGTCGTCAAACTCCACTTGCTCCGGACCAACGTCGCCGCGAAGCTCAAAGCTCAAGACGCCAAGAAGAGGAACAACGACCTGGCTTTCTTGATGGGCGGTGCTGATATGCTCCAGAGCGGCGACGAGAAGCTCAAGGCGTGGTTCCTGGCGGAGCGAGGCCTCATCCTGAACTAGATACCGGCGACTCCAACGCCAATGTCGACGCCGCAACCCAGCCCGACTGACGATGCCTCCGCGACGCCCAGCAGAACAGAAGCCACACCGACTAGTCCAGAAGCCGCGCCAACTCCTCCCAGCCCGCGCACGCCGACGACGATGCTGGAGGTCGACCTCGACGTTTGATGCATTCCTTTCGCATCCTTCCTTTTTTTGTGCGCCGAACTACTGCCTATGCTTTCATTTGATCACCGAATTATGGCGCTGAATCACCGAACTATTGCGATTATCGCCAGACTATAGCCTTTTTTGGAACCGGAACAATCAAGTTTGAATATGGGACGCGTGTCTGGGGCCTTGGAGGGCGGCACCTGGGGGCGTGGTTGGGGCCTTGATCGCCTTCAGGGTCTAAAATTCGCTGGGTGGACGCCCGAATATGCGCCGGCCTATGCGCTCGGAGGCGAACGAGTGGAGATGCTCTAACGGCAACTACCAAGCAGCAATCATTGGCTCCGATTAGGGGCGTATCATTTTCTTTCCGAAAGTACTTCACGGACGATTTTTTTCTGAACGACATCTGCACCATAGCTAATCTAAGCGCACACTGCTGTTCAGACTTGCCAATGGATGGTGTGATAAGGCATGTCGTGCAAACTTCGGCTGGCAAACGTCGTCTGTGTAGCAACGCTCTTTCTTTCTTCCAGCGGAAAAAGAAAGGCGATCTCCCATTCAGCCTCCAAGGAGCTTCCGTACGACTTCGGTCATCGGTGGTGACGGAGATCGCAGGATCCACATGTGTGGTGATTTTAGGCAATAGTAGCTTGGTTTTTTGGGTTGTTCGTCATCTTAGCTTCGGCCGTGAGGATAGCGGCGCTAAATAAAGAATCTTCAGATCTATCCCCGACAAGGCGATCTGCATTGGGGTCGAATTTGGAAAGCAGTATGTTGAAGCACAGATGGAATGGCGACGGCGGTATCCTCATGTTGGACTTGTGTCGTCTGGCTCTACTATTGCAATGTCGTTTGCTCCAGCGCTGGAAGACGGCGGCGGGCGTGAGATCCCTTATCTTTCTTCCGCTGACGGAGTTGTAGCTTGCCTGCCTATGTTCGTTCAAAAAATTATACCTTGTCACATGTTTAGTATAAGACCTTTATGTATGTGGGTATATATTTTTTCATCGACCCAAAGCATCGTGTATCTCCACCAGTTCTTGATACATAGTGGAGAGTATGTGATAGCTATGGTAAATATATTATACAAAAATATGGCTATGCACTAATTAGGATATAATGCCAATTTTTTTCTTGGATTGAATATAACGTCGATATGTAAACTTGTGACTCAATGTAAATGTTTTAACAAAATTGGAAGGTATCGTATACTCATAAAACATACCGACCGTGATGGGGCAAAACAATCATTAATTATTTAACAATTCCAAGAAATACCGGTGATCTCAATACCAGGACTTCCTGACAATCCCCAGTAGTGAGACATGAGTAGTCCAGGATAGCAATATGCATACCGTCACCAACTGTACCACTAGTGAAAATGAAGGGTTCAAGTGCAGTTCGACAAATCATTGACTAAGAACATTATACTGACATTGTCAAGGTCTCGGTAATATACTTCATGCTTGTGTTTTGTATTGTCCCCTGGTACTCTAATGTTCGAGGCCTCCAGATCCTGCTCTTCGACGCAGTGGTCATTAATCAAGAATGCAGATTATCTATCTCCCTTCGTACAGACCAGAAATCCAGAGTTGATGACAAATACTTCCGTACTCTCCATGTCTTATTAACCTTTGTCACATATTTCTACAACAATAAACCTGACAACACTAATGTGATATCCAACCACATCATTCATCGGAGGCTGAACTTCATCATTTAACATAATAACAACACGAGTTACAGTTGTGGGGGAGGATTTATATAATACAAAATGGTAAGTTAGATTATTTGGACTTGACGTAACACAATACATTGAATGACCCCCATTTATACAAAATTTTTATACTTCGCTATAACTTATTTACGTCATGCTACAATTTTCATGGTCATCGATTTTTATAATATAGTTAATAACATAATGATGTTCCTAATATTAATCATGTACTCTTTGTTATACAAATGAAATGTAGATTAGCAAAAAAATACACTTCTATGTTACTAAATTTAAGGCGTCATGTGTTAAAAAAAGTGCTAGTTTTTTTTATGTTTTCATTGCTTATCTCTTAACAAAATTTGAACACCAAATACTCTTAAATAAAAAAGAAATAAGAAACTGACAAACCATACGGCTCATTGGATTTTTCTTTTAAGAATTGCATCAATTGTATAGACTATATTTATATCCATGTGTGTGAATGTGTGTGTTTGATCATGTATATTTGAATATACTAAAATATCTTGGTATATATCTTTAACGCGCATGTATCAAGAATATCTTAAATATCTGTGATTTGCGATGTATGGTTAGATGAGAAAATAGTATATAAACATCCACCGCATAAGAACCATCCCAAGATTCTTTATCGGTTTTTTGGTTTAAATATTTCTTACAAATTACAATGGATTCAACAATAAGTTGACAACATGGACATGCACTATAGTTGGTATTGAAAATAGCATCGCTATCACTTACATATATAAATATGTCATGCATTTTACTACTTTTACATACATAACATTTCCTATTTCATAGCCTGTGTTAGTATTACCTGTTGTTAAAAAGTGCATGTGCCGTTTTTCCAAATAAAAAGCCATTCATGATATTGAATATGATTATCGAGCTAATGTATAATTGACATCAACTAACACTCTAACTAATTTTGTCCCACCTATGAAATTGGTATGTTCTATGGTGTGAAACTGTTTGTGTACATTGAGCCTTTTTTCCTTTGTAGAAATCCAATAGTCACTTGGTGTATTGGACAACAATATAGTTGCTGCAAGTATACTTTAGTATTTGGGGTCCTCATCCTCTCGTGTCTTAGTACATTCGAACTAGCCATTAGGATACGACGGCACGCAGAGTTGAACTTGCGACCTTATGCACGGAGGCCATTAGTACATTCGAACTATCCATTAGGATACCAAGGCTTCTTGTGATAGATTTTAAGCTTTTCTGTATTTCCTCCGCAGGGCATCAGTGATTTTTTTTCTCTTTTTGTCGGCACCGGATCATGATATCTGTGTTGCGTGACGCGTTGTGGCATGCGGGCGGCACGGCTGCGCCCCTATCGCTTACCCTTGTCGTCTCGTCTGTCGTGCCACATCGGCTGCCGCCTGTCGCTCGCATGCCGCATCGCCCGCCCCGTCATTAAGTCGTCGCATTGCGCTGCCTGTCATGGCATTCACACCGATGCGGCGCCCCCAACCC
>NC_041393.1:728919790-728920918 GCF_002162155.2 Triticum dicoccoides | reverse complement strand
CGCAGCCCCTAGGCTATAAAAAGCTGGGGTCGGCCAGCCGCCACACACTGCCCGTCCTCCTCCTCCTCCTCAGACCCCCTTCGCCCCTACTCTTCTCGATGGCGAGCTCTGGATCTGACAGCGAGACGGTCGATCTTGGTCGTCAACTCTCTCGTGGCCACATGCGGAGTTGAGCCACTTCGGACTACTCATTCCATCGTCGGCACGGCTGCCGAAGAGTGGCACATCACCAACGATGGATACACGGCATTGGGGCCCGACGCAACACTGGAGCACCTCCGCTCCCACGCAAAAATGAATGAATCCGGACAATGAACATGTTCCGTCATGCCAGACATGTATTTTAGGGCTTTTTTCACCTAGAAACAGTATAAAATGCATAGAATGCCAGAAATGAATGAAAGTTGGCCTGCATGTTGGCCATGGTGATGCCATTATGTGGGAAAATTTTGGGTACATGTGGTGTAGGTGAAAAAAAGTGCTTTAAGACTTGCACTAGCGGCATACCCGAACGGTCACGTTCGAACAGGGTGTATTTGTTGTCATGCACGGAATGACATCAAATTTGGCCAACATGCTGCACCCCCATGGCAATCTCCCATGCAAAAATTGAACGAATTCGGACACCGAACGCACGTTGCGTCATATCTGCCCTGTGTTTTAGGGGTTTTCACTGAGAAAATCATAGAAAATGAATAGAATGCCAGAAATGAAAGAAACTTGGCATGCATGCTGGCCATGGTGATGCCATTGTGTGGAAAAAATTTGGATAGTGCGGTGGAGTTGAAAAAAGAATGCTTTGAGACATTCCCTACCAGCAAACCCGAACGGTCCCGGTTGAACAACGTATATTTGTTGCCATGCACGAAATGACATGAAATTTTACTAGCATGTGGGCATGCCCATGGCAGTCCCCACGCAAAAATTGAAGAAATTTGGACACTGAACGCACGTTGCGTCATGTCTGGCTTGTGTTTTAGTGTCTTTTCACGGGGAAAATTATAAAAATGCATATAATGCCATAAAAGAACAAAATTTGACATGCATGCTGGCAAGGTGATGCCATTGTGTGGAAACAAAATTGAGTACGTTTGATGGAGGTAAAAAAAGTGCTTGGAGACTTGCCCT
>NC_041393.1:728886481-728919642 GCF_002162155.2 Triticum dicoccoides | reverse complement strand
GTGAAGAAGGGATTATCACAAATTCGACTCTGCATAGCGTCCTTTTTATTTACTTTCTCAAAAACAAATCACGCCACCCATGATAGCCCCCCACATAAAATTTGAAAGAATTCGGGCACCGGACGCACGTTGTGTCAAGTCCGGCCTTTGTTTAGATTTTTTTCACTGGGGAAACCCTAGAAAATACATGATTTGTATTATGAATTATGTGATTTGATGACCGAAGTTTGTTCGGAGTCCCGGATGAGATCACAGACATGCGAGGAGTCTCGAAATGGTCAAGACATAAAGATTGATATATTGGACGAAGTTATTCGGACAACAGAAGAGTTCCGAGAGTTCCGAGAGGTACCGGGTAAAAACGGAGTGTCGGATGGGTTACCAGAACCCCCCGGGGAAGCAATGGGCCAACATGGGCCATAGGGAGAGAGAGGACAACCCGCAAGGGGGTGGCGCCCTCCCCCCCTCCCATGGGGAGTTTGAATAGGACTAGGGGAGGGGGCGCGGCCCCCCTTTCCCTCTCCCTTCCTTCTCCCCCCTTCCACCAAGTGGAATCGTACTAGGACTTGGAGTCCTAGTAGGACTCCTCCCTCTTGGCGCGCCCTACAGGGCTGACCGGCCTCCCCCTCTCCTCCTTTATATACGGGGGCAGGGGGGCACCCCAAAGCACAAACAGATAATCTCTTAGCCGTGTGCGGTGCCCCCTCCACAGTTTAACACCTCGGTCAGATCTTCGTAGTGCTTAGGCGAAGCCCTGCGCCGGTAACTTCATTATCACCGTCACCACACCGTCGTGCTGACAGAACTCTCCCTCGTCCTCAACTGGATCAAGAGCACAAGGGACGTCATCGTGTTGAACGTGTGCTGAACACGGAGGTGCCGTACGTTCGGTACTTCGATCGGTTGGATCGTGAAGACGTTCGACTACATCAACCGCGTTACTAAACGCTTCCGTTTTTGGTCTACGAGGGTACGTGAACACATTCTCCCGTCTCCTTGCTATGCATCTGTAGATAGATCTTGCGTGATCATAGGAATTTTTTTGAATTACCACGTTCCCCAACATCAACACACATAGTCTAAAAAAAGTGTAGGCTATCCTAAAAAAGTGTATTGCGTGCATGTCAGTAAATTGATGAAGGGAGTAAGTTTTTTTAGTACCACCTGGCTTGCTCTAGCGTGTAGCGTCTAGTCGGTGGAGCTCTAGTATATAAAGGAGACTAGGAGGGTGTTGCTCAAGAGGAAATGCATCAACCATGACATGCATTGAATGAGTAAAATGAAAACGTAATAAAATGCCAGAATCGACGGGTGCCTGAGTTGGTCGGCTTACTCAAGCCAGAACCCATAAAAGTTTGAAATTCTAATTTTGTTCACTTTGCAAAAAAAAAATCATGTTAACAAAAGTTCTCCATATAAAAGTTCACCATGCATTGGAAAAAAATATTCACTGTGTATAAGAACATGTTCATCGTGTATAGCAATTTTATTTAGCATGCATTTCAAAAATTTCAACATATATTTGAAAAATGTTTGTTTTGTATTTGAATAAAGTTCACCGGCTACAACGTGCTCTCAGACGGGGCCTTGTAGCCACCTGAGCACCCTCTGTTAAAAATGTTGTTTGTTTTCTCTTCCATGTCAGGTTTGAAGTAAAAAAGTATTGAAAATTATTATCTAAAAAAGTAACCAAGTTTTAAAACAATAATAAAGTTCAAAAAGCAGAAAAAGAATTAACAGAAAAAGAAAAGAAAAACAAAAAATATAAAGAAAAATTCTTAGGCTTTGGCCCAACTAGGCGACAACATTGCTCTTGTCAGGCACCTGTTAGGCCGGCCTAAGCGTTCGTGGATTTTCAAAAGCTCATCGATTTTTAGAAGAATGTTCAAGGATATGAAAATTTTCATTGACTTTGAAAACTGAAGTTCACTAAAGAAAGTTGCAAAAAAATGTTCCCGGTTTTTGGGACCTCAGCTTGCCAGCCGGTTTTTGAAAAAAAAATCTATGTGAAAAAAGTTCATCAATCTTGAAAAAAGGTTCGTGCAATTGAAAAAAGTTCACAATTTTTTTAAAAAATTCACAGATTTGGAAAATATTTTGTAAATTCAATAAAAGTTCACGAATTTTAAAAAAGAAAAAGAAAAAGATTAAAACGGGAAAAAACAAATGAAAACTCGGCCAAAAAAAAAACTACTGACTATTATAACCAAGAGAGCTTTTGTACCTTTAAATATCACAAGTGCTAATGTGGCCTGCTGGTCGCGCTGG
Organism: Triticum dicoccoides; assembly: GCF_002162155.2. Taxonomy (NCBI): domain Eukaryota; kingdom Viridiplantae; phylum Streptophyta; class Magnoliopsida; order Poales; family Poaceae; genus Triticum; species Triticum dicoccoides. The sequence continues at coordinate 728,917,374 of NC_041393.1, read as the reverse complement.
TGTACAGTCTAACAGGAGGTCCCTTGTTCGAGCCGTCTTGGCTGTTTAAGTTTTACACTTCAAAAAAAGGTGAAACTTTAAGGAGTAAAAAAGAGATAAACATATGGGCCTATACGTACATACCGACTAACAACTCATTATACATACATAAGTGTGGAAGGTCCATAATACCCTTTTATACGGTTTGTAGGGGGGTCTACCGAAGCGGGTCTCACTAACTAATTGATACACAAAAGGGTCAAACCATGTTGATTATAGCAAAACCAAAATCTATTGGTTAACTACAAATAATTGGATGCGATGCACATACGAAATCTTTGGGCGCGCTAACAATAATCAATTCGCATGATTCGAGCTCCCGTCTCTTTTTCTGATTCTGGCGTCGGATGAGCAGCAGGTGGATCATGACGGTGGCGTAGAGGAAGACGATGGCGGTGATGACTGCGTCGTACCATACATGGACGGCCGAGATGCCGAAGAATGCCAGCATGCCCAAATTGACCATCACGTGCTGCATGGATGCACACACAAAGAAGGGACCGGTTTTACCATACATGCATGCGCATCATCAAGCATGGATGGAGTAGCAATTAGCATAGATGTAGGCCATCTTGGAGTGATGTCGCCGCCGTCATCGGGGTACGCCGCCGGCAACGGCTGCCCTCTGCTCTTTGTGGTCTCCGCTGAGCTGGTGCTCGGCGGCTCCTCGGAGCTCATCTTCGTCATGGTACCTAACAAACTCTTTTTTTTTTTGAGCTTGGTACCAGGGCCGGTCCTGAGAGTTTGGGGGCCCGGGGCAAAAATAAAATCCGGGGCCCCTTGATAGAAGTTTCAAAATAATATACAATCTACATATTTTCTATCCACTTTGATATTGGAGATTTAAGTTTAAATCTTCCACAGGGAAGGAACCATCTGAATGCTTTGAGATAAGTTTTTGCAGCAGCGCAATAAAATCATAGAATTGATCATCAGGTTAAACAGCGAGTTCTTAGAGAATTTGGCGCACCTTAGTGGTTAATCTTCTTTCAGTAGACATCGTCTCAGAATCAAGGAACATAACTATGTAGAATATCCATCTCGCTTCAGATTCGGTAGCTATTATATCCTCCACCACATTTACTTCATTCGCCAATTTTTCCAGATTCTGAATTACAAAGTATACATAATGTTTATTACTCAAAATCCAACATGTGCTTCGGACCTATTTTGTGCTACTAACATTTTCTACACTAAATCATAAGTGTCAATCATAACCGAGTTATAACAATAAACTGTGCATTGCGTAAACACACCATATTGGCTAAGGTACTTACTCGACTTGCTATTCGATTCAACAGCAACAACAACTAATTCATAATCGAACAATAACGTGACGGCTCCTAATTTTGTAATACCAAGTAAAGGATTCTGCTCATGGTGACTACAACTTTTCCGGCCGGGAGCAAGGAAGGGCAAATCTTAAAATCCATACAACCAGGGGCAGGGGCTGCATAGAACCTCATTGGATTCGATCAAAAAAGGGCGATCCAATCTTACCACAGCCCCACGATGTGAGTCCAGAGGCCTGCTCCTTCTCCATGGTCGCCGCCGCCGCGACCGCATAAAGGCGATGGTCTTGCTGCGTTAGGGCTAGAGTTTGGCGTGGGCGTCGTGTGCTACAACATGCCCCTTGTGCGCTGGGCTAGGCCCAATATCTTTGTTCGCTACATCCGAGGGCCCCTTGGCCCCTGCAATCACGAGAAAAAGAGCACTGGTCGTGGCCTCGTGGGCTACTACGTGCATGGCTACCTGTTGACTGAATGGTAATCTGAGCGTACTACGTTTTTGCATCCCTGCATCGCCTAGGCTACCTGCGAACCTGGGAGGGGGCCCCTGGATTTGGGGGGCCCGGGGCGGCCGCCCCCCTGCCCCTCCCCAGGGCCGGCCCTGCTTGGTACCTAACAAACTCTTGGCGCAGAGAATCGCCGAGGAGAGAAGCGAAGCGACACGCGCCTGACTTCGCTGGCGAGAAATATGAGCCTGTCTCTAGTTTTTTTTTCTTTTTTTGTGGGGATCTATCGCCTGTTGCTAACAAACTCTATCTCTATTGTCTCAAACAAACAACTCTATCTCTAACTCTAAAACTTCTTTTTTTGCGGTTGCAACTCTAAAACTTTCACACGTACGTGTGGCAACAACCGGTCCGATGAACCCAAACATTGGCATGGATTCATACGTAAATACTATGTAAATAGAGGCACCGATTTGCTTACGGGCCGTGTTTTTTTTGTTCTATGAGAGGCACAGATTCACTATTTGTTGAGGCACGGTTTTTTTTAAGAAAAATCTCCATTCAAATCACGAATCAGTACAAAGTAGGTGACCCTTACAAACACACTGAAACGCAAACACAAAGGACCATGAACACCTAGAGTACCCTAAGACGACCATAACACAAGAAGATCTCCGGAGCCCTGTGTCATCATCCCTGAATCGTGAGAGAAGACCCCTGCAGCAGAAGGATCTGCAACCAGTCGCAAACAGGTCATCATCTTCGACCATGGTACAATTGCCGCCACGCTGCTTCCTCCTTTCTTGACACCAGCGCTGAGAGGGCATGGACATCAATCCAACACACCTGCAACAGCCGTCGCCATCTTTGGCTTTGAGTACCGCGAAAAGTGTCCCTTCCGGAAGGAAGAGAACTCGAGTCATCCGACCGGTCCAGCACCGTGGCCGGGCCATCCGCCCGGGCAAAGCAGGAACTCCCACCAGCATCAGCGCAGAGGAAGGAGAAGAATAGCAGCAACAAATCATACCAACAAGGAAGAAGAAAGGTCTTCGTCTCCCTGCCTCCATCGTCCATCCGAGGATCCAAACGGCCAGTGCCGATGAACCTCCAACCACCATAGCCCGCGACCTCGACGAGACCCGGGGATCCCCAACACCGCTGGCTCCTAGACAAAGGCAAAAGCCTCGCCTGACCGCGAACGGAGCCCGAAGAACCTTATTCCGACGCGACACCACCGCAACGGCCTCGGCAGCGTCTCCCTCAACCCTAACCCTACCACACGCCCACCTAGTGAACAGACCTGAGGTTCCCCCTCCCTCCCGCCGCCGAAGCGGCCGACGGAGAGAGAGGGAACCGGCAGCGTCACTGGCGGCGCACAAGGAACCCCTAGTCGCCTCCTTGATCGCCTCCTGCGATCCAACTTTTCCGGGCGTGTTGTTGGCACGTATTTGCTTATGCAACTCTTGCAAAAGGAAAAAAAAGCGTTTTTTTTGTGCCATGAGTGGCACGAATTTACTTCTCATGGAGGCACGGATTTGCTTACGCGACAGGCATGGTCGTGTCTCTTGCAAAGCTGGAAAAACACGGATTTACTTCTCATGGAGGCACGGATTTGCTCATGCAAGAGACATTGGCCGTGTCTCTCGGAAAACGAAAATAAACGTGTTTTATCCTACCACAAGAGGCACGGATTTACTTCTCGTGGAGGCACAGATTTGCTTCCGCGAGAGGCATGGTAATGCCTCTTGGAAAAGGAAAAAATGTGCTCCCGATTCGGTTTTTTTCATGAAAACAGTTCTTCAAAATCAATCAACGTGAGATCTAGTTTTGATGATCTTGATGCGAGGAATGCAACAGTGAAAATGGTTCGAGATTTGGATTAGCGTGGCGCTCCTTTTTTATCTGTTCTTTGAGGACTAGTTCATGTCTCGATCTCCATTAACGGAGAATTCAAGAGCTACAGAGCAATGAAAGAGGGAGGGCGTTCTTCCTCTACAAGTAAAACGCGCACATGCAACTAGCCGTTTCATCCACGCCTGTATAAGGCACTGTTCGGCAACCCTCCACTCCCGCACTGCGGAGTGGAGCGCGTGGACCGCCATTCTAGCCACTCCTCAGATTATAGGTGCATGCCATTCCGCTCCGGAGCGGAGTTACGAAGTGGGAGGGAATCCGAACGGGGCCTAAGTATCAACGCCCTACTTGGGCCCATTCTGGCCCAGCTAGCCGAACAGGCGCGGCCGGCACTTGGGCTTGTTAGCGATTTGAACATCAACTTGCCGTACCACTGACTGCTAAAAAAAATAAAACTTGCTGCGCCACTTGATCGTTGACTTTGCCTAAAAAAACTTGATCGTTGACATGTCGCGCACCCGTCGCTGCAAAGGAGGCGAGTATGGGCCTGCACGGTGCGGCTGGCATCCTGCCTTTTCTTGGAAGTTGGATGCTGCATCCAACATATGTCGACACTGGAAACGACGACCACCATCGTTGGAAACGTGTGTCGCTAAATTTGCTATTCTGCTATCGTAACGGGCGGAGGACCTATGGCGACGGTGGCCAGGAGTTACACGTTTTGTTGAAACCGGCAAATAGGGGTGATGCGACCGGCGATGGCTGAAGCTACTACCGGGAACATTATTTGCTGCAATCATTCATGGTACCTGAGACCCCATGACGATGGCGACGTTGTTTTGCTACAACCATCATCCTTTTTTGCAACTACCAAAGATTTATTTTCTTTTGCTATATCCATTTACGACTTAAGTGCGGCCCCTTGATGGCGAGACAGACATTTTTGCAGCACCCGTGTGGATTTTTTCTAGTACAGTTGATGGTTTTTGTTACATCCACTTCTTCATGACTTCCACGGTGCTTCAAGCGCGACGGCGAGCACAAAAAGTGATGCTAGTGGTGGGTTATTGTGAATCCAGGTGATGAGATCTAGGATGGGGCAGGGGGGCGGATGCTGCAACCGACTCACGGCGAGCCACAACCTCAACTGGCAAGGTGCGGCGATCAACACGTGGTGCTACAACCATAAAGCCGGGTAGTTGCAACCTCGAATCATTTTTGCTGGAACCGGTGATCGCCGGGAGCGCAACGGTCACCACGGTGAGCACTGTGGCACTGATTTTTCGTCAACAAAGACCAGCTACTGAGTTAAATTGTCAAAAAAGACTACCTGCAGACGAAAATATCAAAAAGGACCACCTGCGCCGTGGCGACAGGTTCGCCAGCCGACACGTGGCACCTGCCGCCACGGCATCTGGCGGCAGCACCTACCGCCACTGGCTCAAGCGGCAGCCTTCGCCTCCCTGGCGGCAGCCTGTGCTGCTTTTCCGTGTGAAACGTCGTGCCACGCGACAGATTCTTCCAGTGATATCTCAATGTGCTACTGTACAAGATTACAAGTTTTGAGATATTTATTGTAAAATGTGAATTGTACGGCTGTCAGCACGGCACAAACACCATAGTACTAGATGGACCCTTTTGAATCTTTTAGTGATGAGTAGTGGTGTGTTACCTAAGTGCACGACTTTTCTACTGCAGCGCATGGCTGAAAAGCAACACATGTTGCTGCCATGCAGCGTGGCCGCAGGCGCCAGCTCGCCAGTTCGTTCCGTTTTCTTCTCCGGCATCGGAAGAAATTCTGTGCAGATGAGGCTGCCGTCTGAGCTAGTGGTGGCAGGTGCTGCCGCCAGATGACGTGGCGGCAGGTACCACGTGTCGGCTGGCGAACCTGCCGCCACGACGCAGGTGGTCCTTTTTGACATTCCCGTCTGCAGGTAGTCTTTTTTAACAATTTGACTCAATAGTTGGTCTTTTTTGACGAAAAATCTGTGGCACTGGGTTCCTCGGGGTTTCAGTGTTTTTTGTGGCTGGTGCGGCGCCCCGTGGGAGAACAAAGGAAGAAGCGCCGGGGGAAGAAAGAAGATGATGTGTGGCCAAATTAAATGTTGTGTTCAGCTAAGTCGGGCGGCTGCGTGGCGAGTGGCAGACATTTGGGCCGGCCGGCCACCACCTAGCGTGCACCTTTGGGTTTTGTGTGTTTAGAGATCCCTTCGTTCCAAAACATTTGAAGTTATAGGTTTATCCTAAGTTAAACCTTTTTAAGTCTGACCACATATTATCCCGCAAAAAAAAAGTCTGACCACATATTAAAATCTACAACATCAAATATATACACGATGAAAATATTTTTGTGAAGAAATTAATTAAACTAATTGAGTGTTGTAGTTGTGGGTATGGTTTATTAACATGGTCAATCTCAAAGATGTTTGACTTAGCACAAATCTACGACTTTAAGTATTTTGAAGTGGAGGGAGTGTGTTTTAAACATATATCTCATATTGCTCGGTATAAATTGAGCCCTAAACTCTCAGTCACTGGTATCAACACCATGTACTCAGTTATCATGGTCATTCCTAACTAGTGGTGGACCCAAGAATGAACAAAGTAGTGCCCTAATAACTTAGGACATGTCTGAATTATTTATACAACAACAGTTGTATGACTGCAACGGTAAAAAAATAGGTGGCACAAGCGCTAATAGTGTGTTTATAACTTAGAAAATAGAAAATGCATTGTTGGTAGATAAACTACACTATTCCCTAGGAGTTGTTGCGGAAATGCAAGACATGTAGGTATGAACTATTGTTACTGCACCAGAACAAAAATTGTGCTAATTAAGCAATTTAGCGGTTCAAGGGTTTTGACAAGAGAAATTGAGGTAGAATTGCACGCGTGCAATTATTTGCTAAAGCTAATTAGGGTGATGTGACCATTGTGATGGGGTAGGATAGCTGCATGCGGTCTTAAATAACTAGATGGTGTCCCACGAGTTGTTGCGGTAACTTTATTAAGAAATGCAAAGAAATACTTGCTAAAATTACCTAAATCTAGTGGAAAGAAACCATAAGCTTAGAAAAAATATGAAGTGTATAAAAATAAAAATAAAAATGAATTATAGCTAGAAATGTCATTTCAAACAAAAATGTGAAGGATGCCTAACACCCATATAGGATGTGGCATCATTACATGCATAGAGTAATGCAAAAGTAATTGTAATTTATATTTTAAATGCATGCCTTCCATATGTAGCAAAACTAAGTGCATGGCATAGGGAGGGGGGTGTTGTGGTGGATTGTATGCATGTTGACAGAAGATTCAAATGCATGGCTTAGTGGGGGCGTTGAGATGGACACTTTGCATGTTGAGAAAATAAGAATTAAGTTTTTAAGAACTAGAGGATACCCCACAAGTTATTGCGGGAATATTTTGCATAAGATTTCATTGATATTTGATAGTATCTAAGATAATGTTCAAAGTAATACTATGAAAATATAAAGTGAAAATAAATATGTTTTGTTGTGTTTTATTAATTAAAGTCATAAAATAGGTATTAGATATCTCATGCATGTTGGGATGTACAGTGGCGGAGCCAGAAAATGTTGATCAGGAGGGCCAAGTGGCCTTAAAACAGATTGGGGATGGCTAGACATTGATAAAATGAGCTTTTAGCACCAAATATTCACTAAACATGTATTGTTCATAAGCTAATTAGTAGCAAATGACAGTCTCCAAGTCCCCTGATACGTCTACATCATATCTACTTTTCCCAACTCTTTTGCCCTTGTTTTGGACTCTAATTTGCATGATTTAAATGGAACTAACTTGGCTGATGTGCAAAAATCAAAGTTCTTGGATTGACCTGAAAATGTACGGAGAATATTTTGGGAATTTACAAAAAATACCGGCGCAAGACAAAGGGGGTCCATCCAGAGGTCACAAGCCCCCCCCCCATCAGGCGAGCCTAGAGGGCTTGTGGCCCCCACTAGTAGAAAAATGGTCAAACGTGAAGCACATTAGTGCCGGTTTGTATTTGAGCCGGCACAAATGTATACATTAGTGCCGGTTCCAACGGCTAGCCAGGCCGCTCTCATTAGTACCGGTTTGTGGCTAACCTTTAGCACCGGTTCGTGCCACGAACAGGTACTAATGAGAGTGGTGGCAGGATGTTGTCAGTCTGGGCCCCCTCCAGCACCTTTAGTACCGGTTCTTGGCACGAACCGGTACTAAAGGTCGTCCTACATAAACCCTTCATCCACCCGAGCTCGCTCTGTTCTTCCCCTTTCCCCTCTCCTCTCTGTTCTTCCCCTCTTCCTCTCGAGCTCATCACACATTTTGCCCAAAATTTGTCAAGATTTGAAGGCCCCCATCCATTCAAATGATCACAAAGCTTAGCAACTTTGCCCTTTCATCTCTCATTGCTATATTAGCTCTTGCAATGCTTTATATAGTTATTAATTTGTGAGTTTAGTAATTTGGGAGGAAATATATATATGTGCTAGTATTTGATTTATATGCAATTTGAGGTTAAAATAACACTTAGTTTGCATATGTAGGTGTGGTTTACTTAGTGCCTTCTAAATCTCCGTCGTAACCACCGTCGATCGCCCGCACCGTCCCGTCGCCGGCACCACCTTGTGGTGAGCCTCTTGTTCATGAAATTTTATATAAAAAATTGATGTTTGTGTGATTTGGATATATAGTTACTCGTATAATAATTATCTTACCCGTACATTGTTTGTTATACATAGTGCCATGGTTTTGATATCCGTCCCCATCGGCCCTCGTCCTTGTTATGATTCGGATGTGGTATATTCTCTTTTAAAACTATTTGTTGCATTTCGTGTTTATGACAAATTATGCCCATCAAGTTGACATAGATATTTTTATCTAGGAGGTATGTGAACCGGAAATTCCAACCGACCCTATTGTCGAGAGGTTAAATTTAGTTGAAAGAGAAAACGAGTACTTGAAAGAAAAATTGAAAAGAATTGAGGGGGAGAAGATGGAATTGGAGTTGCATGTTGCCGATGTCGTCGATGATCACAAGATCAAGAAGGAGAAAATGCGCTTGAAGATTAGAAAGATTAGAAAATATGCCATCGATAGTGAGGCTTGGTATCATTATGCTGTTGGATCAATTGTTACCTTAGTTGCGATCTTGATCGCATTTGTTGTTGCATTTAAATGCTTTAGCTAGAGAGTTATTTGTTTGTTGCATTTAAGTGTTGTATGAACTTTATGTATGAACTTGTATTAATTTGGTCTATTCGGTGTTGTGTAATGAAGATGAGCCGGCAATGGATGTACGATGACCGATGCTCTCCCAGTTCGTTGAGGGCGTGCATACTTTTCTGCTTGCGGCTGAGGCAAACAAGCGGGCGGATGGTTTTATGCCTTGTCCATGTGCTGGCTGTAAGAATGGTCGCAATTACTCTACGTCAAGAACCATTCACGTCCACCTGTTTGAGTCTGGTTTCATGCCCCACTATAATGATTGGACCAAGCACGGAGAAAGAGGGGTTATGATGGAAGACAATGAAGAAGAAGAGGACGACGACAGCTATCCTGGCCATGGGTTCTCTGAATACGATGATACAACAATGGGGGAAGAAGCTGAGCTGGTAATGCGGGAAGAAGCTGAGCCGGCAATGCGGGAAGAAGCTGAAGAAGAGGCATCAGATGAGCCCGTTGATGATCTAGGTCGGGCCATTGCCGATGCAAAGAGAAACTGCGCAACTGATTTGGAGAAGAAGAAGTTGCAGCGCATGTTAGAGGATCACAAAAAATTGTTGTACCCGAATTGCGTAGGTGACAAGAAAAAGCTGGGCACCACACTGGAATTTCTGCAACGGAAGGCAGAGAATGGTGTATCTGACAAGGGATTTGGAAAGTTGCTGGTAATGATAAAGGATATGCTTCCAAAGGACAACGAATTGCCCGAGAGTACGTACGAAGCAAAGAAGGTTGTCTGCCCTCTAGGGTTAGAGGTGCAGAAGATACATGCATGCCCTAATGATTGCATCCTCTACCGCGGTGAGTACAAGGATTTGAACGCTTGCCCGGTATGTGGTGCATTGCGCTATAAGATCAGCCGCGATGAGCATGGTGATGTCGAGGGCGAGCGCCCCAGGAAGAAGATTCCTACCAAGGTGATGTGGTATTCTCCTATAATACCACGGTTGAAACGTTTGTTCCAAAACAAAGAGCATGCCAAGGCGATGCGATGGCACAGAGAAGACCGTAAGAAAGATGGAAAGTTGAGAGTACCCGCTGACGGGTCGCAGTGGAGAAAAATCGAAAGAAAGTACGGGAAGGAGTTTGCAGATGACGCAAGGAGCGTATGGTTTGGTCTAAGCGCAGATGGCATTAATCCTTTTGGGGAGCAGAGCAGCAACTATAGCACCTGGCCTGTGACTCTATGTTTGTATAACCTTCCTCCTTGGTTGTGCATGAAGCGGAAGTTCATTATGATGCCAGTGCTCATCCAAGGCCCTAAATAACCCGGCAACGACATTAATGTGTATCTAAGGCCATTAGTTGAAGAACTCTTACAACTGTGGAATGGAACAGGTGTACGTGCATGGGATGAGCACAAACAGGAAGAATTTGACCTAAAGGCATTGCTGTTCGTGACCATCAATGATTGGCCTGCTCTCAGTAACCTTTCAGGACAGATAAACAAGGGATACCACGGATGCACGCACTATTTGGATGATACCGACAGTATATATTTGAATAGTTGTAAGAAGAATGTGTACCTGGGACATCGTCGATTTCTTCCGAGTAGGCATCTCGTAAGAAAGAAAGGCAAGCATTTCAAAGGTGAGGCGGATCACCGGACGAAGCCTCGCCACCGTACTGGTGCTGATGTACATGATATGGTCAAGGATTTGAAGGTGATATTTGGAAAGGGTCCTGGCGGACAATCTGTTCCAAAGGACGCTGACGGACACGCACCCATGTGGAAGAAGAAATCTATATTTTGGGACCTGCCATATTGGAAAGACCTAGAGGTCCGCTCCGCAATCGACATGATGCACGTGACGAAGAATCTTTGCATGACCCTTCTTGGCTTCTTGGGCGTGTATGGGAAGACAAAAGATACACCTGAGGCACGGGAGGACCAACAACGTATGCACGGAGAAGACGGCATACATCAGGGTCATGCAAGCTACGCTCTTACCAAAGAAGAGAAGGAAATCTTTTTTGATTGCCTGCTCAGTATTAAGGTACCGTCTGGCTTCTCGTCGAATATAAAGGGAATAATAAACATGGCAGAGAAAAAGTTCGAGAACCTAAAGTCTCATGACTGCCACGTGATTATGACGCAACTGCTTCCGGTTGCATTGAGGGGGCTTCTACCGGAAAACGTTCGATTAGCCATTGTGAAGCTATGTGCATTTCTCAATGCAATCTCTCAGAAGGTAATCGATCCAGAAATCATACCAAGGTTACAGAATGATTTGGTGCAATGTCTTGTCAGTTTCGAGTTGGTGTTCCCACCATCCTTCTTCAACATCATGACACACGTCCTAGTTCACCTGTGCCAAGAGATTAACGTTTTGGGTCATGTATTTCTACACAATATGTTCCCCTTTGAGAGGTTCATGGGAGTCTTAAAGAAATATGTTCATAACCGTGCTAGGCCAGAAGGAAGCATCTCCTAGGGCCATCAAAATGAGGAGGTCATTGAGTTTTGTATTGACTTTATTCCTGACCTTAAGCCGATTGGTGTTCCTGAATCGCGACATAAGGGCAGACTGGATGAAAAAGGCACGCTAGGAGGGGAACAAATAATATGTATGGACGGATATTTTCTCACCGAAAGTAACGCCCCGAGACCGACGCTCCAGAAGACTTCCAGCTATTCCGAGTTTCGCAGTGTGTTTTATTTGCTTGTCGCATTGCATCATGTCATCATGCCATCATATCATTAATTTTTATAACTCTTCTAAATAAATCGTATGGATTTTTTTTGATCCATTTAAATCGAGGGAATTCACTTGTGATTTCTCTTTATAACATATTAAAGCCTCTCAATATTATTAGAGAGCTACAGTAAATATTCCATTTTTGGAATTAACCATAACCCACTTGCAAAATATCCCATGCCTTTGTTATCTCAATTCTTGGTCTCCAACCTTAACATAATTTCTTTCATCATTTTCCGGAGCTCCACCAAAAATCCAAACATTTTTAGACCTTCCTTTTACCAAGTCCTAGTTCAAACCCATTTGAATTAAATTCAAATGAGTTTGAATTTAAATCTTTCAATCGTGGCCTTTCTATTTTTCTTGGAACAAGTGTATTTTTGCGAGTTCGGAAAATAATCCCCGTGTCCAACTTCTTCCTCTAACCTCCTTTTCTTTTCTTTCTCATCTCTGTTTTTTTCCCTTTCTTTTAGTAGTGAGAGAGATTCCAGCCCAACCGGCCTCTCAAGGCCCAGCCGACCCCTCTAACCCTAGCCCGACCTCCCCTCTCTCGATCCATCCCTCCTCTTGTTCCCCCCTCCGCCGCCAGCCACTTGTCCCGCTCGGATCGTCCTCGATCCCCATCTCTCCCTCCTCTCGATCTCTCCCTCTCCCTCACTCGTGCCCCCCATCCGCTCAGAAAGACAGAGGAGCAGAGCCCGGCTTCCTCGCGCCTCCGCCTCCGCCCAAGGCCTCGCCCTTCCTTCTCCCCCGCACCCCCATCGCCACCCATCGCATCGAGCTCCCCCGCAGCCATCTTCGCCGGCCGCCCGCACCACCGCCTCGCCCCTCTCAGCCTCCTGCGCCCGTGCCCCTCCTCTGCCTCGTCTCTTTTTCCGGCCGCCGACAGCGAGCAGCTCCGTCGGAGCTCGTCCCCGAGCGCGCCCAACCTCCTCCCTCGCCCGTGGCCTCCTCCTCGTCGCCTCTGTGTGCGACCCTGCTCCCGCGCGCCTCCTCGGCCGCGCGACTCCTCCACCAAGCAGCCTGACGTGCCCTGTCGGTCGCCTGACCGCCCCTTCCCTCGCCCGTCTCCGGCTAGGTCCGAGGCCTAGGGACCGGGTCCTCCTCATCTCGGCCATCCCCGTTGTCTGCCCCGCGCGCCGCCCTGTGGCTTCGCCTCCCGCAACCCCGCGGCGTCGCCTCGCCCTTGTCCCGCGTTGCCTCTGCCAGCCCTGTGCTGCTGTTTGCATCCGCAAAGACCCGAGGCATGTGTGCTCCACTGCCAGTTTCGTGGACGACGAGTACCTCTACGATGACCCTGGATGTCTACGAGCGTCAAGTACCACTACAACCCATGTTCGACTATGTGGATTCGCCAAGTACTACGACCACCGCGTTCCATTTCGTTACTGTCAAGGCCGAGAGGACGCCAAGTACCATGAAGACGAGGACCCGTGTACAACTACCTCGACCTGAACAACTACGAAAACGTGTACAACTACCGTCGCCACGTGAACAACGACTTCCACTATGCCGTGTACGACTACTTCCCACGACGACCCGTGAACGTCTACCTCCACTACGGCCCGTGAACGACTACTTCCCTCGACGACTCGAACCGCTCCGAAAACGCACGCTTCGAAGGTATAACGCTGAGACGACGCCCGTGACTTAATGCATGTGTTGAATGAGATGCATCGTTTGCTCCGTGATCGAATCGTCCTTGCGATGCCCCTCTTTTGCCGTGCCACCGTCCCGTGGGAACCCGGAAGTCGGGATCACCCCACCATCTTGCATGACTCGCTCACTTCCTTTTGCACCGGTATCTCTGTAAGCTATCGGAACTGATATGTTGCCGTGGCATCATTTTCCGTTTCATCGCCGTGGCACCCTTTTTGTTCCGCCATGGTGACCAAATGCTTCATAACATGCTCATGTCAACATTTTCTTAAAAAAATGCATAAACTTGCATATGTCATCCGCATCATGATAACATCAATTAAAATGTTTAAAATTGTTGCTTGCTTTAAATTGCTAAGTAACATATGGGGATTTTCCGGAATTGTTATTTGTTGTTTCCGGCCTCATTTAAACTTGCCTAAATAGTTAGTTTACTTATGTTTCACCTCTTGCCATGGTTATCAACATTCAATATTGTTGGGTACATAAACGAGATCGAACTAAATAACTTGTTGTGGTGTTTCGTCAATATGCAACTCGTTGCATATTGAGCTCCACTTAATTTGTAGGATTGTTTGTGCACTTTCCCATGCCATGCATATTTAAACCGGACATGCATCATACTTGTTTGCGCATCATGCCATGTTTATGTGATGTTTGTTTACTATGTTGTTTGTTTCTTTCCGGGTTGCTTCTCTCGTTAGCTTCGGTTTCGTTCCGGAGTTGTGAGGATTCGTTCGACTTCGTCCGTTTGTCTTCTTCATGGACTCTTTCTTCTTCCTTGCGGGATCTCAGGCAAGATGATCATACCCTCGAAATCACTACTATCTTTGCTATGCTAGTTTGCTCGCTCTTTGGCCATGCCAATGCTACGATGCCTACCATTTGCTTGTCAGCCTCCCAAATTGCCATGTCAAACCTCTAACCCACCATGTCCTAGCAAACCGTTGATTGGCTATGTTACCGCTTTGCTCAGCCCCTCTTATAGCGTTGTTAGTTGCAGGTGAAGATTGAAGTTTGTTCCTTGTTGGAACATGGAGATGTTGTTCCTTGTTGGAACATGTTTACTTGTTGGGATATCACTATATATCGTATTTAATTAATGCATCTATATACTTGGTAAAGGGTGGAAGGCTCGGCCTTATGCCTGGTGTTTTGTTCCACTCTTGCCACCCTAGTTTCCGTCATATCGGTGTTATGTTCCCGGATTTTGCGTTCCTTACGCGGTTGGGCTATAATGGGAACCCCTTGACAGTTCGCCTTAAGTAAAGCTTCTCCAGCAATGCCCAACATTGGTTTTACCATTTGCCACCTAGCCTTTTCTTTCCCTTGGGTTCTGCAGACTCAAGGGTCATCATTTTTTTTAACCCCCCCGGGCCAGTGCTCCTCTGAGTGTTGGTCCGAACTAGAGTCCTGTGCAGCGCCCCCTCGGGGAAACTCGGGGTTTGGTTTTAGTTGTATGGAGCGCTCATCTGAGTGTGACCTGAGAAAGAGATATGTGCAGCTCCTATCGGGATTTGTCGGCACATTCGGGCGGTGTTGCTGGTTTAGTTTTACCCTGTCGAAATGTCTTGTTGTACCGGGATACCGAGTCTGATCGGAGTGTCCCGGGTGGAGGTCTATTCCTTCGTTGACCGCGAGAGCTTGTCATGGGCTAAGTTGGGACACCCCTGCAGGGATTTGAACTTTCGAAAGCCGTGCCCGCGGTTATGGGCAGATGGGAATTTGTTAACGTCCGGTTGTAGAAAACCCGAAGTTGACCTTAATTAAAATACATCAACCGTGTGTGTAACCGTGATGATCTCTTTCCGGCGGAGTCCGGGAAGTGAACACGGTGTTGGAGTTATGCTTGACGTAGGTTGCTATAGGATCACTTCTTGATCATACTTTTATCGACCGTGCTTTGCCTTCTCTTCTCGCTCTCATTTGCGTATGTTAGCCACCATATATGCTAGTCGCTTGCTGCAGCTCCACCTCATTACTCCATCCTTCCTATAAGCTTAAATAGTCTTGATCTCGCGGGTGCGAGATTGCTGAGTCCCCGTGGCTCACAGATACTTCCAAAACCAGTTTGCAGGTGCCTATGTTACCGAACAGGTGACGCAACCAAGCTCAAGGAGGAGCTCGATGAAGATCTTGCCCTTTGTGTTGTTTCGTTCTAGTTGATCAGTAGTGGAGCCCAGTTGGGGTCGATCGGGGACCTTTGTCGCATTTGGGGTTCTTCTTTTATTTTGGTTCCGTAGTCGGACCTTGATTGTATCTGGATGATGTAATGCTTTATTCATGTAATTGCGTGAAGTGGCGATTGTAAGCCAACTATGTATCTCTTTCCCTTATGTATTACATGGGTTGTGTGAAGATTACCTCACTTGCGACATTGCTTTCAATGCGGTTATGCCTCTAAGTCGTGCTTCGACACGTGGGAGATATAGCCGCATCGAGGGCGTTATAAGTTGGTAATCAGAGCCTTCCCCGACCTTAGGAGCCCCACTGCTTGATCGTTTTTAGCGGCCGAGTTGTGTCTAGAAAAATATTTTGAGTCATTTAGGATTATATATATCGGAGAGTTAGGAATTCTTTTTACTCCCCAGTCTCTTCATCGCTCTGGTAAGGCATCCTGGCGTAGAGTTTTGACTCTTCTCTTCTCAAATTTCACTAAATTTTTTTTTAGGATCACGCGGGTATCTTGGAATCGTTCCGATGGTTTTATGATGAGAACATTGTCTTGGTGCCTCCTGTCAGGGGTTTAGTGGAAGTGTCCCGGGGAGTTGAGCTCTGAGGTGTTGTCGCCATAATTTTATCGTTGCAGTTCTGGAATACCTGAGTTTAGTACGCCGACATCGAAAATCTCTTTTATGCAGTTCGTTGGTGAGATAACCCCGATAACCCAGTACTGACGTGAGTACGGGAGTATCGCCATAACTTGTATAACGGATGCTTTTCGAAGGTTGAGGTAGATGATTTCCGAAGGTTTCTTGGTTATGTGTTGAAGGATGGATACAGCTGGATGTAGGATTTGCTAGTTTGGGTGAGATATTATGCTTCCCCTGTATCCCCAACACCTGATTGCATAACCGGAAAATTTCGGGAGTTTCATAGGTGGGAATTCAAGTAGCTCGTAGGATATCTTTCCGACAGATGTATGATTTGAAATTGGGGTTCGACGTCTAGTGGTCCGCCTATTCACGGTTGAATTTTACAGTGGTCTCGTTGTGTCTTAAAGAGTCCTTGGCTATGCCGACTCGGGGACGCTTCGTATGTCATGTGCACTGCCTTGTACATGACGGTGCTGTACGATCGAGCCCGTGTAGGCCCCACCACGAAAACTTTGGACGAAATCTCTATCATATGTTTGTTCCGGCTTATTTCGCAAGTCAATTCTTTGTTTTGTTTTGAGTTGTGGTATTCGAGTTGCTTCAAAGTCAAATGTTGATTCCATACTTTTCCCAAGTGGTGTTCTCATACTCCGATGTGAATACTAATCCGTCATGATAATCGAGATTGTTTTGTCAATCCTTTTTAACCGGTGTGCTTCTCTTCAAGTGGATCTGATCATTTCAATATCTACAAGATCAACTCAAGTCTTCTCAACGGCATTCGTTTCATCCATCTCCAGTTGCTTTTGTTTTTCCCACCCTCCCTCTCTTTGTTTCTTCGAGGACCCAGATTTCTTTATCAAGTATCCTTTTATTCTTGTGAAGTCTCACCATTCTTTTCCGTCAATATTCTTATCTGGCGATTCTCATGAAGATCGTAACGGAGCTTCAAGTTATCATTCTTTGTCTTTTCTCTTCTCCGGTGGATTCAAGTCAAGATTTGTCGATTATATCCCCTTTTTCTCGTTTCAAATACCTTCTCTTGACGGTGCTCCTCATATTTATTCATTTCTCGCTATTCTATTGTTCCGGAGTGCTCAAGATATCTCGAAGATTCGTGTTTCCACTCTACTTTCGTTCAAGTTCTTTCGAGGATGTTCCCTCATTCAAGCCATTTAACTCAACCGGTGCAGCCTCTCTTTTAAATCGTTCAACGGTGTTTTCTTTTGAGTGGGCCCTAACCCACAGGTCTTTTTCCAGGATCTTACCTGACTCTTCTTATTTTCCCGAAGGTATTCTGAAAATTCTTTTCGAAGTTTGACGTAAGAATGATTTATCATCAGTCAAATGTTTTCTCCAAGATCTTTCAAATTCTCTTCACCGTTGGCTCAACCTCTTCGTTTGGATTCTTCCGGAGTGTCTAAATAATTCTTGGTGGTGTTTCTCATCGTCATTCTCAGATATTGAAGACCGATGAAGACTTTTCCTCCATATCTATCCGCTCTCTCAGAGATTCGTGATTCTAGCTTGTTGCCATCCTCTCATAATTATTTGCGATTGTGAGATATTCTTTTTTATCCATCCGGTGCAAATTCAGGAGTCTTTTCAGTTTGATTCTCTGAAGGCCATTATTTCGGGATTATTCATTCTCAGCTTTCAGTTATCACTCTCCAAATTTACCGGTGCATCAAGTGATCTCTAATCAGCTCGTGATCTCTGCGCTCTCATGTATCTAAATCCTCTCAAGCATCCTCGTTCATTTGCAAATTCTTCCGGTGATTCGTTATCTTTTATTCGTTCTTTTCAATTCTTCCTGTGGTTCGTTCAAGAGTTTTCTTCCTTCGTGTATCATATCTATGTATTTGTTATTTCAATTCTACCGGTGGTTCGTTGAAGACCTTCTCAAGTTTTGATATATCTCTTTTAATCCTTTCTACGAGAATAAGTAGTATGCCAAATCCGTTGATTGTCATCAATTTAATTGGTGAAGGATAAGCATAACATAATTCTTATTCTTGTTCATCCAAGTGATTAATTCTTTATTCCGGAGGCCCTTCAAATTCTCGGTTTCATTTGTTTCATCTTCTCTTTTTCCCGGAGTTCCAAGCTCTAATTATCACGGAGATTCATTTAAATCATTGCAAGTCTTCACCTTGTGTTTCCATCTTCTCTTGCCTTCCGTTTGAGCATTCTTTTGTTTAACGGAGTTCTTCGGGAAGGTTCTACATGTTGGTTCATAAAGGATTTAATTTCTTCTTGAAGTGTTCATCAAGATTCTTTTCTAAGAAACTCAAGCTTTCTTCATATTGTAATCCGGAGTGCATTCTTTCTATCATATTATTGGAGGTGGTATTATGCCATTCTTGATAATTTGAGTTCATGTTTCATGATTCACTTGTTGTAAGGATGAGATATTTTTAAATCCATCATTTTCTTCATTGGAATTATCTTGGGTTATATTCCACCTAAAGCCTTCCCTAAGGTTTGTTGCTATCTATGGTGCTTATAAATGATCCAAGTTTTCTCCTATCCTCTTGGTGAAAGAAGTTTTTCATCGCCTTGGTGCTCTCACTCAAATCAATGGTTTCCTTTAGTGGCCATTTGTCACCTCATAATGTTGAGATGTTTCAATAAGTCCACTACAAGCTTATTCTTTTCGTTGTTGGTTTTCTAACAACTCCGTTCAATCCTTCTTTTTAAGGAGGCTCTTTCAAATTCAATTGTGATAGAAGTTGTTATTCTCTTCTCTGTTCTCTCGATTTCACTCTTTCATTTGTCCCGAAGGCATTGTGATGTTTTCTTTGACCCATTATATCATTTTGGAGATCATGTTCTTTTCCTTACTTATCCATTTAACCGAAGTGTCGTGTTTTCATTCGAGTTCTCTAATTTTATCAAGTTTTCCCTCCTTCCTCAACTGGAGAGCTGTCTGAAATCTTTCTTACCCCTTGTGCCATTCTTTCAATAGTTCCAGAGGCAGTGTGTTGTTCATTTCAACAAGTATCCTCTCATCTTGTCAAGTTCATGTTCTATTCCTTCCATGTTCAACCGGAGTGCTGCCCGAATTCTTCCCCTCTCATCTTGTTTTAACCAGAGTGGTTCCAATTCCTTCTTGTCCATTGTACTCGTCATTCATAGCTTTGCAACCTCCAAGGTTCACATGGTGTTCCTTGTTTCTCTTTTCTACCGCAGTGCTCTCAATTGTGTTTAACTCCGCTGTGTTCTTTTTTTCAACTTTTCAACCTCTCAAGGTTCTTTGGTTTCACTCATTGGTCGAAAAAGCAACTTAGTTTTACCTCCTCTCTTCCTCTTCCGTTTCCCTCCGGTGCCATTCTAGATCTCGGGACGAGATCCTCTCGTAGTGGTGGAGTGTTGTAACGCCCCGAGACCGACGCTCCAGAAGACTTCCAGCTATTCCGAGTTTCGCAGTGTGTTTTATTTGCTTGTTGCATTGCATCATGTCATCTCTTGCATTGCATCATGTCATCATGCCATCATATCATTAATTTTTATAACTCTTCTAAATAAATCGTATGGATTTTTTTTGATCCATTTAAATCGAGGGAATTCACTTGTGATTTCTCTTTATAACATATTAAAGCCTCTCAATATTATTAGAGAGCTACAGTAAATATTCCATTTTTGGAATTAACCATAACCCACTTGCAAAATATCCCATGCCTTTGTTATCTCAATTCTTGGTCTCCAACCTTGCCATAATTTCTTTCATCATTTTCCGGAGCTCCACCAAAAATCCGAACATTTTTGGACCTTCCTTTTACCAAGTCCTAGTTCAAACCCATTTGAATTAAATTCAAATGAGTTTGAATTTAAATCTTTCAATCGTGGCCTTTCTATTTTTCTTGGAACAAGTGTATTTTTGCGAGTTCGGAAAATAATCCCCGTGTCCAACTTCTTCCTCTAACCTCCTTTTCTTTTCTTTCTCATCTTAGTTTTTTTTCCTTTCTTTTAGTAGTGAGAGAGATTCCAGCCCAACCGGCCTCTCAAGGCCCAGCCGACCCCTCTAACCCTAGCCCGACCTCCTCTCTCTCGATCCATCCCTCCTCTCGTTCCCCCCTCGGCCGCCAGCCACTCGTCCCGCTCGGATCGTCCTCGATCCCCATCTCTCCCTCCTCTCGATCTCTCCCTCTCCCTCGCTCGTGCCCCCATCCGCTCAGAAAGACAGAGGAGCAGAGCCCCACTTCCTCGCGCCTCCGCCTCCGCCCAAGGCCTCGCCCTTCCTTCTCCCCCGCGCCCCCATCGCCACCCATCACATCGAGCTCCCCCGCAGCCATCTTCGCCGGCCGCCCGCACCACCGCCTCGCCCCTCTCAGCCTCCTGCGCCCGTGCCCCTCCTCTGCCTCGTCTCTGTTTCCGGCCGCCGACAGCGAGCAGCTCCGTCGGAGCTTGTCCCCGAGCGCGCCCAACCTCCTCCCTCGCCCGTGGCCTCCTCCTCGTCGCCTCTGCGTGCGACCCTGCTCCCACGCGCCTCCTCGGCCGCGCGACTCCTCCACCAAGCAACCTGACGTGCCCCGTCGGTCGCCTGACCGCCCCTTCCCTCGCCCGTCTCCGGCTAGGTCCGAGGCCTAGGGACCGGGTCCTCCTCATCTCGGCCATCCCGTCGTCTGCCCCGCGCGCCGCCCTGTGGCTTCGCCTCCCGCAACCCCGCGGCGTTGCCTCGCCCTTGTCCCGCGTTGCCTCTGCCAGCCCTGTGCTGCTGTTTGCATCCGCAAAGACCCGAGGCATGTGTGCTCCACTGCCAGTTTCGTGGACGACGAGTACCTCTACGATGACCCTGGATGTCTACGAGCGTCAAGTACCACTACAACCCATGTTCGACTACGTGGATTCGCCAAGTACTACGACCACCGCGTTCCATTTCGTTACTGTCAAGGCCGAGAGGACGCCAAGTACCATGAAGACGAGGACCCGTGTACAACTACCGTCGACCTGAACAACTACGAAAACGTGTACAACTACCGTCGCCACGTGAACAACGACTTCCACTACGCCGTGTACGACTACTTCCCACGACGACCCGTGAACGTCTACCTCCACTACGGCCCGTGAACGACTACTTCCCTCGACGAACGAACCGCTCCGAAAACGCACGCTTCGAAGGTATAACGCCGAGACGACGCCCGTGACTTAATGCATGTGTTGAATGAGATGCATCGTTTGCTCCGTGATCGAATCGTCCTTGCGATGCCCCTCTTTTCCCGTGCCACCGTCCCGTGGGAACCCGGAAGTCGGGATCACCCCACCATCTTGCATGACTCGCTCACTTCCTTTTGCACCGGTATCTCTGTAAGCTACCGGAACTGATATGTTGCCGTGGCATCATTTTCCGTTTCATCGCCGTGGCACCCTTTTTGTTCCGCCATGGTGACCAAATGCTTCATAACATGCTCATGTCAACATTTTCTTAAAAAAATGCATAAACTTGCATATGTCATCCGCATCATGATAACATCAATTAAAATATTTAAAATTGTTGCTTGCTTTAAATTGCTAAGTAACATATGGGGATTTTCCGGAATTGTTATTTGTTGTTTCCGGCCTCATTTAAACTTGCCTAAATAGTTAGTTTACTTATGTTTCACCTCTTGCCATGGTTATCAACATTCAATATTGTTGGGTACATAAATGAGATCGAACTAAATAACTTGTTGTGGTGTTTCGTCAATATGCAACTCGTTGCATATTAAGCTCCACTTAATTTGTAGGATTGTTTGTGCACTTTCCCATGCCATGCATATTTAAACCGGAGATGCATCATACTTGTTTGCGCATCATGCCATGTTTATGTGATGTTTGTTTACTATGTTGTTTGTTTCTTTTCGGGTTGCTTCTCTCGTTAGCTTCGGTTTCGTTCCGGAGTTGTGAGGATTCGTTCGACTTCGTCCGTTTGTCTTCTTCATGGACTCTTTCTTCTTCCTTGCGGGATCTCAGGCAAGATGATCATACCCTCGAAATCACTACTATCTTTGCTATGCTAGTTTGCTCGCTCTTTTGCCATGCCAATGCTACGATGCCTACCATTTGCTTGTTAGCCTCCCAAATTGCCATGTCAAACCTCTAACCCACCATGTCCTAGCAAACCGTTGATTGGCTATGTTACCGCTTTGCTCAGCCCCTCTTATAGCGTTGTTAGTTGCAGGTGAAGATTGAAGTTTGTTCCTTGTTGGAACATGGAGATGTTGTTCCTTGTTGGAACATGTTTACTTGTTGGGATATCACTATATATCGTATTTAATTAATGCATCTATATACTTGGTAAAGGGTGGAAGGCTCGGCCTTATGCCTGGTGTTTTGTTCCACTCTTGCCACCCTAGTTTCCGTCATATCGGTGTTATGTTCCCGGATTTTGCGTTCCTTACGCGGTTGGGCTATAATGGGAACCCCTTGACAGTTCGCCTTAAGTAAAGCTTCTCCAGCAATGCCCAACATTGGTTTTACCATTTGCCACCTAGCCTTTTCTTTCCCTTGGGTTCTGCAGACTCAAGGGTCATCATTTTTTTTAACCCCCCCGGGCCAGTGCTCCTCTGAGTGTTGGTCCGAACTAGAGTCCTGTGCAGCGCCCCCTCGGGGAAACTCGAGGTTTGGTTTTAGTTGTATGGAGCGCTCATCTGAGTGTGCCCTGAGAAAGAGATATGTGCAGCTCCTATCGGGATTTGTCGGCACATTCGGGCGGTGTTGCTGGTTTAGTTTTACCCTGTCGAAATGTCTTGTTGTACCGGGATACCGAGTCTGATCGGAGTGTCCCGGGTGGAGGTCTATTCCTTCGTTGACCGCGAGAGCTTGTCATGGGCTAAGTTGGGACACCCCTGCAGGGATTTGAACTTTCGAAAGCCGTGCCCGCGGTTATGGGCAGATGGGAATTTGTTAACGTCCGGTTGTAGAAAACCCGAAGTTGACCTTAATTAAAATACATCAACCGTGTGTGTAACCGTGATGGTCTCTTTCCGGCGGAGTCCGGGAAGTGAACACGGTGTTGGAGTTATGCTTGACGTAGGTTGTTATAGGATCACTTCTTGATCATAGTTTCTCGACCGTGCTTTGCCTTCTCTTCTCGCTCTCATTTGCGTATGTTAGCCACCATATATGCTAGTCGCTTGCTGCAGCTCCACCTCATTACTCCATCCTTCCTATAAGCTTAAATAGTCTTGATCTCGCGGGTGCGAGATTGCTGAGTCCCCGTGGCTCACAGATACTTCCAAAACCAGTTTGCAGGTGCCTATGTTACCGAACAGGTGACGCAACCAAGCTCAAGGAGGAGCTCGATGAAGATCTTGCCCTTTGTGTTGTTTCGTTCTAGTTGATCAGTAGTGGAGCCCAGTTGGGGTCGATCGGGGACCTTTGTCGCATTTGGGGTTCTTCTTTTATTTTGGTTCCGTAGTCGGACCTTGATTGTATCTGGATGATGTAATGCTTTATTCATGTAATTGTGTGAAGTGGCGATTGTAAGCCAACTATGTATCTCTTTCCCTTATGTATTACATGGGTTGTGTGAAGATTACCTCACTTGCGACATTGCTTTCAATGCGGTTATGCCTCTAAGTCGTGCTTCGACACGTGGGAGATATAGCCGCATCGAGGGCGTTATACTGAAGCACACTACACAGTTCTACAGAATTCCGCCTTGGTGGCTCCGTATATGGATGAACACAAGAATTTGCTACGCTCCAAACACCCGGAGCGGTCAGATGACTGGATTACACGTGAACAAACCAGGAGTTTTGCCTGCTGGTTGCAGACACGTACCATGCATGACACTATTGAAGATGACCTGTACTTGTTGTCCCAGTTACCATCTTCGAATATAATGACTTTTAAAGGGTACGAGATAAATGGTAATACATTTTACACGATCGCCCAAGATAAGAAGAGCACCAACCAAAACAGTGGTGTCCGCTTTGATGCAGAAACCAAGACGGGAAAGGAAACATATTATGGTTATATACAGGACATATGGGAACTTGACTATCGACGTGGTTTAAAGGTCCCTTTGTTTCGGTGCAAATGGGTCAATATGACACGAGGCGGGGTAACGGAAGACCCGCAGTACGGAATGAAAACAGTGGATCTCAACAATCCTGCGTATGCAGACGAACCATTCGTCCTAGCCAATGATGTGGCACAGGTTTTCTATGTGAAGGACATGTCTACCAAGCCAAGAAAAAGAAAAGATAAGGAAGCGAATGCATCGTACGATGAGCCAAAGCGGCACATAGTTCTTTCTGGGAAGAGAAACATCGTGGGAGTGGATGACAAGACAGACAAGTCAGAAGATTATGAAAAGTTTGATGAAATTGCTCCATTCACAGTGAATATTGACCCGAGCATCCCGTTAAATGATGAAGATTTTCCATGGTTACGGCGCAAAGGGACACACGCGAAGAAAAAGTTTCACATCCAAAGATCTGGGATGTGATCGGCTTCACTAGCTATCATCACTTTCTTCTGTGTTTCGCAGCGAGAGGGGAATCTCTGTAATAGTTAGGGTAGTTATGTGTTTTGGCATTTGAAACGCGAAGAAATTTTATGTGCAAACAAATTCTTTCATGCCTTTACTGATTTTTAAAGTTAAGTTATTCACAAACTAGTGATTCACACTAATTTCAAATAATTTAAAATTTAAACTATTCAAATTTGAAAACTACGGGCACTAACAGAAAGTTTGTAATTTTTTGTACCTAAAACAAAAATGTTCACAAAGAAACTCTAAATACACAAAAAAAACACAAAAATAAATAAAGCAAAAAAATAAAAATAAAAAGCCCTAACAGAAAGTTTGTAATTTTTTGTACCTAAAACAAAAATGTTCACAAAGAAACTCTAAATACACAAAAAAAACAACACAAAAATAAATAAAGCAAAAAATAAAATAAAAATAAGCCCGCCTACTAGGCCAGAGCAGTCTGCATACGACTAGAAACCCAACCTGTAGTTGGGCCAGGATGCAGGCCCGCAAAGGCCAAGTGGGCCCACAGGGCTGCAAAGAACACGTAGGCCCAGTAAGCCTGCTTTGGAGAGGAGCTCGAGAGAGTGACCGCACGGGGTTTATAAACCAGTGCGGTCGCCCCTCGGCTAGCGAGGTGGGACTAAACTTGCCGCACCGCACCTGCGCCAGCGCACCCCCTTTTGTACCGGGTCGTGGCACAAACCGGTATTAAAGGGGGGGGCCTTTAGTACCGGTTTGTGCCACCACCCGGTACTAAAGGGGGTCGCTTCCTACCGCTTGGCCTGGCCAAAACAGGCCTTTAGTACCGGTTGGTGGCTCCAACCGGTACTAAAGGTGCCTTCTATATATACAACAACTACGAAAATTTCAGTTTCCCTCTCTGTTCGTTCCTCTGTTTCCGTCTCCGTCGCTGTCGACGCCGCCCTCGATCGTCTCCGTCGCCGCTCGTCTCCGTCGCCGCCCCCCGTCCCCGTCGCCGCCCTCGTCTCCGTCGCCGCCCCGGGCCCGTCCCCGTCGCGCCGTCCCCGTCCCAGTCGCGCCGTCCTCGCCGTCCCCGTCGCCTCGCCGTCGCCTCGCCTCGCCGTCGCCTCGCCATCGCCGTCGCCCGCTGTGAGCCCTCCCCGAGCCTGTACACACACACACAAGCATGTTTAATTAATTTAGATAATTAGTCTTTAATTAGTTTAGATTATTTAGATTATTATTTTGTATGTTTAATTAGTTTAGATAATTAGTGTTTAATTAGTACACACACACACGTATTTTGTATTTTTAATTAGTTTAGATTATTTAGATTTTTTTTTTCACTATTATATATGTATGAATGCATGTTAATTAGATGGATATAATTAGTGTTTAATCAGTTAGAAATTAGTGTTATATAGAAATGTTAGAAATTAGTGTTATATAGAAATGTTAGAAAATGTTAGAAATTTTAGTGTTATTTAGATTATTTAGATTAGCATAATTAGTGTTATATAGAAATGTTAGAAATTTTAGTTATCAAAATCCAATCATTAAAAAATTGTTACTTTTTGCGGGCATATAGCTAGTATTTGTTCTCGACAATGCCCGGCCCGCATCCTCGCCGTCGACCCGTCCGCGACGACGTCTAGCCGACCCATGTCCGGGACTGGGCTCCGCCGGGCTGGCACTGGGAGGTGCTGCTTGGAGGGGCGCGCCGCTTGATGAGAAACCCGGCCCCGGGTCCCGTCGTCGACCCTGATCTCGTTTGGTGGTGTTCGCGTGGGCCAGTTTCGGTGCGGAGGGACCCGGCCCCGCCGGAGATGGTACGTGCCGTGTCAGGGAGGAGGACGAGCACGTCCATCGCTACATGGTTGCGTTAGAGGGCGGCAGGTTCTCCAATACCTGGCAGTATCTTCGGAGATCTCACTTCAGCTATGATCCTGTGAGGGTTCCTTCTCTTTGGGTGTCCACCGCCCGCGCCGCAGGAACTGCCAGTGTCCTAGATTCTTCTGTAGTATTCGATCTTTAATTAGCTAGCCAGTGATGTACTATTCAATATTATATATTATTCGAGACGATGTATTCGAGATTATATCTATTATTCTAGACGAAGTATTCGAGATTATATCTATTATTCGAGACGATGTAATTTGAATACTAAATTGTTTTATATTTCTTTTGAATTAGTTAAATAAAAGCTATGGCAGACAATACCGACAGAGAGGGAGAACAGACCATGTTCGATATGATACGCGGGCCAAATGATGATCAGAATGAAGAAGATTATGACGGCTCCGAATTTCTAAACAACACCGGAGAGGGTGATATGATATTCGATCGCGACGACCGAATTGATGAAGTCATGAACTACGATTATGACGATGACGAAGAACATGTTGATCCTGAAACAACAAAGACCGGCGAGGTATATATATTTATATAAGCAGGTATCTGGTGATCATCACATGTTTTAAATGACTTGAAGATATATTAATGAATCGATCTTTGTTCTTTCAGCCATCCGGATCGAGCAAATCTTCAGGCAAAAGGACGAAACGAGGCCCGAACAAAAAGTTGAAGGAGGGCGTAAAGTACAATATCGAGGCAGTCAGACCTAATGGAAAACCATTAGCGCCTAAGAAGATTGCGGACAAGTTCATTCGTCAGTGCGGAGTTCTTGTGAAGGACCAACTCCCGATCTCCCTTCAAGAATGGAGAGAGCCAGCAAAAGACAAAAGACAAAAAGGCAAAGAGGATGCTGCTCCACGTTCAGATGTTACTTTTATCGACAAGAATCAAAAAGATCTGCTTTGGGATACTCTCATGGAACATTTCACCCTACCTGATCATTTCACAGAAGCAGATGTGCAGAAAGTCAAGTACGTCAAGGGAGGAAGGAAGACTCCAGTATTCGAGGGAACACTAGAGAACCAACATGCTCATTGGGACGATTTCGTGAAATTCAAGGATTCGGAATTAGCTAAGGAACGGTCGAGAATAAACAAGAAGAATGCCGAAAAAAAGGATAAGTTCCATAAGCTGGGGCCAGGTGGCTATGCGGTGGCAATGCCTAAGTGGGATAAGTCTGAGAAAGAGATGGAGGATGCAGGTGCCACTCCGGTTACTAAGAGCTGGCCCCCCAGGGTCAGGACTTGGTTCTATGCGCATTGGGGGGAGTTGGACCCGAAGACAGGCAATGTTTCGACGAGGGCAAGTCTGAAGGGAGCCGACGATACGATACTTGTTGCAATAGAAGAGGCACGATCGGGGGTGTTCCAGCCCAACAGAGAGAACGACGAGCTTACGCGTGCCCTGGGAAATCCTGAACACCCGGGAAGAACACGAGGCAAGGGCGCTATTCCGTGGTATGAGGGGTTCTCAGACTGGAACACCGACTACAGAACCCGTGCGAGAAAGAAGATTGCGGAGGAGAAGAAGAGGAAGATGGAGGAGGAGCAGAGGAAGCGGGACTATGAACGCCTTCAAGGCCTAGAAGCAAGTCAAGCGGAATTGGTAGTCAAATTCCAGCGGCAGCAGGAGCAGATCGACTCACTTACCCAGCAAAGGGGGTCTCAGCAGCTGCAGCAGCTAGCGAATGATCCAGCATTGGATAACACCGCCCCATCCATGCCGAGAAGCAGCGTGGGTTCCGCCCCGGACGACGCAATGCTGGGTAGATACCCCGTGGATGACATCACGGAGAACACTAGCTGCAAGCTACACGTCAAAATGAAGAACATATCCATGAAGGTGGCGGACGCCGTTGCTTTTACAAATCCCCCCGAGGCAACCTTCCATTGCAACCCGATTCCAGTGGGCTATGCTCGTGTCTTGGTTGATGAGGTGGTGGACCCATATTCGGAGCTAGAGCTTGACTATCCTGGAGGTGACGACGAGCGCTTTCTCGGAGACGCCAAACATTGTATCATCCTATGGAAAAAGGATTGCATCATCATTCGAAGGCCACCGACACCGCGTCAGTCGACTCCTCGTCGAAGTCCACCACCGAGTCAGCAGTCTCCCGCTCCTGCAAGTCCACCAAGTCCGGCAAAGTGTCAGGCCACTCCTCCTCCAAGTCCGGCAAAGTGTCAGGCCACTCCTCCTCCAAGTCCGCCACAGCGTCAGACATCCACTCCTCCTCCAAGTCCGGCACAACCTCATGCCACTCCTCCAAGTCCGGCACAGCTTCAGGCGGCCACTCCTCCTCGTCCAACTCAGCCCCGTCAGCCGTCTCTGCCGCCTCAGCAATCACAGAAGAGACACCCCGTAGCTATGGTGCGTAGCGGTACGAGTCGAGGTAGTACAGGAAGTACAGGCGGAGGCAAGCGATATAAATATGGTCCGAGCCTCACGCCTCTTCCGCAGAGGGCTTATGACAGGTCCGAGGAGGAAATCGCAGCCATATCGAAGTCCGAGGTGGAAGCCCATTTTGCACCGAAACCGCCACCGCCGCCAAGGGAGAAAGTGCCTGAGGAAACAATTGACCACTTCATTCGTATGGCTCAACCACCAGCTCCCAAGCCTGTTGACACAGACTATGAGCGCCACATCAGGAAGTTAAATCGAGCACGTCTACGTAAGGAGGCGAGCTCGGGATCGAGCAAAAAGAAGCAGCTGTCAAAAAATGCGGGAAAACCATTCCCCAGCTGGGAGAACAGGCGGCGCAATCGATCCTCTCGCTTGTTGTGCCAACAACACGTGACAGTTCGCGCGCCCAATATTATTGTGGGCAAACAGTTTACGTTCCTGAGGTGGGCAATGTGGTAATAACGGAGGAGCATATAATGCAGGCTGAAGTTCTCAAAATCACTGTTGGACAACTCCTCGAGATCGAGCCCATGCCTGTGCTTAGAGAGGATGAAATAAAACGGAAATATGTCCGGGGCCAACCTTTGGTCGAGCCAGACAAGGTCAAGAACCTCCCAACGAGAATGTATGAATTGCACGAATGGTACGTGAACATTACCAAGATTTCCGATCGATTGTCCCTCATGGTGAATGTCAAGAAGGAGCATTACTACCATGAGAAAGCTGTGTCCGTTGAGTATTCTGAACTGTTTCAGTTATACAATCAAGACGCACTCGACAAATCTATCGTCAGTTGCTATTGTCTGTAAGTGATTTCTTTCTGTAATTTAAGTCTCAAGCTAGCTGTAATGATCCTTTTGATCAATCATTACCTGTAATTATCCTCACTATTTTTTTGTGGTATTATATGCAGGATGAAGATGTATGAAATGAGAAAAGGTGGACGCTATGGCATTGGGTTCATTGACCCAAACACCGTTAATGAATACACATGGAAAATAGATGCACGTCATGCAAAGGCCGTAGAGGACAGCATGCTAGAGTTCTTGAAGCGCCTCAAATACAATGAAGATATACTACTTCCTTACAACTTCCAGTGAGTCACACTGTCTTGTACGAAAAATTCTCTGTTTTTGCCTACTAGCTAGCTACATGTTTTTGCTTACATATGCCCGCTTAATTAAGACATGCAAACGTGTGTGCATGCAGATTTCACTGGGTCTTGTGTATCATTAAAGTTGACGCCAAAACAGTTGAAATACTGGACTCACTACTCAAAGAAAAAACTGACTATAACATCTTGTTTGGGATAGTCAACAGGTAATTTCAATCATTATTAACTATATATCTTGGACTATTTAGTTCGTCATTTCATGATATGAACTATTTAATAACCCCTTTATTCATTTTCTTTGTCGGCGGGCAGAGCTTGGGCAAGGTTCATCAGCGTCACGGAAGGCGAATGGAAACAAAAGCTTCAATGGGGAAGACCCAAGGTAAGTAATTAAGTAGTACTAGCTAGCTAGCTAGCTGCCATCTCTTTAATTATCATGCTTGATTAATTATTATCTGATCAAATTCCATTCTCGTAAAGGCCCTGAAGCAGGCGCAGGGGACTGATCTGTGTGCATTCTGCGTTTGCGAGAATATTCGCATGATGGCGTCCGAAAGGAGCAGATCTCAAAGACAGGAATGGGTACGCTTGTCAAAACACTATTCACAATTTTTACACCATTATCGATATCTAGTCACACAACTAATACACATGCATATTGATCTCCTTCTTAACAGTTCAGAGAGGTGCGGGCGAAGCTCCTAGAAACGGAGCGCGTAAAAGCACTTCAAGAGAAAATAGCGGGATTTTTGCTCGACCAGGTCATAAATCCGAAGGGAGAATACTATTACCCGCTACCGCCCTCATGAAAACCACTTCCAATTGTCATCGTGCTCCGAAGGCACCAATTAGGCTAATGCCACTGGCTCCGAAGGCAACATGCATATGTAGGAGAAATTGTATATAGCTATACATGTGTGTATGTGTGAATTAATTAATATGATGGTTTGTGAGACATTGATGATATATATATGCATGATTGGTTCTACTAGAAATTCTATTTATA
>NC_041393.1:728884604-728886185 GCF_002162155.2 Triticum dicoccoides | reverse complement strand
TATATATATATATATATATATATATATATATATATATGCATAACGTGTACAATGTGTAGTATCGTAAAATACCAGCAAACGAAAAAGAATTAAAATGGAAACACAAAATTAAATGAAAAAGAAATCATAAAACTAAAAAAAACCCAAACCTTATAGTACCGGTTGGTCTTACCAACCGGTACTAAAGGGCTCCAGGCCCCTGGAGCTGGCTCGTGCCACGTGGTTTCCCTTTAGCACCGGTTCGTGCTGAACCGGTACTAAAGGGGGGGGGCCTTTAGTGCCCACACTTTAGTGCCGGTTATGGAACCGGCACTAAAGGGCCTTACGAACCGGTGCTATTGCCCGGTTCTGCACTAGTGCCCCCTGGACATCCTTCGACCTCAGATCCAACTCCATATAACCCTATTCAAGGAGAAAAAACTCAGAGAGAAGAGTTCATCGCGTTTTACAAGACGGAGCCGCCGCATCCTCCTGTTCTTCATCTAGAGGACAGATCTGGAGTCTGTTTTGGTCTCCGAAGAGGGGAATACGTCGCCATCATCATCACCAAACTTTCCTCCATCGCCAATTCCATGATGCTCACCATTGGAAGTGAGTAATTCCTTCGTAGGCTTGCTGGACAGTGATTGGTTGGATGAGATTTATCATGTAATCGAGTTAGTTTTGCTAGGGTTTGATGCCTAGTATCCACTATGTTCTGAGATTGATGTTGCTATGACTTTGCTATGCTTAATGCTTGTCACTAGGGCCCGAGTGCCATGATTTCAGATCTGAACCTATTATGTTTTCATGAATATATATGAGTTCTTGATCCTATCTTGCAAGTTCTAGACATCTATTACGTGTTATGATCCGCATACCCCAAGGTGACAATAATTGGGATTCTTTCCGGCGATACCGTAGTTTGAGGAGTTCATGTATTCACTAAGTGCTAATGCTTTGTTCCTGTTCTCTATTAAAAGGAGGCCTTAATATCCCTTAGTTTCCTTATGGACCCTGCTTCCACGGAGGGTGGGACAAAAGATGTCATGCAAGTTTTTTTCCATAAGCATGTATGACTATATACGGAATACATGCCTACATTATATTGATGAATTGGAGCTAGCTGAGCGTCGCTTTAGGTTATAACTGCTACATGATGAATGCCATCCGACATAATTATCCATCAATGATCCAATGCCTACGAGCTTTTCAGATATTGATCTTTGCTAAGTTACTTTGCCGTTTCCACTATTGCAATCACTACAAAACTGCTACTGTTACTTTTGTCACCGTTATCGTTACTTCCATACTACTTTGCTACTAAAAACTTTGCTGCAGATATTAAGTCTTTCAGGTGTGGTTGAATTGACAACTCAACTGCTAATACTCGTGAATATTCTTTGGCTCCCATTGTTTCGAATCAATAAATTTGGGTTGAATAATCTACACTAAAAAATTGTTGTGATCCCCTATACTTGTGGGTTATCATCCCCCTGTCTCCGCCACTGGGGATGTTTTCTTATGCATGATTGCATGTTTGTGGTGTGCCTTTTATTATGCATGTTACTTGATGAGGTGGCATGCTTACATGTTGAGAGA
>NC_041393.1:728871075-728884501 GCF_002162155.2 Triticum dicoccoides | reverse complement strand
TATTTATATAGGATATAGGATGAGCGGGAATACAATTCGGCTCTTTGGAGCATAAGCTCATATGCAGCAAAATTATTATTTTGCAAATGTCAAAAAGTTTGAAAGAGAATAGATGGGTTCATTGTCATACTCAAATGCTAACAGCGAATTTTTAGTGGAAAAACTTAAGCATTTTGACTCGTGCAAAAAAAAAGTCAAACGCCAAATGTTACCTCCAAATTTTGCTTTTTTTTTACCGACGAAACACTATTATCCCATTTCGCATGAAAATTGTCAACCACGCCTATTTCACTAAAAAGAACATTTACACAAAAAACATCAATTTTTAAATTTCATTTACTATTTATTTTGAATTTACTGTTTATCCGAGAGCATATTCACCCTGAGCCAAAATGGCCATCCCATAGGATGAGGGCAAGCTATTTAGATTTACAATATACCGTTTGGGAAATATATTATATATAAACTTGACGCAACTAATTTAGTGTTGTAGATGTCGGTATGGTTTTCAGTTAAAAGCATCTCTAGCAGATCCCCTAAAGGCTATATTCGAGGCCATAACATTGTTTAGGGCTTTAACCCATAGCTAGCAGATTCCTTGGACTCATAAGTCCTTCAAATTATAACTTTCCAGCCCTTCAAAACCAACCCCTTGGACTAAATTTAGTCTAGCAAGGGCACCTCTCAGGATAATTCGACGACGGCCACATAACCCGCAGTCACTACTGCCTGCTGCCCATGGCACCTTCCCCCGGCTCCGTCGTAACCTAAGCACCGTTTTCTCCACCTTCTCCTCGGTCTCCCAAGCTGGTTTTGCACAGTTTCCAAATCTTTTACCTTTAATTGTTGCATTGTCTGGTTCAAATGTGGCAAGTGTTATTTCATTCCAGACATTTTTGGGAAGCATTGGGTTCAGGCTTGAGAGAGTATTATTACTATCCTTTGCACTATTTTGACATCATTTTGTTGGGTTTTTCCTAGTACTTTGGAAGTGATTAGTACTGCTAGAATAAGGAGAAATACATGTGTGCTTTCTACAACAGAAAGGCATATCCAAACCATATGTTGATGTGTTGTGTGAGCGATCAGAAGGTCTTACACCTTGCTCTGTAAAGTCATGGTTGAAAGTAGTGCTATTTCTGTACCCGAATTCCCTATTGCGAGACATGAACTTTGTAGGTTGTCTGAACCAAACTCTTATACTTTTGGCTTTGTAAGCTGCGCAGCAAGACATGAATTTTGTATTTAGACATCAAGTCGGTTTTGCTGATTTTGGTGTATTTTAGCTTATTGTATAGAAGAAAATATATGGCTTTCCAATTGTGCCAATTACTAAATTAAGATGGTGTTTTAGAAGCTTTATATTTAGTAAGTTTGCTTACATGCTTGCTATGATATTTGCAGGGTAACAAATAAGACCCAAGTTCAAACCAAGATCCACTTGCAAGTTCAAGCCTCTTCTTTGGATCCAAACGTATATTTTCCTAATGCATTTGGAATGGCAAGTTTTAGTTTTTTATCCTCCATAATCCATACCATGCTTAATACAAACTATGAACCTTTGAAGATACTGGTTTTCGATGAACGCAAGTTTAACCCTTTAATGGTCTTTCAAAGATCTTGTCACTATTTCGATCTGCATTTTATATGATTATGTTTGACATATTTGAATGTGTGAAGATGACGCAGCCAGATTTTTTGATCTTGATAGTTGAAACAATGCACAACTGTTTTTTTGCTTGATTATCCTTTTTATATTGTAAATGTGTTGAATGTACATATTGAGATGTGCATGCTGATCATTTATGGTTACAATTCAAAATAGCAGCCAAACAACATATGGCATGCATTACACAAATCGCATGATAGCCAGACAAGAAAATTTGAAGTGCAGTCAAAATCCCACCAAATGAAATCCTCGTAAGAATGAGTTTTCATCCATTTCCACCAATTAAAATGAAAACCTAGCTGGGTGCCAAAGGAGGTTTACAGAAATGGCATTTCATTTCATTTCATTTGCAAGCAAATGAAATGAGGTCGTAAGTGCCAAACAAGCTGTAAATGAATACGACCCACCCCCTCTATGTTTATCCATTGTCCCGGTTCCCCAAATTTCGAATTCCGTTTGTTTCCCACGGCAAAAAACGGTGAAAAGAGGAAAGAAGAAAAGAGGAAATATCCGTGCGTTCTGATTGGTGGATTAGACCCTCCCACAGATCGCGCCCAGCCTATAAAACCCGCGCCCCTCGCCGCCCATCCAATCCACCAAATCGAAGCAGCGAGCGCAATCCGATCCACCGCCGCCGCCGCCGCCGCCGCCGCCAAACCCTCCTGCCCACGTCGCCGGAGAGAAGAAGACGGGGAAGATGGCCGGGTGGAAGGGCCAGAGGAAGAAGGCCGTGACGCGATCCGTCAAGGCCGGGCTCCAGTTCCCGGTCGGCCGCATCGGGCGCTACCTCAAGAAGGGCCGCTATGCGCAGCGCATCGGGTCGGGCGCCCCCGTCTACCTCGCCGCCGTCCTCGAGTACCTCGCCGCCGAGGTAAGCGCGGTCGATCTTCCCCGTCCTCGAGCGTCTGCCTTGTCCGGCTCCAGCCCTGCTCTTCTCGTGCTCGCCTCACCAGATGGCCGATTTCGTTTTTGGTTGGGCGTCTGCAGGTCCTGGAGCTGGCCGGCAACGCGGCCGTGGACAACAAGAAGACGCGCATCATGCCTCGCCACCTGCTGCTCGCGATCCGCAACGACGAGGAGATCGGCAAGCTGCTCGCCGGCGTCACCATCGCCCACGGCGGCGTGCTGCCCAACATCAACCCCGTGCTGCTCCCGAAGAAGACCGCCGAGAAGGCCGACAAGGAGTCCAAGTCGACCAAGAAGTGGAAGGACGCCCCCAAGTCCCCAAAGAAGGCTGCCGAGGAGACCACCGCCACCGAGGAGACCACCGCCGCCGAGGAGACCGCCGCCGCCGATGAGGAGTAGCGAGCACACGCTGCATTGGATCGGAGGGAGCCTGTCGTGTTGCCGAGTTGCGTCCTGTATGTAATGGTTCATGGTTGTCGTTGTCGGTAGTATCACTTATCGATCCGGGGTTCTTGCTGAACGGAATCTGAAAACTGAACTGTCTCGCCTTCCATTCAGTCTTTACCATGTCAATTTGATCCGTCCGCATTGTGCTCATCTCACCTGGATCTTGATGCTGCATGGATTTCTTTGCTCGTTACAATGTTTTGGTAAATTTGTCATGTCACTGATTGATGTGTTTGGCAGTGAAAGTAATTTGGGTGCTTGGTGAAAAGAAGATGCAGGTGCAGTATGCAAACAACGGATGATCTACGGATGATGATGATGATGATATAGATCAAAGTAAATCCTTATCCGGTATTGTTTCTTGTTCTGAGCAATACACATGATCAACATATGTAATACTCTCTGCATTTGCATGATCACCAGTACATATTTGAAGTTCTGTATTATGACCAACTTCAAATAGATTATAGTCTTTTGGTTTTTTGGCTTGCCATTGTCTGCAGCATTGTTTTTCTTGCGGTGAAAAAGGGAGCTTTATTTAGTTACTGATAGGATTACAATCGGTAGCCAGAAGGCTAATCAGAGCATCAGGGGCGTCCGACAACCACAACTCGGTTCGACGCTCCGCTCTTGACAAATAGGCTAGTCGATCTGCAGCCCTATTCTGCAAACGATCAATACATAAAAGAACAAGCTCTCTCTCTCTCTCTCTCTCTCTCTCTCTCCTAACATCTCCTTAATTTCCTCCACTACATGGCCCAGGTATGACTCATTCTTCTCCTTCTCTTTTAGCAGCACAATCAGGTTGCACCTGAAGTGGTGTCGTGGAATGCGTCAATGCTGCCCGGACTCCCTCTCTAATTGACAGAAGTTCAGCTTCAAATGCATCTTTGCAGTGAGGCACAAACCAACAAGCAGAAAGAACTTGTCTTCCGCTGCTATCTCTAGTAATCATTGATGTGCCTGCGCCATTATCGCATGTTCCAAAAGAACCATCAGTAGATACTGCCAGCCAACCTTCAGGCGGGTGAGGCCATACCTTTGTTTCCTTCGGAATCTTCCGCTGTGATCTGCAGCTTATGGCGCTTTCTTCAAAAGTAATTCCGTTTCCTTTCTCTAAATCCTTTCCATCAGTCATCTTTATTTGTTCCAGGGACAGAACATAGCTTTGCAAAAAATTCCTAGTTGCGTTGCGTCCACAGTAGCAGGTACTTTGTCATGCAACATATCGTTTCTCACTTGCCAGTTCCTCCAAATTATCATCAGTACCCTTGCACGTTCCTCATCAGTAAGTGTGACCAGCAAGTCGAATAACCATTCCACCCCAGAATTAACAATTGTCTCCTTCGCTGGGATAGACCATTACTTCTCCCATGGCGTCCCAAACAGCACTTGCCGTTGGGCAAGCTATCACCGCATGGTAGCTATCCTCGACTGTAGGCAAGCCATCACGAAGTAGTTTCCACGCACATATTTTAACTCCCTGTGGCACATTGATTTTCCAAAACATACGCCAAACTGGTCGGTCTCCATCAGGTCTTGTGCTCGTAGCAGCTCCACCCTGTCCTTGTAAATGTTCCGCAACAGCTAGATGGTACGCACTTCGAACAATAAAACGACCATCCTTTTCTGGATGCCATGCCGGAAAGTCTTCTATCACCCTTGTGGACACTTTTATCTTCAAAATTTCATTAACATCAGCCTGTATAAAGTGGTCATTTAGCCTCTCCTCGTTCCAGGTTCCATCTGGCAGTAAGAATTGTTCCACCCTAGTGAACCTGCATGTCCCTTTGTCTGTCAGAGGTCTTCGTGATCCCCCTCGCGGAAACCATGGATCTCGCCATACCTTTACATTTTTCCCATTGCCAATTCTCCAAATCATACCCTTCTTCAGCAAGTTCAGACCATGTTCTATTCCTTGCCACACGGGAGATGCATTACCCGAGAAAACTGTATCAAGTAAGGTCCCTCATCTGTAATACTTTGCCTTCATCAATCTCGCACATAGACTATCCGGTCTGTCCACTAGCCGCCATGCTTTCCGTGCTAACAGAGCCTGGTTGAACAGAGCCTCGTCTGTAATATTTTGCCTTCATCAATCTCGCACATAGACTATCCGGTCTGTCCACTAGCTTCCATGCTTTCCGTGATAACAGAGCCTGGTTGAAAATCTTTGGGCGTATCATTTTCTCCCATGCAATCCAGTGAGTCTTATGCCTTCCATTCTCCACACCCCACCAATAACTCCTAATCATACATGTAAGGTCATCACAAGCAGCAGCCAGCAATTTAAACACACTCATAATATAAGATGAAATTGCCTGCACGACAGACTATTTCAAAGTTTCTTTTGCTCCTGAAGAAGATTGCTTCTCCCCCCAATCAACAAGTTTTTTGCTCAATGTCGCCTCCAAGGACTGAAATTTTCCCTTGCTCATGTGCCCTTCCGGCACTGGCAGTCCCAAATACCGATCCTCAAAGAGCTCATTGATCACCCCCAAAGTATTTTTAACTAAAGTACGGAGATCCAGTGGGCAAGCCTCCCCAAACATAATGCTGCACTTCATCTGGTTTACAAGCTGGCCAGTGCCTCTTGCATACCGAGAAATAATGCTATTCACTATCCCTGCCTGCTCCACTGTTGCCTTGAAAAAAAGCAATGTGTCATCAGCAAACAGAAGGTGTGACACCGCAGGCGCCGTCCTACATATCACCACGGAGCTCAAGCCTTGATTTTGCACTGCATCCTGAATCAAACTCGACAGCGAGTCAGCCACAAACAAGAACAAAAACGGCGATAGTGGGTCACCTTGCCTTAACCCTCTCGTCGGCGAGAAATAATTCGGAAGTTTCCCATTAAAATTTACCACAAACCGTACAGTTGTAACACATTGCATCACCCATCGTATCCATTTATCAGGGAATCCTATCCTCCTCATAGCTCCCTCCAAAAAGCACTAGTCGACGCAGTCATAGGCTTTGGATAAATCCAATTTATATGCACAGCTCGCCATAAATCCGGGTTTCGATCCTGCTGGATGTGATGCATACTCTCAAACGCCACTGTTGCATTATCCGAAATCAAGCGTCCAGGGACGAATGCGGTTTGTTTTTCAGAAATTACCTCGTCGAGAATCGTCCTCAACCTATTCACCATGCATTTAGAAACAATCTTATAAATCACATTGCATAGTGAAATAGGCCGGAAATCCTTTAAAGTCTCCGGCTGGCTGCATTTTGGAATCAAAACTATACTGGTTTCATTAACACCATCCGGCATTCTTCCTTCCTCAAAAAAGAATCTTCACCGCTGCCACAATCTCCTGCTTCACTGTCCCCCAATTTCGTTGGAAGAAACGGGCAGGCATTGTGACTGTCCATAACTGAAAAACAGAGGTACACCTGATCGGTCAGCTATTTCTTTTCCACATAAGCACGGGTACAAGAAAAAACTTATGCCCTCGTCTTAAAGCTTGAGTATGTCATCAAATCCCAAGTAAACAACTATCTATTAAGTGTATAGCCACCTCTGAAGTAATCAATCCGCTATTGTTCCACTTATTGATCGAGGAGATTTAAGGTATGATGTTTAAACATTTAGGTCTTGGGTTTTGTTAGGTCACCACACATCAGAGAATGCCCGCAAGTTATTCAATCCATTTTCCCATGGGGATTTAAGGCATGAAGTTCCATAAT
The DNA here is from genome assembly GCF_002162155.2 of Triticum dicoccoides. NCBI lineage: Eukaryota > Viridiplantae > Streptophyta > Magnoliopsida > Poales > Poaceae > Triticum > Triticum dicoccoides. The sequence goes on along the minus strand of NC_041393.1, from coordinate 728,877,783 downwards.
ATGGAAGAGGCGGGTCTTCTATTTTTCATGTATCTAGCTCACGTAGTTGGGTCTTTTCTTTTTCTCAAGAAATTCAGGGTTCCAGCTAGCTAGCATGTACTGATCCATCCTCGCAAAAAAAAAGCATGTACTAATCCATCCATCCTTCGTCCAGCTTAATCCATCCATCGTTCATCCAGCTAACTACATGTAGTTTCGCGCACATATATACATTGGTATCACTGTATGTAAAGGAGCAATGTCAGACTATTTAAAATATGGTTCCCCTTATTTCCAAGGTAGTTGGGCTGGCTAAGTTGCATGGGTTCTGAAAGGCCCAGGCAACGAAACGACATGTGTTTCTAAGGCCTGAGTACAAATACAAAAAAAAGACGAGTTGAAGGACCGGAGTACCGAACTCATGACCCGAAAGACATGACTAAAAATTACCTTTCTAGATTTAGTACCACCTTCCGTAGAAAGTCTTTTTTTGCGAGAAAACTTCTGATCTATTCATTTTCAATCATGGCAATACAACGAACACCAGAAATAATAAAAATTACCTCCAGATTAGTAGACGACCTAGCGACGACTACAAGCACTGAAGCGAGTCGTAGGCGAGCCGCTGTCATCGCCCCTCCCTCGTCGGAGACGGACAAAACTTGTTGTAGTAGACAATCGAGAAGTTGCCGTGCTAAGGCCCCATAGGACCAGCGCACCGGAACAACAAACACCATTGATGAAGTGTAGCGTAGATCGGAAGGATCCAACCTGAAAATAGACGAACGACAACCAAATCCGAGCAGATCCATCAAACATTGATCTGCTAGATACACACCTCCACACGCCCATCAGCGATGCTAGATGCACCACCGGGACGGGGGCTAGACGGGGAGGAGCTTATTCCATCTTCAGGGAACCGCCGCCATCTCGCTTCCCGAGCAGGACACAAACCCTAAGAAAGCTCAAAGAACCATCTAAAAATGGAGCCCTCCAGTCGGCAAGGGTCGGGATCCACCGCACCCCCATGGCCCTAAGGCCAAAGGAGACGAGGCGAACTGACGGCAACGCAGTGGGAGACAGAGAAACCAATTATTTTTTATGGTGAACAGATGAAAAATTGGAGAAAATATGTCTCGAATTTGGATTATTTATCATGCCATCGAGCTAGAGTTGTTATTTCTTTTCACATGAATATCCTTTTGAGCCACTCTTTGATTGGAAAATATCTCAGAACTTTCATTTGCGTAGCTCTCTTTCTTTCCTCTTTAGTTAGCTTGGTTTCGGGCATTTTATCTTTCCACCCAGAAGCCTTGCATTTATAGCAAAAAACATCATTTTAATTCTGTCTCTTACCAGAATAACTGTCGGTTATTTGGGTAGGCTTGGATTTTTTTATATCCTAATCCAAACTTTGATATGAACAAAATTGGAGCTCGGCCTTCATGGACGCCGGACTTTTTGAAAAATTCAAAATTCATATTTCTTTTGGTTTCAAAAAAATTCTGAAAAAATTGTGGTCTTCTGAATACGCCTTTGCATAAGTTTCCATTCTCTTCTTATTTATACACGCAGTCTAATTTCTATGTAACCATGTTTTTTACATGTGTGCACCCATGTTGGAGTCAATATACACGTGTCAATGATGGATTTGTTGTATGCACTTTATATTCTATGTAATCTCCCATGTTAGGTTCAATATGCACGTGTCAATAATGGTTTGTTTGTACGCGTTTTATATTTTACATAACGAATTGGCCTTGGCATAAACTTCCTTTCTCTTATTTATACATGTAGTCTAATTTTCTATGTAACCATCTATTTTACATGTGTGCATCCATGTTGGCCTCACCTGGCGTATATCGAGTGCGAAATTTTTTACACAATTTGACACAAATTAGTAGTGAATATTAAAACAAACCTTTTTCATTAAGTTAAAAGGGTAAATAATTCTCTTTCCCCATCATGTGACGTTCCCAAATCATAAAGCGCTTAGCTCTTCTGGTTTCATTGTTTCCTTGGTTGTGCCTTTGGTGACTATTGCAATTATTGTATTTTCAAAGTGGACAAAAAACTCGGCAAAACCAGTTGAAACTTGGCAAAACGTGTGTTGAATCTAGCTCTCGGCTTAGGGTACTTGGCCCACACCCTCCGGGCAAAGGACAGGTTCCCAAGTTCTAGTTGTCGGGTGCTCGACGAACACTTTCTACCAGTTAGAAGGCCAGATCCCCACGCTTCGTGCCGTTGGATTGGCACTACACTGGCCGTTCAACCCCGTGCGTTATGTTACTAGTCTTGGTCTCCAACCGCTTCCACCTACCGAGTAGCACATGCTCGCCGTTAGAGCTGCAAACCGGTACCTCGCGCGTGCCTCCTACCCCCGCCATAGACACCATCCAACCCTCTCGTGTCTCCACTTGAAGAGTCATCTTGTGCATCCCCTCTGACAACGCCCCCCATGCTATGCCGTCACATGCTCACAGAACATTTCGTCGTCGATTGAAGCATCGGCGGGTGTCGCGCGCTCGAAGCTTGCCGTGCCCCTCGCCTGAGCTCCTCAGGTAATCGCAAACGATCTGCTGCCGTCGTAGCACGTGTGTGCAAAAACCGTCGTGGGCATCGTCACCTCGCCCGTGCCATTACATCATGTCGTGGGTCGGAAGGGAGAGGCAGAAGGAGGCGTTGGTATGTGTTGCCGTTTTCTTCCCATGTGGTCGCTCGCCCTAGCAGCAAGCATCGGTGGTACGTTTACAGTAGCAGTGCCGCACCCTGTGCCTCACGGCTCACGCTGGTGAAGGAAGAGAAGGTGAGTCATGGTGGAGATCGAGGAATGGAGCGCTTGCAATGACAGGGAGCAGCGCGTAGTGAAAGACGTAGAATAAAGAAGCGGTGGCTTATGGATGATAACGAGGGGTGGAGAAGAGAACAATGCAGGAAAGAAACAAGGATAGAGGAGCGCATGATCTCATGGAATCCGACGTCGCTCATGCTACCGTTCGCGCCAACGAGATCGGTCTCCCCACTGGAATCTCTGGCTACCATCTTATATTCTGCCCTGCGTACAACCAACGAGTGGCTCGCTTTAGTTTATTCCATTTCATCACTAACTATACTACTCCCTTCGTACCCAAAAACGCTCTTATATTATGAGACCGAGGGAGTAGTTATTTAGTTAAAGCTCATATATAGGCACGTTCTTTCCTCTATAATTAAAATAGCGCATAGGAATGGATCGGATAGGTGGTCTCGAGCATTACCCCGCACACCCCACCTTTGGCCTCGGCACCTCGCCGGAGCCGCATATAGCCGGCTTCGCCCCACGCCGTGGACCAGGTATTTTTGAGGAGCCAATAGTCGACTCCCTCCGGCTCGCCGTAAGGGTCGCTGTGTCCGGTAGTTCCATACCCAACCAGGGTCATGGCGTGACCGAGAGTGGTATTGCAGGGCCCGTCGAAGAGGCCACCGCGGTATTGCATAAAGGCCGTGCTGTTGGCGTCGACCCCTACCGTGACGGGGCGCTTGAACACCGCCCACATGAGCGCCGTCTCGTCCCGCGGCTCCACACGCTCCCAGCCCCTGATGCCCACGCCTTTGCGGGCCGGGTAGCACCAGCCCTTAACACCTTTGTACGGATAGTCCGCCCATCGCGAGATGCCATCACCAAGTGAAATGGTTTGGAATGCCTCGGCCGGGGTGCCACCTCCACAGTGCCTGTTGCTGCCGTCGCAGTCTACGAGCTGCTGGGGCGATAGCGAGATCAGGTCCCCGTGCTCGATCTTGTAAAGGCCTTCGATGGCCGATGCGGTTGCAAAAGCCCAGCAGCTTCCACAGTGCGTCCCTTGATCCATCACCGGCGTCACGGCGCCCGCGGAGCGCCAGTCCGCGGACAACGGTGGATCTGGGTATTTTCTCCGCTGGCCCTCTGGGACGACGGCTTGCGCCATCGGAATGTAGCAGCGGATGTTGTGGTCGTTATTGAGGGCGGTGTCAGCGAACTCGTTGAGCTTGAGTTTTCCCGGGCCACGCTGGTGCGCGAGCCGGACACTCTCCGCGAAGACGGCGAAGCGGGTGCTGCCAAGTGCTCCTCCGCTTGGGAGAGCCTTCCCGAAGTGTTGCGCCCACCGCTCGTACAGAGAGAGGAGGGCCTCCTCCGACGTGACCTCCTCCAAGGCGAACGACATGGTGATGGTGCCACCACTCGCCGTGGGCGCGGCGAGGAGAAAAACCATGGTCACCGCGAGCAGGAGTCTCGCCACAGTGGTCGCCATGGTTACTTGGTGTAGAACGACAAACAGGAGCGAACAACTCTGAGCGAAGTTTCTTCTGGCCGCACCTCACTTCCTCTCCTCATCGGCCATGGGGGTTCTTATATAGGACTGGGAGGGCTCGGCAGGCAACTTATGCACAACGTTTCTGCTTTGAAAATATCAGACGAAATTTACTCCTCAAAGACAGAACACTCTTATCTTGTCACACGTTTCTCCTTATAGCTGCTGATGGAAAATTCTAGGTGCGTTTGAGTTTGCCTTGCTCAGTAACTGAGATAGTACAACAGCAACCCTGTGTACATCAAGGTTAATTTTTTTTGTTGACCAAATGTTCACATTTGTGTTGCAAAACTATATGATTTAACGGAAAAGCTAAAATCTGAACATATGGATTTTACAAATCCGAACGATCCGATCTTCGTCTGATCCCGATCTCACGGCACTAATTTCGCTGGTATTAAATCGCCACTAATTTTCCTCCATTATATCAAAATCTGATCTCGTGGCTCTATTTCGTAGCATTAAATGATGATTGATTACAATCTGACGGCACTGATTTTGCTGCATTAAATCGTAAGAGCAAAGCTAATAGAATAGCATGCTGCCGCTCTATACTAGTGCCAGGTCAGCCATATAGCTAACACATATAATAAACGGGCTGTAGGTTAGCTATTGCCTTTAATGTTTGCATGAAGAGAGATGCAAGGAAATGCACACTGATTGGCTGGCTGCATGCTCTGCCTTGGTTGCCAACTGCATGCTCGCTCAAATGCATCGGAGCTTGTTCTATCGCCGGGCGCTTGATGAAGCGCCGGCTCCCTTCTCTCTCTTGTTTTCTCTTTCCTCCACGTAAGACTTTGCTGATGTGAAATACCTTATAGCCAGCTGACTAGGACCTATTATACTTGCTCTAAGATTGGCTAATTTCCCTCAAAAAAGATATCGCAATCGGATCTCGCGGCTCTATTGTCGTAGCATTAAATGGTGATCGATTATAATCTGGCGGCACTGATTTTGCTGCATTCAATCGTAATCGTGGCTAATTTCGCCAAAAAGAGGAGCAAGTAGGAGGCGAACCTTTGACCTTGAAGGATGTGATCTCTTTTTTTTTTTTTGAGGGAAGGACGTGACCTTGAAGGATGTGATCTCTTAATATTCCACTAGTAGAATGTCTGTGCGTTGCCACGGGCCAACAAATGAATTTGTACACAATACTCATTTTACTCACACGAACAAATACATTGCACACAAATATTCAACCGCAACACAAACGCAAGTATCTTCCTCTCTGTTCCAACAAACAGCATGCACCCCTCTAGCATCTCTTCCCCGTTGAACTTGTCATCCATCGCCTTCTTTGTCCATACATCAATCATCCTCTCAATCTATTACCCCTTGACTCTGCATGTAGCTTCTATGTCGCTTCTTTTTTGTCTCGCACTACTACATATGAAACATGGAACACCATCAACAAATGATGAGATATAATGCACCTCACCTTATTACAAATAATAAAAAAAAGGGGAACATTGACATGGAAACATTCTTTCCACCACATGTTCATTCCCGAACTGACTACGAATAATGCTCTATTTGTCTCCTGGGTCTCCTTCCATCTTCACCTAAGATGTGTCTCCATCACTTTACCTCACTAATACTTCTTTTCCTATGGACCTCAAATATACATACAACAATCACACGACAAGGTTGCATCAATGTCATTCCATCTCTTCCACAAGCCCTTCCACTTAAACTCTTTTGATCATTGCAACACCAGTCTGCTCCTACGTCACCCTGCTCCAAATCTGCCTATGTTTCCATCTGGGTCCAAATACACCCATTTTTTTCTACAAGTCTTATCAACTACTTTTTGACTAACAAATGTTTAAAGAAAACACAAGTTATATACAAATCAAAAGTAACATCATGACATGTTCTTAAACCAAAATAAAGGAGATATTTTAACTGGAAATTACCTCTTAGTGCAAGTACCTTTTGTGCAAACTCCAAAGCTTCATGCCATATGCTGACACGAGTTAACTCTACCAGAGTTTGTTGCTGCAGATGGAAGTACTATTGGCGGTTTGCACCCAGAATCTGCAATGTCATAATTCAGTTAGGGTAAGAAGTTAAAATCTCATGAAGGTACTATAAGGGAAAAACACTTTCAAGACATAGGTGTGGCCAAACCGCATTGTGAAAAATGCACAAACAGACCCTACACCGGCTTTAAAATCAAAATAAAAAACTTCACCCAAAAATGTACAGACAATTTTTTTCAATCAAATGAAGATGTACATAAGAATACACTTGTAATCTAGAGTAGTTCACGTTGCGCGCGATGCGGCTGCCTACCAAACTCCAAAGCGGGAGAAAGCTTTTTTAGTGGCCACTGCAGCTGCCCGCCTCAGGCCATTTGATTTTTAGCAGACAGCGGCAGCCCTCATGAGTCCGTAAAGAC
>NC_041393.1:728865404-728870828 GCF_002162155.2 Triticum dicoccoides | reverse complement strand
CAACCAATCGTGCTCATGACAACAATGTTCACATTCAGAACTGCAGAAACACTGGTACTGTGTGGAATGCGACTATTTCTGAACACAGTTCTGCCAGGCCTAGTTTCAATGGAAGGAGCATATTTTACCCAAGCACCTTGTTAAAAACTTATTGGCTGCGATTAGCAAAGTGGGATCATGTGTCACCTGCTCGCCTGCTCCTCAGCTTCAGTAATTGAATAGATATGTGATACTGATAAAACTACTCTACAACACCATGGATGCTACAACTACTGTCATAGGTAGAATATATTTTCTAAACATAAATCATGAGAAAAGTAACACATAGCCGGTATTTTAGGACATAGATCAGAGAGGCTAATCAATAAAAGTATTCGCCGTTGCTTGACATAACAAGTTGTGCAAGAAAAGTGGACAAAATATGGCATCACAATATGTTATCTGGCAAGGGAAGCATTGAATTTGTCATATGAACCTTTCCCAATGTTCAGCACGGTATTAGCAGAGAAGCTACAGCAGAAGGATCAGAGAAAATTACCTGCATGAATGAGTGAGTTGGGGAGAAGCCAAATCAGATTTCACCACACAATGGAAGGGGCCAATCTCCTCGCCCCACATGATGTGGGCTATATACTTATACATGCTGGAGAAATATATGCGGAAGTCAACAGAAGTTAAGTGACTATCATGTACATTCGACACCCTATGAAATGCACAATAAGTGTAGATAAACAGTAGCTAGAAATCACTTTAAAACATGACCTGATAAGTATAGAGAGTCAAGTAAGACTGCTAAAGAGTCAAGTTTAGAGCAACAGAATGGCAGATGTGTTGAGAAACACTAATTAAATTAAACCATCCTAGAGCAGGACCAAATAGATTTGTTCATTATCAATTATATAGAAAACAAAGAGCCAGCCCTAAGTAGAGCCTACTTATCATCAGATGCATGCCACAAGACCACTAATCAGGCCAAGCAAGTGCCCTCCTATTATCATCAAAATTCAAAACAAACAGAACCTACCACCATATAGTTTGAAACCATGCCCTAGGTTCAACCAATGGCACATTCAGATAGTAACAGCCCAAACCATGGTGTAATAACAAGCAATTACCAAGCTAGACCAGAGTTAATCCTGCCTATTCATAGCTCAATAGTACAAGAAATCATAGCACAAACCAGGGCCAGATGACCACCACAGAACAATCCCTCATCGGCGTGATCGTAGTATTATAATCAGAGAGCAGGAATAAAAGGTTTTCGTGAGAATGTAGTATAATTCACATCCACAATATGGAATCCACAAACATATCAAGAATTATTACCTGATTTTTTTTTATCAACACCATGTTTTTCTGCAAACACAAAGTTGTTGCATAAGCAGAATTCAACTCGGCACAGCTATTTGGTTGTACCATAAAATCAAGAATTTTTGCAACCTGAAGAATTTTCGTGTATGATCAAAATCTAGAGGTGCTATAATAAGTCTTCAAAGAAAAATCAAAACCTAAATGACATGTTGAACAAGAAACATATGCTGAAAATAGAGAACTGAATCGACAAGCTAATAGATCAAGGGAAATATAAGGGCGGTGGAGGCACATATTACTTTATGGGGACAAAGAAAGCATCATGTGGGGGTGTCGATTACCGGGAGTTGTCAGCGAGGGATGCGCCCGAGTCGAGGCAGAGGCAGGACACGCTTCCAGGTGCACGAAAAAGAAAAATAGTCAAGTGCATGCCATCTACTCGTAGCATTGCTGCTACAATAATATAGCCATGTAAGGTTTGGATCTCCACCATCTCTAAATCTGATCCGTCACCAAATTATCTAAGAAATTCAGTGTTAGAACATGCTGGCTGAAAAACAGACAATATAGAAGTAAAAAATAATCAGCTTATTTTGTGACTTCAATTGAGATAAATATATGAACATTTCAAATAAAGCTTATTTATGACTCTAGAAATAAAAGGCTGCAATTATTGCCGGCACTAATTGTTTTAACGCATACTGTCTATGCAAATGTTAATGCTTAAGTAGCCTTGGTTGTCATCTCGCATATATTTGATGATACACATATTTGTGCTTACAAATGAGAATAACAAAACAATACATTGTAGGGACTGTTCATGTTTCTTGCAAGTTAGGAAGTGAACAAAATAGGAGTAACCAATCTCTAAATCTGAGCACCTCACCTCCGTCTAAAAGGAGCACGTGAATCAAATAGAAAAGTGATGAAGGCCTATGGCAAACCAAATTGACACAACCCCTGGGTGTATAGAAAATCAAACAAATAAGGAAGTCTTATACATCTCATTACAGAAATTTTGGAAATGATCAAGGGGTGAAGTCCAGTTTGATTTTTACCTTGTGCAGATCGAGCTTTATTGTAGGTCCTTGCCTCCTTGGTAGTCATGAGATGTTTTTTTTTGTTGAAATTCCATACATCATTGAACCATGCTGACCTTCACGTGTACGTACATGGTATGTTTTCAGATAACTAAATCTTGCCATCATCTTACATAGCATCTTCTATAAATCGTACACAAAACTTCAGAACCTGAACGATACAGCTTTGAAACAAACTGAAAAATTATGAGCATCTGAACTAAACATTAGTGAAACAAACTGAAAATATCAAAATCTAAGCACCTGTATGCCTCCCAATGGATCACAACAAAAAATATGACCTAAATTCTGCAAACAGCATCCTACTAACAAGTCATAATTGACAGATTAATAATTAGCCCCGGGATAATATATTTCTAATAACAGGATCATATATTTGTAATAACATGGTCATATATTTCTGATCACAGGATCTGTTGCTTCACTTGTTCTTTTTTTTGATCGAAAGGGGTTTCCCCTCGCTCCATTTTATTATAAACGGAGCAAAGCGCAAGTCAACACGGACTGTTACAAGCAATCGGGCCTACCCGAAAGGATGGCAGACCAGAACAAACTGAGACAAAATAAGTCTACGCCTCAAAGCTACAATAAAGAGAGACTGACGGAATGAAGAAGTGCCATCAAAACAGCAAAATAGACTACAGTCCTTGACCAAGCCAAGATAGAAGCATAATCAAACACAACTTTATGCAAGCCCCACTCCTTTTCCTTCTTCACTCTGAAAGATCCTTCAGCGTCTCGCCTCGGGTCCTCTTCACGCAAGCTCTCAGCCCAACGCCCATGCAATCCTGAGCAACTCGCCTCTTCGCTGATCTAGGAGTTGAATGCACCTTCTCAGCAGCACAGATTGGTCGCCCACGCAGAGGATCTTCCATTGATGCAATGACGAGCTGATTTTTGCCAATATCGCACGGGTGCTTGTCCACTGCGCCCCCGAAAGCACATGTCATTACGCATAGTCCAAATGCCACAAATGGTAGCAACACAGGCAATATTAACAACAGACTTTTTGTTATTATGATTCCAAAAGGAGGATAGTTCATTCATATCATTAGGACTACTAAACCCAAAAGAATCAGACACATCATTCCAAATCTGTTTAGCAACCACACACTCAAAGAACAGGGCTTCACTTGTTCTCTATCAAATCTCCAAGGAACAACCAAAAAACAAATGCACGCACCCACCATACCTCGAGAATCAACAACAGACTCGATCGATCGCCCGGATCGAAAATCGATACCCTATCTGACAGGTGGACGCGAAGTTCGGGTCATTGGACCTCCACGCGACCTTGTACGCACCACCTGCTCTTCCGAATGCGCCCTTGCTAAGAGCCGCCGCCACCTGCGATGAGTACGACATGTCGACTCCTCCTAGGAGAGGCACCCAAATCGTGAAAGCTGGCGTGATCGAGCGGAGGACGATGACGACGACAGGAATTGGTGAGATGGATCTGGCGACACTCGGCTAGGGAGCAGCGATAGGGGAGGATGGATGGAGGGAGCGGCCGGGGACTGGGGTGTGTTGGCGGCTATGGGGGGAGAAGGGGAGATGAGGGAGCCTAGGGATTGTGGGAGCCAGGAGGGAGGAAGTACATAGTTTTTTTTTCTGGTTTTCTATCCACGGTTCGGCCTGTGGGGAATAGAAGTCGGTGGCAAGGGGGGCATTTAAGTGGGTGGGGGAGAAAAAAAATCAATCGAGGGTGGGATGCGAACAAAGCGAACGACGACCTACTAACGCACCATCACAACTGCAGACTCCTTTAGAAGTAGAGACTAGGTAACCATGAGCACCTCCATGTTTAGATTAGATATGAGCTACACTGTTTTCGTACTAGCGTAACAACCCAATTTTTTATACTTTCCCACCGAACCATGCCCTTTTCCTTCACGACTATAAGTGGAGATTTTTTAAAGAGCTACTTTTGCACTCATGCTGGGGATTTTTATGCGGTAATTTTACACACACAAAATACAATTGTAATTTTGAGCCAGGGAAAAGTTATGAAAACGCACCCCGGTAAATACTATGGTAACTTTTCACCATGGCTTGAAAATTAATGAAAAATATATACCCCGATATATAGCTTCTATGTAAATATGATGGTAATATAGGCTAAATTGATAACTCACCTACGAACATGGTTAACTTTGAATGGAAAAAAATGTTGAAAAACATATCAGGTAACTTGTGTGCATGGAGCATGGTAATATACACATAATAAAGCTGATAACTCACATACAAACATCACAGTAATTTTTTTAATAGGGATCTTTTTGTTGAAAAACATCACCCGATATCTTGTGTGTAAGTAGCTAAGTGCACGTAGTACCAAAAATCGAAAAGAAGAAACGCTTTTTATTGAGGAAAAGCCATCAAGGCGGCTTTACTAATTTTTGAACATAGTTACTCCCTCCGTTCCCAAATACTTGTCTTTCTAGGCATTTCAAATGGACTCAATATACGGATGTATGTAGACATATTTTAAAGTGTAGATTCACTCATTTTGCACCGTATGTAGTCACTTGTTGAAATCTCTAGAAAGACAAGTATTTAGGAACGGAGGGAGTACATCGTCCACTAGGGATGCTAGGAATTCGTCAGACCAGTCAGCAAACGTTGATACGTTTTCAATCCCACGGCAGAGATGATTCTAAAATCCGTCGAGCCGTTTACAATCAAGCCCGATTTTCTCGCCACATCCCTCCATTAACCCCTCGGTCGTTGACCAATCCCGCATTAATCTCACCTTCCTCCATACACCCGACCCCTCGTCCCCATCTCGCCTGCCCCCGACGCAGCTCTCTCCGCCGAGTTGCCATGCCCCACGCCGTCCCGGCTCTATCCACAGGAACCAGCTATTCCCGCTGCAGTCGTGAGATTCAATTCGCGGTTGCCTCGTCCGATCCAGCGGCTGCGCCAGCCACTATCCACGAAGGCGCAAGAGGTCGCTCACCCCCTCCGTACTCGTCCCGGTCCTCTCCACCAGCTCCCAGGCCCGCGGCCTCCG
>NC_041393.1:728857998-728865270 GCF_002162155.2 Triticum dicoccoides | reverse complement strand
CCCGGCGCCCCTAGGCAGCATCAGCAACATTATCACTTTATTTTCGTTTTCACACATGAGTTTTGTGTTGAGATAGTATGGTATTCATGCTTCTCACCGATGGAGCTTCCAAATTGTAGTAGTAGTCTTCCAGTTATGATGATGTGTTGAGATAGCATGGTATTCATGCTTCCCACCGATGGAGTATTGTTTTCATGCTTCCCACCGATGGAGTATTGTTTTCATGCTTCCCACCGATATATCTTCCATAACAGTAAGGATTAATTTACATGCTACTTTCGTCGACATAGTTTGTTTGTTTGTCACTTGTGCTTTTTCTGTACAGATGTTCGGTTGCACACAGTCACACTCATGCTTTCTTCGTATATGTGGATTGCTTCCATGCTACCCACATATTATTTAACAGTATTTGTTCTTGTCGTGCCATACTCATATACTACATATATTTCTCTCTAGGTTTTTCCTACCATAGTTCTAGCATCCCAATTTGTTTTGGTTTATTGTTCTCATTTGTTCACCAATGTAATGTAAACATTCTATGCTTCATCAGTTTTGTAATGCACATGTAGTACCAATTGTTGGGTCCTACCTTTGATATCTATGCATCATGCTTAACCGTTGTATGCTTCAATCTATTGTGTGCTTCCCCTTCAGGGCCAAGATGCGCCGACAATACATGTCTATATGGAACCGCCCGGTGCTTGCACTAAGAAGCGTGGCAACAACTGGATCTACCTCACAATGAAGACGGATGTTTGCTATATGAAGGGAAGTGGAAACATACGATATGAACATAGGAAGTATTGTATTATCAGCGACCTGAATGAAGCAAAAAGTTGTGGCGGGTCTGAAGCATGTTGTATGAACGGACGAAATACGGAAACTAACTTATGTTTGGTTATAAGCAAATCACTATTATGATGGAAACACTTTTGTAATGGATGGAAGCAAAGGTTTCTTGTGTTGGAAACATAATAAAAATTTATGATGACAATTTTTCCATTTGAAAAAAAATCTCAGAAGCAAATTTTTGTTATGCGGAAGCAAGGTTCTTGGACACATTTTTTTGTTATGCGGAAGCATTGTTTTATCGGCGACCTTAATGAAACAAGAAGTTGTGGCGCGTCTGAAACATGTTATATGAACGGACGAAATACAGAAACTAACTCATGTTTGGTTATAAGCAAATCACTATTGTGATGAAAACACTTTTGTAATGGATGGAAGCAAAGCTTTCTTGTGTTGGAAACATAATAAAAATTTATGAGTGACAATTATTTTCCATGTGAAAAAAAATCTCAGAAGCAAATTTTTGTTATGCGGAAGCAAGGTTCTTGGACACAACTTTTTTTGTTATTCGCAAAAAAAAGGACACAATTTTTTGTTAGATTGCAGTAAAGCTAATTGGATCGTTAGTGGAAGCAAATTTTGGTGTGTTGGAAACAAAAATAGAGGCACACTCGATAAAAGTTTTTTTTACGTCAGAGCAATTAAAAAATTACTAGCATCCAAAAATTAAAGTTGTTTTCTTTTTCTGTATGAAATTTTACTAGTATCACATCCACGCTTGATTGAACGATGGAAGCAGAAGCAGCATAGGCAACTTGGTTCCAAGAAGCAAGACACGTACGGATTAACTGGCTACTAGGACGGGAGCGTTGTCTCAAAAAAACTACTCCGCTCCTTATGAACATAGGAAGCATCATATTGACAAAGTTGTCTGACCAGGAGACTGAATCGCTTCCCCATGAAGAAGTTCCTGTAATACGATTGACCCCGATCTGTCCAGTGGAGACACCTTGGTAATATCCTGCAGCATGCCCAGGTTTTCCCACACCTCTCTAACCCGCAGACATCCAAAACAAGCATGTTTAATATCCTCACAATCAATTTTACAGATCGGACAAAAGCATGTTTACTATCCTCACAATCAATTTTGTAGATCGGACAAGTATCAGACATTGGGATGTGTCGGTTAGATAGAACACACTGGTAGAAAAAGAGGCTTCCGTCCAGCCCCATTAGTCGCGAAACTGTAGAAACCGCGACTAATGAAGTCTTTAGTCGCGGTTCGGCAGACGAACCGCGACCAAAGGCCTGGGCCCAGGGCGCTCGGTGGCCAGCTGGTGCACGTGAGGGGCTTTAGTCGCGGTTGGCCAGGCCAACCGCGACTAAAGGTGCGCAAAGGCCTTTAGTCGCGACTAAAGCTCCTCCCCTATATATACCAGTTCAGCACGCTCACTTAGCCATTTGGTGCCACTTCTCTTCACAAGCTTCACAAGGGGGTGTAGGTTTGCTTTTGGTTCCTCTTATGCACACAAGGTGTTTGATGAAATGCCCTAAGAGGGTGAAACAAACATGATATGAAGTGTTGGAGCCACACTTGAGGTTCCTCATTTATTTTTTCCTTCTCGATCGCGGTTAGCAACTTGAACCTTTCATGCATGTGTGTCATTGATAAAATATGCATGTGTGCAGTTCATTGTTTAATAGTCGGTAAAGTCCCATGGAGTGTTCTTCAACAATGTATTTTAACTTTTGCTGGAACCTGAAGACCCCACAAAATTTTCCGCACAGGACTATGTGTAGATGATGAACTATCCCTTGTCCTCATTAATTTATGACCATGTTGATGCCACCACTCCGTATGATAGGCCGATTTCACCGAAAAGAAGAAGAAATAAGGTTTGAACAGCTGCAGAACAAACAGGAAGAAGAAGAAGATAGAGCGGCCAAACACAAACACGTGGTTTGTACTAGTCGAACAAGGAGGAGTAGCTGATATGATCGAGTGCATCATGTCAACGCATGCATATATGCGTGCGTGCATGCCTCAGCTAACGCACACACGTTCCGATCGAAGAAGCGAAATAATTCTCCCGGCCGGTTCCCCAAATTTCGAATTTCGTCTCCCTCAGCCAAAAACGATCGAGGAAAAGAAGAAGAGAAAAGAGAAGAGAAAGTTAGCGCATCCATCTAGATCCTGCATGCATGGTACGTAGCTGGACACACGCACGCACGCACGAGCGTTGTGATTGGAGGATTTGACCCTCCCACGGATCGCGCCCCACATATCAAAAAAAAAAAAAAAGGAAACCCGCGCCCTCGACGCCCATCCAAATCCAATCCACCAACCGAAGCAGTTCCGATCCAGCGCCAAAATAACACGACGATGTCTGCAGTTCGTTCCCCGTCGCCGGCCGACCTGAAAAAACAACAAGAAGAACAAGAAGAAGAAGAAGTAAAGAGGAGAATACGAATCGCGCTGGGAACATAGGCACGTCGTGGCCCCTCAAGGCCGGGATCAAGTTCCCGATCAGCCGCGTCGGGCGGTACCTCCGGCAGGGCCGCTATGCGTCTCGCGTCGCGGCGCTGGCCCCCGTCTTCCTCGCCGCCGTCCTCGAGTACCTCATCGCCGAGGTCACAACCCATCCTATTATTCCTTTCCCCTCCCTTCCTCCTCGACCATCTCCCTTCTTCTTTCTCCTCGTGTTCCACTTCCACGCCACGGCTGCCGACTTCCTTTCCTTTCTGGTGGGTCGCCTCTTGAATCGCATCGCATCGCATGCATGCCTGCAGGTCCTGGAGATGGCCGGCAACGCCGCCAAGGCCAACAAGAAGAAGCTCATCACCCCTCGCCACCTGCTTCTCGCCATCCGCAACGACAGCGACTTCAGCAGGCTGCTCGCCGGCGTCACCATCGCCCAGGGCGGCGTCGTACCCTACATCAACCCCGTGCTGCTCCCCAAGAACAACAAGACCGCCCACAAGGCCGGCAAGTTCAAGTCCTCCACAAGTTAAACAAGGCCGCCGCCGAGGAGTAGCTAGTACGCTGCATGCATGCATCTAGTACGTGTTGCCGAGTTGCGTCCTGTATCTACTACATGTATCTAATGGTTGAAGGTTCATGCATGCTCTCTCTTGTCTGTCGGTAGTGTCCTTCTCATTCTCGGTAGTATACATATGTAATGGTTCATGGTTTCTGTTCATCCTGTACTCCTGTATCTGTATGTAATTAATGGTTAATAGTTTGGTTGATCCGTGGTTCCTGCTGATCCGGGGAAACTCAATCGTTTCGCCTTTCATCTATCTATCTACTACCACTAAAAAAGCATGAGAGAGGGCAGATCCAAATCACCATCTCAGCCATTAATTACACAATCTAACGGCCTAAAGCCTTCGTTAACGAAATTGTTCGTTAACGAAATCGATCGCTAACCAAATCACCCCGCGTCCTCTCTTCTCTCCGCAAAAAAACCCCTGCACGTCCCACTTCTGAAGGCCGCGTCAACTGCTCGACCCCCACTGCCGACATCGCCAACCGATTGCCCCGCCTCACCTTATCGCCGCGCCGCCGCCCCACTATTTCTTTTCATTGTGGTTTCCTTCTTTCCCGTGGAGAGGTTCCAAAGCCACCCTACGTTTGATCTGGAACTAGATGAGGGGTTGCCACCGCCCCGTTCCTCGCGCTGGCCATGGAAGAGAGAGGGAGAGAAGCGGTGCCAGCTGTGGTGGACCTGACGAGTGCTTGCCACCGGCCCGTTCATTGCGCCGGTCATGGAAGATAGAGAGCGAGATCGAAGTGAAGCGCAGCGGCGGCGCAGGCCGTCGCCTCCTTAAGCGCGACCTGGAGTCCTGGACGTCGCGGGCCGGGTGTGGTGACCTGGCTGCGGCCGCCGTCGACGGCACACTCCAAGCGCGGCCTGCCTTCTGCCCTTCCCGACGCCACCACGTACCGCCACCCCACTCCTCCTCTTCCTCCAATGCTGCCTCCCTGCAGTCCGAAGTTACGCCGCGTCGGCAGCTTGCCCACCATCCATTGCCGCCACTAACAAGTAACAACGACGAAGGAGAAGACAAATGGGTCGCAGGTGAGTTCCGCCATCCCCTGAAGCCTTCTCTCCTTCCCTTTCCCATGTCCAGCGGAGCAACCCACCTACAGCAACTCCTCTTTTCTTTTCTTTCCATGTTCAGCTGCCCATCTCCTCTCCCAAAATATGCAGCGAAGTGTAAATATTTCCGACCGCTGCATAAGTTTCTTCTGTTTTGTTGTTGCAATGCGAGAAACTAAAAAATAGATGCAATGCCACATGGAGAACTTGGGGCACTTGATAAGATATCAAATCTTGGGCACTACATATGTATGTTATATCAATGTTTGCTAATGTTCCCTACTCCATATTTTATCCTCTGACAAACATCCATAGCATCTATATATCATATCATTCCCCATCATGCAAATTTCAGTTTTGTATTTACAAATGTTACTTTCTATATCTCTCTGATGTAGGTTAATCTATTTTTTTATCCATTTATGTAATACCATTGAAGAGGTTCCATTTTTTAACGGAGCCTGTGCTTGATGTTTCTATACCTTCAGTTTTGAGGTACCATTGAAGAGTACGTGAGTTGGAGTGGTGAGTTCGATGTGCCATCCGGTTGTGGGTTGGCCATCAGTTGTAATTCTTGTAACTAATATCTGCCTTCTATAAATCAATGGTACACATTTTGCATACTCTAAAAAAATTGTTTCTATACCATTGATATTTCATACTCCAGCTCGTAGCATGTAGCCTCCTTAAGTAAAATCCTCCTTTAGAAGATTGGTTGATTTTATCCCACTTTTATGCTCGCTTCTGATGTATATACATTTGAGATTCCATGTTTGCATGTTAGATTGTTTTGTTGAATTGAGCAGCAAGAAGTTCTTCCAGAGGTCAATGGAGCATTCTAATTATTAGATTTAATTCATTTATATGCATGTATTGGATTTTCTTAGCACCAACTACAATTCCAAAGGAAATTAATGAGAATATTGATCCCAAGAAATAAACCCAGTAGGTCAGTATACTCCTTTTTAACTGAATTTTGCAGCAGTGTAGGGGAGATAATCATTTTTATACCATCATATTTGCCAGAAGTAATTTAGTGGACACTAACACCTCTTTAGTCTAGCAAGTTTTATACTCCTGAATAAACTATGATATATCATGAAGAGTTGGAACAAAACACTGTAGCATCGCACCATATGTATTTTGTTGTTCAAGTTAAATAGTGGACTCATCGTCACCATCGCCCAGGGCGGCGTCGTGCCCAACATCAACCCCGCGCTGCTCCCCAAGAGAACCGCCGCCCACAAGGCGGCCCACATGGAGTCCAACTCGTCCAACAACAACAAGGCCTCCGCCCCCAACCCCCTCTCCCCCAAGAAGGCCACCGCCTGGGAGAGCAGCGCCGCCGCCACCGCCGGAGAGACCACCGCTGCCGCCAAGGAGTAGTACGCTGCATACACAGGATCGGAGGGACCCTGTCGTGTTGCCGAGTTGCGTCCTGTATGTATGTATGCATGTATGTAATGGTTCATGGTTTCTGTTGTCTGTATGTGTAGCTGAGATGCATCTTGTACTCCTGTATCATCTGTATGTAATGGTTCATAGTTTGGTTGTCTGTACTGTAGTATCGCTGGTTACTCTTTCTTAAGGGCGATCAGGTTCATCAGGGTTTGTCGATCAGAGTGAATGTATTGACTCTCTGGCGTACATTAATTCTCACAGCAAAGCATCGCAAATGCTATCATCTGGTGTTTGACCCTTTTTGGTACTTGTTGGATTATATAACTAACTAAACAGAGGTGCACCTGAACCTGGTCGGTCAGCTATATCTTTTCTACTTATAAGACATGAAATTAGATGATTCATTAAATTTTTATTTTGGGTCGCCATTAGCGCTGGTCCGGAAACAGCTTATGCCCTCGTCTTATGTCATCCAGAAAAAGAATAGTTTGAATATGGAGGACCGTTTGCGGGTAACAACTTATAACCGAAACTAATCGGAGTGCCAATGGGCCTGTAAATTAGAGGGTTTTTCTTTGTCTAGTTTAATCCAATGGTACTTCCAAGCGTATGCTTAATTTGGGCAATTCTACCAACACAAGAGTTGGATTTCTTCGGACACATGATTCGGCGGAGTCCTGTGGGGATTATTTTTTCCGATCCCGCCATAGCAATCTCCCCTCCCAACCCTAGTAGGGGAAGAAACCAAAAATATCACTCCAATCCTCTCCTATCCACTTAAATTTTCTCCTTACAACTACGTAAAAAAAAAGAGTGTTCTTCCTTGCATCCGTCTGGTCTGGTACGTTTTCGGTGATGCATTGGAACAACACACCGGTTGCAATGGTCAACTCAACATGGGAGGAGGATGCACGTGCTTCCGCTGGCGTGAATCCGACAGCTCGCGAGGCGGCTTATCTTTGGCAGTTATCAACCAGAT
>NC_041393.1:728846011-728857420 GCF_002162155.2 Triticum dicoccoides | reverse complement strand
GAGAGAGAGAGAGAGAGAGAGAGAGAGAGAGAGAGAGAGCTCCTATTTGACGCACAACGCACAACCCCCCGCTCCCCCAGCGCGCTCTTCTGGGCCTGCTCATGTGCTGTGGGAGACGCCCTGTTTTCTTTTTCGTTTTTCCTTATTTTGCATCTCCTTTAAAGTAATTCAACATTTTAGCAAAATTTTGGAAAATATGGCAAATTGGAAAACAAATTTTAGTATATTAAAAAAACTTCATGAATTTGAGAAAAATGTCCAGGAACTAAAAACTGTTCACCATTTCGACAAAATGTTTGCGGATTAAAAATATTTGCAAATCCAACAAATGTTTATATATTCAAAACAAATGGCGAACTTAAAAAATGTACAAGATTCAAAAAATTGTTAATTAATTTTGATAAATGTTCGTGAGTTCGAAAAATGTTGAGGACTTTTAAAAAAATATTCACAAACTTCCAAATTCTTTCTCAAATTCGAAGAAATGTTCATGAATTCTGAAAATGTTCACGAGTTCAAAAAATGTTCACTAACTTTTCTACAAATTCCTTGAATTAAGAATTTGTTCACGAATTCTAAATATATAGGTGAAATAAAAAAATCTTTGTAATATCAACTTTGTCGCAGATACCAAAAAGTTCACAAACTTGGAAAAATATGTTTTTTAATTCGGCAATTTTCAAAAATTAGAAGAATGATTCGTGATTTCAAAAAGTGTTTGCGGGTTCAAAAAATGTTCACAAATTTCATGACTATGTCTCAGAAATTGAAAATAAAAAGTTAACAAATAAAGTATTAAAATAAGAAAACAAAATGTAGAAATAAAAGATGAAAAAAGGTAGTGGAAAGATAAATCAGGCGAAAAAAGAAAAAACCGGTTTAGAACAAACCTAAAACGGTATGGAAAAAGTCAGAGTGGGCCGGCCATACCGAGGATGTGGCGCATGGGGAGGGTATGCGCTGGGTCGTTATCCAGCCACCCACGCGCCAAAAAGGCAGTGGAAAGATAAATAATAAAAGGGCGATGCTAGGCGTAAGCCGGCTGAAAGCTCGCAGCTATAAGCCGCCTTGATAACCATCGGATGGTGCATATCATAGCGTGTTGTGTCCCGTGGATTAGAATTCGCCTCGACGCATACCAGTGCAGGAACCACCATGCAAACGCCCACGGTCGCCCTCCAAGCACGCCCAACAGCATGGAGGCAGCAGCCGCGACGTCGTCGTACCTGCGATGCAGCGGTCGCCAACACCGCCTGAGCTACAATGCAGTGGTGCCGGAGTTGTGATGCCGCAGTCGTTGGAGCAGCGATGCCGCCGGAGCTACCTGCAGTGGTGCCGAAGCTGCGATGCAACGGTCGTCGATGCCACCGGAGCTTCGATGCAGCGGTCGTCAACGCCGCTGGAGCTGCGATTCAGTGGTGCCAGAGCTATGATGCGACGGTCGCCGGAGCTGCGATGCAGCGACGCCGCCGGAGCTTCGATGCAGCGGTCGTCGACGCCGCCGGAGCTGCGATACAGCGACGCCGCCGGAGCTGTGATGCACCAGTCGTCGATGCCGCAGGAGCTGTGATGCAGCAGTCGTCGACGCCGCCAGAGCTGCGATGCAGTGGTGCCGGAGCTGTGATGGAGCGGTCACCGACGTCGCCAGAGCTGCGATGCAGTGGTGCCGGAGCTGTGATGGAGCGATCGCCAGAGCTGCGATGCAGCGGCCCTTGATGCCGGCGACGAGACCCTGGTCGCAACACAACGGGCGTTACATTGCAGCTCCGCCGCCGGCGAGATCCGGGTTGCAGCAGCAGGGGCGTTGCATTGAAGCTCCGCCGGGGATGAGAAATGAGATCCACAGGGGCGTTGCAACGTGTCCGTTGCATGGAAGCAACCCGCCGCCGGCGAGATCCGCGGTTGGAGCCGTTGGAACCTCCACACATGTTGGATGCTGGTGTGTTCCTGAATCTAGGGAGGAGAGAAGCTGGGGGAAAGAAAGACAAAGTTGATTGCAGCAGTAGCGGAGCCGGTGGTGGCATGGTTGAAGCAGCTGTCGGCGGCCTACAGCCGAACATGGCGAGTCGGAACTTGTACGACAGTGGTCGCCGGTGACGAGAGAACCGTAGGAGAGAGAGAGAGAGAGAGAGAGCGAAAAGAGATAAGAGAGACGGGGAAGGAAAAAGAAACCAGGGGAGATGGGAGGGACATGGGAGATGGGAGGGACCGGGACGCTTTTGGAGAGGGAGACGTGGACCGCATGCCACGTGGAACGTGATGGACGCGGTTTACGAAATCTGTGGGATCAGTCGGTCTAAATAGAACGTTTCCCATAATAAAATCACCTAAAAAAGATAAAAAAGAAAAACAAATCAGAATGGGGGAGAAAATTACCTCAAAAAAAAAGAATGGGGGGAGAAAAGGGAAGGAAAGACACTTTCTTTCTTCCCCAGACGTCCTGGATCTCCCGCCGTAGACGAGTGGCCGGCCAGCCGCCTGTCTGCCTTAGCGCCTGAGACGGGAGCAGAGCATCGCCGACGACTGTGGAGGAGGAGGAGGTCGCGCGGATCTTCCTCAGCGTTACTGTCGTCCCGGCGCCACCGAGGCAGGCGCGGCGGAGCGGGGGGAGGCGCCGGCGGCCGGCCAGTATGTATGTGCACCACCGTGCTACTCCGCTGAATCCCTTTCAGCCCCACATCGGTAGTTTAGGTTCTGTTTGGTTGGAGACTAGTGTGGTCAAGCCAAAGTGTGGCTAGCCACACAAGTGTGGTTAAGAAATTGGACGTCAAACTTTGGCAAAAGTTGGCAAAAAAATTGTCTCTTTGACAAGTGGGCCATAGGGACAATAAAGTGTGGCAAGCCAAAGTGTGGCAACAACCAAACACATGTTTGGCAAACTGTGGCTGCCAAATTTTGGCTTGGCAAATTGTGGCTGGGAACCAAACAGCCCCTTAGAATTTCCGGTTTGGAAGTTGGCCCCTTGTCTCATTTTGGTTTGAACACCTTCAAGGTAACTGATGAAATGCCTCTAGAGCTGCAGTTAAGAATGGGAAATTTTGAGAATCCACATGAGTTGCAGTTAAGAATGATTTTGAGGATTCAGTGCACTTCATGCACAGAATGTTTGCAGAGGACGAAAAAAGCAAAGCAAAGTTCGGGAAAGCTAGAGCTGATCATACCATACCGTGGTCAATTTGTTGAGTATTTGTACAATTCAATAGTCTATTTTATTGTAGTTCATGCTGATATTATGTTTGGTTAACTGTCGGTTTGTTACCAGCAACGATTTAATTGAGCATAAAGAAGATGTAGGCGGCGATTCCATGGCTCCAAGTCATAATAGTCAAGTTATGCTGCTGCTATTCTGTATGTATGGCTGAGAACACCACCCAATGGATAAGATGAGAGAAGATCTATTCTTCTTGTTGGGAGTAAACATTTTGGAAGGTTCTGTTCTGTGTCCAATTTAAAATCATGTTCAGAGAACATTTCGGAGTGATTTTTTGATAGTTTGTATAATACTTCTGTGGTACCGGGATTTTTTGAAGCATACTTGCTGAGTACAGTGGATCTGATAGTGATAACCTAAGGCCACTTAGACTAGAAAGTGGAAAAGATGAGCCACTACAGTACAATTTCTGGTAACTCTCTTGTATTTTCAGAAACATATAGTAGCATCATGCATTCCTCTATTCTTGCTCTGGTATTCCTGAAGATAAAGCTCTGCTGCGTTTATGTTGCATAACTCTCTCATCAGAAATTTATCTCTGTCAGTTCTTCTTCTCAGTCCTGAGGATAAGTGTCTGTTTATTGCAGATTGGTAAAATTCAGACTTCTTTCCATCAACGGGTGCAAATTGCTTCAAACACCGGAGAATATGTTAATTTGACTGAAGAGCTTATCTGGAACTGTGCAACTATTGAGTGGCAGGTACAAGGAAAGCAGCAAAACGATGCCAATAGTTATTGTTTTTGTTAAAACTTCTTGGATCTCCATTGTATCCTATCCTCGACCTCCATATGGCATTTGTGCTTCATTTTTATTAATATATTGCTCCTATCTCTCTGTCTTTTTTTCGTATTTATATGAATTGGCACTTCATAACACATCGTTATATTAATAATGCAATGTCCAATATGAATGATTATCATTTTTCTTTTAAGGGTATTTCAGTTGGCACAATTATACTGTTCTTCTCATGTTCATATGTTCAATATGAGAACATTATAGCTTTTTGGAAAGATAGAAGTGAGATTGGGGTACTGATTTTGATCTTTAACCCTTTTATTTTCCATGTTCACTGCTGCGTTGTTAATTGGCAAATTACATCGAGTTTTCATGATTCCTGTTCTATTCATGTCTATTCAAGTCGAAAGGTCTCACCTTCTAATCTCTCCCCTGCTTCAGTTCAGGGGTAGGGTTTGCTTTGCTTTGATTTGATATATCGCCGGCCATGAGGAACTGCTTTGTGTCATTGACGGTAACCGCGACGACGGTGCCCTCGACCTCTCAGTGCGAGGGCAAGATCCTCCAGTCAGAAGGTTTCAGGCGCTTCGCCTTCAAGGAGCTCAAGAGGGCCACCATGAACTTCTGGCCGGATGGCTTGCTCAGTGACGGCCCCTTTGGGTCAGTGCACAAAGGCTGGGTGAACGAGGCTACCTTCGCCCCGGCTAGCTGGGGCACCGGCATGCCCATCATCGTCAAGAAGCTCAACCAGGGAAGCGTCCAGGGCCACATGGAATGGCTGGTCGGTGCTTCTCAGTACCAATCAATTCCAATTCATTCATCTCTTCAATTCTGCATATATGTATATTCATGATGAAATTTCTGAATCCATTATTACCGAATACAGCATGTTCTTAATTTCTGAATCTCATGTGCAGGCTGAAGTGAAATACCTTGGCCAATTGTCGCACCCCAATCTGGTGAAGCTCCTAGGCTACTGCAACGAAGACCGTTCTCAGTGTCTTCTTGTCTACGAGTTCATGCCACAGGAGAGCTTGGAGAACCATCTTTTCAGGAGTATTTGCCTAATATCTAACCTTCTTCTAGCCTTGAAGTGATCTGTTAACACCTCAAAAATCCAGAGAATAGTGGGATAACAAGTTTGGTTGAATGATGTATGGGGCTTACATTTCTAGCCACTGTCATGGAGTCTGAGGATGAAGGTTGCTCTTGGGGCTGCCAAGGGGCTCGCGTTTCTCCATAGCGACAAGGCCCATGTCATCTACCGTGATTTCAACACATCAAATGTTTTTCTTGATTCCGTATGTTTCTGTTCTTGCCTTCTAATTTGATTAAGAAAATAATATTTTCAATGCCTTGTTAATGCAAAATGTGTCGATTGATGGATTGCAGAGCTATAATGCAAAGCTGTCCAATTTTGGGTTGGCGAGGATGGGTATGAACACAGATGGACATACAGCCCCTGAATATCTTGATACAGGTAAATTGAATTAACATAGCTTTATTTGTTCTTCAAAGCCATGATCAGATGTGGCATATACTATATTCATATAATATGCTTTGGTCTCACTTTGTCGGTTCTACTATGCTTTGTTAAAACCTTCAATTTAGAGTGGATGTTTAGCATGGGAGAGATACTAAAGATGGTCTGAACTTTTTAGCACGTTAGTTTTGCTTCTCAGGGTTGGTTGATGTTGTTGTTATGCAGAAGTTATGGTTGCCATGAAGGCTGAAGCAACATGAGAGCAGTATATAACACCGTTAAAATTCTCGGGTTGGGTGTTGAGTTCTTGAGGAGGCCATATTAGTTAGGTGCAGCACGACTGATCCAATTTGTCATGGTTACAGACATAACTGGACCCCTTCACCTCATGCGCTAAGCATGCAGATTAGTATGTTTCAGGGGTTGCAGATTAGCTAAGTGTCACCACTGCTCAATCCGTAACACAATTCTGCGTGCCTAGATAAGCATTAATGTACTTTGTACTCCCTCCGTTCCGATTTACTTGTCGTGGTTTTAGTTCAAATTTGAACTAAAACCACGACGAGTAAATCGGAACGGAGGGAGTAGTTTGTACCAGTAGGTCAATGGAGGTCATTACTTGTTCTCTTTGTTTAGTTGTTCTTATTTCTGAAAGAAAAACTTTAGTTGTTTCCTAGGTGGGGATGAGCTGTGTAGTACAGATGTGTAAATATGTAATCCCCATATAACATAGGTGATGTGCACGCTAATCCATGTTAACAGGATATCTGACGATGAAGAGCGACGTGTACAGCTTCGGTGCGGTGCTGCTGGAGATTCTAGCAGGCCGGCCAGCCCTAGACAAGAACCGGCCCTCCATCGAGCATAACCTGGTGGAATGGGCGCGGCAGTACCTGACGAGCAAGAGCCGCATCTCTCACATCCTAGATGCGCAGCTGGGCGGCCAGTACCCCCTCGCCTGTGCGCATCAGGCTGCCGCACTGGTGCTCCAATGCATCTCCGTCTACCCAAGGGACCGCCCGGGCATGGAGCAGGTGGTGGAGGTGCTGGGGCAGCTCCAGGACGCCAACGAGACTGGGGCGAGCAGTCAGGGTGATGTACGGCCGGGTATGGAGCAGGTGGTGGCGGTGCTGGGCCATCAGCTCCAGGACGACAAGGAGACCGTGGCGAGCGGTCAGCAGAAGGTGAGTGGTGGTGGTGGCGGTGCCTGTGGCTTCTTCAGGATGTGTGGCGGTGGCCGGCAGCAGCAGCCAGTGGCGAGGCGGCTGCGCGCCGATGAGCAGAGATGAATTCACTGTAGAGGGATGATTTTGTCTCTCAGAGTCAAATGAGCCAGCGACCAGCTACTGGTTTGCAGCGGCACTCACTCATCGGTTGTAGAGGCATTATATCTCTGTGGCCTTCAAACCGGCCATTCTCCAAGCCGCGATCTCATCCTTGACCCTCTAGAAAACATGCTGGTGTGTTGCACATTTGCTACTGAAGTCTTGTTCATTCTTTTCAAGCCAAATGAACCAGCATATGTGCATATCAAGCAAGCGGAAAGGATTCCTTCACACCCTTGCCTTTTGCCGGAGAAACGAGCCTGACGAGAGTGCCAGAATTCCTTCAGAAGTGTTATTGCTGGTAAATATATTTAATAAATTTATCGCCAAATTTAGAATAGCAGTTACTGATGTGAATGATAGGATCTCGCCTACAAACAGTTATTCTACTATGAAACAAAGGTTGCTTTTTTAATCTACATACAAATGTACCATCCAATGGAGAGAAACTAACTTATCAGTAACAGCACAAAAACGTCGAAATTATTCAGGATAAAATACTGGTCATTGAAGTTCTGATTTATAACATCTGAAGTTTTACATGTATAAGAAGGACTAATCAACATCTCCATCTTTATTCAGATATAAAAAATTAGGCAAGGCACGCTAGCTAGACAACGCGTGTTGTATAGAGCCCCCATTCTATTGGTCGTGGCACAGACATTGGCTCCTTCAGGCAACTTGTTCATTTTCATCTGTCTTCCTTACCAAGCTTGCCCATTTCACAACCACGTATACATAGATTCTGTCATACATCTCATCAAAGAGTTGAAAATAAGCTGTCCTCCATGCCTTCTTGAACAAAAGTGCACAGGACACACTCCAAAGCCCCGCCACAAGTCCCAGGACAAGACCAAATTTGAAGGTCATCAGTTCAAATTCCTCATGGTTGTTGCTTCCAACATGACTAGTGCCCGTATCATTTCCTGAACAATTCTTCTGGAGAGGAGGCCCACAAAGTCCACTGTTGCCAATGTACATAAGTGCTGGGTTGTCTACATTGAGGGTGCCAAGTTGGCGGCTTGAGGGTATCCTTCCAGATAAATTGTTGTAGGACAAGTTCAAGTAACTCAGGGATGTCAAACTTGATAAACTCGATGGGATTTCACTAGTAAGCTTGTTCATGGAGAGGTCAAGAGATTCCAATGAATGCAAGGCACCAATATCATTTGGAATCATTCCGCTCAGATGGTTTGATGATAAATTCAAACTTATTACTGCATCAAGGGAAGTGATATCTGATGGAATTCCACCTGTTAAGGAGTTGCCTGATAAATCAATGCCCACGAAATATGCAAGGGTGCCACCATACCCAAGTCGTTTGCCTTTTGTAATTATTGACAAGCACTAGTAGAAAAACACCTAATAGTCCCGGTTCGTGAGGGCCTTTAGTCCCGGTTCATGAACCGGGACTAACGGACCGTTATTAATACCTCCACCCATTAGTCCCGGTTCAAACAAGAACCGGGACTAATGTGCCTCCATGTGGCTCTGTGCGCCGAGCCCAGTCAGGGGGCCTTTGGTCCCGGTTGGTGGCACCAACCGGGACCAAAAGTCCATGTTTTTTTTTTGGAAAGTGGCTGCTTTAGGGGTTTTGGGGGTTATTTTTAGGTTGTTATATTAGCTAGCTAATAGAGAGAAGTGTCCTCTCTTATATCTTCGTCCTTGGTTTTGCCAACGTTGCTGCTATATATGTTCATTTTACCCGCTGATATAATAACTCATGCATGCTCGCATACATCAGCATATATAATAACAAGTACTCGTCCTACAACTTCTACTCATTATTAATAATAAGTCATACGATCATCATCCTCATAGTCATCGAACCCAACCCTACATAATTGTTCTTAACACATGATCATCAGTATCAGGTAGGACCTAAACACCCTTAAGGTAAAATAGCATAAAACAATATAGACCCTGACTCTCCATTATGAAGAATGGCGATCATCCTGTCTCCAATTTTTGCCCTTCGCTGAATGTTGCTTCCAAGAAGCTCCTTACGACTGTCCATACATTTTTTCCATTCTTTGATTGTTCTCCACTTCTTTTAGAAACCCGGTATGGACAGTTGAGATTCGTAGGAAGACCTGGTTGTATGTTCAAAACATGAAGGCTACCGTGTGTATACATCAGATGAGGCACACAATCATTTGGGATTATCTGTTGAAAAACATAGTAATAACTTCGTAGTTAGCAATGATATGATGTACTAGTTTTAGAAGTGTGCAAAAAGATGCACGGATGTTGTAATAGTAAAAAATCTTACCAGGGTATCTCCATGGTAGTTACCGTAGTTCAACACATGCACTAGTGGCATGTATTGACCATAATGTTGAGGAGTTCGATTGTAGACATTGTAATTCTCAAGATCAGTACAAAATGCGACCAGATGATTTTTCTCCTGATAAGTTAGTTCGGAGCCTTCGGTGTAGTAGGTTCTGTCTACCATCTTCCGCACATTCTTTGAAGAATGAAAATAAGCTGTCAATGGAGAATAAGTTGTCAACTATTTTGAAATAAACAATATAAATTACTTAATAACTATGTTAAGCTCACATGGGGGAAGAATTGGAGGTGTATCCACAAGGACGAAAATCGTAGGTCTCTCTTGCTCGATTGTAGGATCACCAAGATCCATGGTAACAAGCATACCCTCATCAAAACCATACATCTTGCAAAGTGCTTCCCAATTTTTGCAACCAAAATGGGTTACACTCTGAGCATTGTACAACTTTACTTGAAAATCCACACCATGATGGGTACTTAGGATAATTTTTTGGTTTCGAAACTTTCATGGTCTTCAAAACCCATCCTGTCCAAGACATAGCTTCTTGCAAAGCATGGGATAAGCTAGTCGAATTGGAAAAGATGAAAAATATTGTCATGATTAAAATAGTTGAAGTCATGAGTAATTACGAAAAAAAACTATTATCGTCGGTTGCGTACCGTATGAACATCGAAGGTCTCCTCGAGCTTAGTGCTGAAGCGACGATCTTCGTCCAGCACAATGAACCTGTCGCAGATACCTCGGTCGTCATGGCACCAGTCGCACTCCCCCGGGCGGTTTTCGTCGTCCGATGAGTACGACATTTCCGGCCTACGTTCATAATTCAAATATTAAACTAGATCATTATTATTAATCACGGGTTGACTATCGATGATCGATGTACGTAGCTCCTCCTTTCATTCCCGAATGCATTATTATATCAAATTGTCTAGCACACGGGAATGAAGGAGAACTTATCCTATATGAGCATTCAATAAGCAAAACCAAATCATAAAATAAGCAAAACCAAATCATAAAATAAAGTATAGTATTCAAATTAGCATGCATTCAATAATTATAAGCAAAAGTACATCATCTCTTGGTGTCCGTACATCGTCGAATATTATCACTAATACAACTAGAACCGTAGCGCCCGACGGGTATCGACGCGGATGGTGGACACCCAAAGATAAGGAACCATCACAAGATCATAGCTCCAGTGAGATCCCTGAAGAACCTGCCAGGTATTGTCGAACCTGCCCTCCAATGCAACCATGTAGCGATGGACGTGCTCGTCCTCCTCGCTGACACGGTGACGTACCACCTCCGCGGTGTCCGGATGCCTCACCACCGTCACTGGCCCACACGACCGCCACCAAATAAGGATAGGGTCAACAACGGGCTGCCTCCTCACCAACCTACGTCCCCCGGAAGGTAGCACCTCCCAATACCAGCCCGGCGGAGCCCAGTCCCGAACATGGCCCTGACCAAGCAGGCCTCCACCGCCGAGTCGACGACGACGAGGATGCGGGATAGGCATCGCCGACGTCGATGCGGAAACTACTTCTATATATAGTTAAATAGAAGTAGTTTTATTAATTAAATCAACTATCTAGTTCAACTACTAAGCACTTACTATAAATAAAAAAGTAGTACTTACTAAAAACAAACTACTTCTATATATAGTAAAATAAATTAGTTTATTAAATCAACTAGCTAGATCAACTATATATAAACTACTTCTTTTTTTTCCTTTTTCTAAATACTATGAACAAAAAAATCATTAAAATTCTATGAACAAAAT
This sequence comes from Triticum dicoccoides, assembly GCF_002162155.2. Classification (NCBI taxonomy): domain Eukaryota; kingdom Viridiplantae; phylum Streptophyta; class Magnoliopsida; order Poales; family Poaceae; genus Triticum; species Triticum dicoccoides. The sequence continues at coordinate 728,846,588 of NC_041393.1, read as the reverse complement.
TAATTACTACACATCTAATCTAACAAAAAAAATCTAATCTAACAAAAAAATCTATGAACTACATATCTAAATTACTACACATCTAAACTAACAAAAAAAATCTAATTAATCTAACAAAAAAATCTAACATAATATAAATAAATTAATTATTACACATCTAATCTAACAAAAAAATCTAATCTAACAAAAAAATCTATGAACTACATATCTAAATTACTACACATCTAATCTAACAAAAAAAATCTAATTAATCTAACAAAAAAATCTAACATAATATAAACAAATTAATTTCTACACATCTAATCTAACAAAAAAATCTAATCTAACAAAAAAATCTATGAACTACATATCTAAATTACTACACATCTAACCTAACAAAAAAAATGTAATTAATCTAACAAAAAATGACGGTGGCCGGCGTATGGCCGGCGAAGGCGACGGCGAGGTGCTCACGTACGGCCGGCGACGGCGACGGCGAGGTGCGGAGCGGGGCGGCGACGGCGTCGAGAGGCGGCGCGGGCCGGGGCGGCGACATCGATCGAGGCGCGCGGGCGGCGACATCGATCGGGGCACGCGG
>NC_041393.1:728844737-728845738 GCF_002162155.2 Triticum dicoccoides | reverse complement strand
TCGGGGCATGGCGGGGCGTGGCGGCGACGGCGTCGGGGCGGGGCGGCGACGGCGAGGTGGCGGCAAGGAGACGCGCGGCGACAGGAGTGGAGCAGGAGTGCTGTATATATAGCAAAGGCTTTGGTCCCGGTTCGTGGCACCAACCGGGACCAATGCCCCCTTTAGTGCCGGTTGGTGCCACCAACCGGGACCAAAGGCCTCTTTTCAGCAGCCCAAAGGGCGGGAAACAAAGACCTTTGGTCCCGGTTGGTGGCTCCAACCGGGACTAAAGAGCGGCATTCGTCCCGGTTGATTCCAGCAACCGGGACCAAAGAGCGGCATTGTTACCGGTTGACGCCACCAACCGGTACCAATGGACCCGTCTAACTACTTTTTTATTTTCTGCAGCTGTTTTTTTGTTGATTCTTCCTGCAACTGTTTTTTTAGTCCCACCTCGCCAAGCAAGAGGCACTCGCAGCTGTTTATAAGCCCTGAGTGCAGAGACGATGACGAAGAGGCTCAATGCTCCTGCACGTTGGTTAGCTTCAAGCCTTGAGGAATACGGTAGACTGCACAGAGCTATGTGCAGTGTAGTTGACACTATTCCGAAAGGCTTGAAGCAAATTAACAAGCATTACGCCTCTTTTTTATTTTTAGTGACTTATTACAACTCAGAAATAAAAAGAAAAAAATAAATATAGCAGAAAAGAAAAAAAAACCTATATAGAAAACTACTCAGAAATGAATTGAAGCAAAAAATAGTTGTGATTAACTGTACTAAAAAAGGAGCATAGATGCTTATTTTTAATGACTTATTACAACTCAGAAATAAAAAGAAAAAAATAGTTGTGATTAACTTTACTAAAATATGAGCATAGATTAATGACTTATTACAATTCAAAAATAAATAGAAGAAAAAATAGTTATGATTACTTTACTAAAAAATGAGCATAGATGCTTATTTTTAATAACTTATTACAACTCAGAAATGAAAAGAAAAAAATAAATATAGCAGAAAAGAA
>NC_041393.1:728816342-728844220 GCF_002162155.2 Triticum dicoccoides | reverse complement strand
AAAAAAAACTATATAAAAAGATACTCAGAAATGAATTGAAGCAAAAAATAGTTGTGATTAACTGTACTAAAAAAGGAGCATAGATGCTTATTTTTAATGACTTATTACAACTCAGAAATAAAAAGAAGAAAAAATAGTTGTGATTAACTTTACTAAAATATGAGCATAGATGCTTATTTTTAATGACTTATTACAATTCAAAAATAAATAGAAGAAAAAATAGTTATGATTAACTTTACTAAAAAATGAGCATAGATGCTTATTTTTAATGACTTATTACAACTCAGAAATAAAAAAAATATAGCAGAAAAGAAAAAAAACTATATAAAAAGCTACTCAGAAATGAGCATAGATGCGCTTATAGAGGAAATTCAAATTAAATTCATAACAAATTTCAAGAGAAATTTGTATGAATTTAGCCTAAATTCCCTATATAAGGGCATCTATTTTCATTTTTAGAGGAGCTCAATAAGGCAGAGAGGGAGGGTGAAAGTGCGTTATGTCGACTAGAGGGGGGGTGAATAGGCGATTTTTATGAATTCTTCACTGAGGAATTTGCCGGTGAGGAAATTCCTTAGCGAAGAACTATTAGCAGCGGAATAAGTACTCAGAAGTAAGCATAACAGAATATAAGCATGGTCATCATGATGAAATGAAGACTAGCACAGAGTACAGAAAGCGTAATCACAGGATAACACAAGATAAAGACAAACAGACTGAAAAAATTGAACTAAGGAAATTGAGAAAGTCTTCAGTCAAAGTCTTCAAATACAAATATGAACAAACACTCAACACAGTAATGAGGAAATGAAAGGGTTGAGGAAATAGAACCAGTTAGGTTGGTGAAGACAATGATTTGGTAGACCAGTTCCAACTGCTGTCTCAGTTGTACGTCTGGTTGGAGCGGCTGACTATTTAAACTCGAGGACACACAGTCTCAGACACCCAGTCGCTGAGCACGCAGCTCAGGACACCCAGTCCTCACCGTATTCTCCTTGAACTAAGGTCACACAGACCTCGTCCAATCACTCGTTGTAAGTCTTCAGGCGACTTCCAAACCTTCACAGCCTTGGTCACTCGACGATCCACAATTCCTCTTGGATGCTCTAGACCTTGACGCCTAACTGTCTGGAAGAAACACAGTCTTCAAAGGTAACAAGCATCGGATGCACGTAGGATCAATTTCTTCAGTGATGCTCAATCACTTTGGGTTTGTAGGGGTTTGGTTTTGGGTTTTCCTCACTCGATGATTTTCGCTCAAAGTCCTCGGAGGATGGGTTGCTCTCAAATGACAAGTGTCAAGTTCTCTCGGAGCAGCCAACCAGCTAGTGGTTGTAGGGGGCGGCTATTTATAGCCTAGGGAGCAGCCCGACATGATAAGACATAAATGCCCTTCAATGATATGACCGTTAGGTGGATAAGATATTTTGGGACAGTTGGCGCGTAGCACAACAACGGTCGGAAATTTGACTCTCAAATTCCTCAGGGCTATCATGTTCCTCACTGTGTAGGTAATTCGCACTGACGAATTCCTAACTCCTCAGTCAGAACAAATTCATCAGCCACCAGTAGAACTTCGTCTCTGTTTCTGAAGAAAGTGACCGAACTGTATGAGATTTCCAAAGGCTTCACTCGAAGGGATTGGTAGGTGTAGGATTTTGAGTTGAGCATCACATGGAAATTTTTCCTTAGTATTTCCTCGACCCCCTTTAACAGTACGGTGTTTCCTATGACTCAAGAAAGAGAAAATGAAACTATGAAAACAAAAGTCTTCACGCTTCATGTTCCACAAATGAATACCAAGTCTTCAAGGTCACACCAATTTCTTCACTTTCAAAGTCTTCAGAAAGTCTTCAGAATATCAAAGTCTTCAGTTGAAGAACTTCATTTTTAGGGGTCGACTTTCTCTGTAAATATCAAACTCCTCATAGACTTATAGACCTGTGTACACTCACAAACGCATTAGTCCCTTAACCTATAAGTCTTCAATACACCAAAATCACTAAGGGGCACTAGATGCACTTACAGAGGGGCTTATAAACCGGTCTGATTCCCCTTCGGTTGGCGAGGTGGGACTAAACTTTGGCCGCAACGAGGACCAACCCTTTAGTCCCGGTTGGTGGAATGGACCGGGACTAATGGTCGTCCTTTGGTCCCGATTCAGGCCACCAACCGGGACCAATGGTGGTGGGCCAGGAGCGAGGGCCATTGGTCCTGGTTCATCCCACCAACCGGGACCAATAGGTCCAGACGAACCGGGACCAATGGCCCACATAGCCCGGCCGGCCCCTGGGGCTCACGAACCGGGTCCAATGCCCCCATTGGTCCCGGTTCTGGATTGAACCGGGACTAATGGGCTGGACCGGGCTGGACCATTGGCCCCTTTTCTACTAGTGAAGATATCTCCAATAAATTGACTACCATCACGAAACATACCATCTGATGTTGTAATATAATCTGAGGAAGTCCATCTGCTAGTATATAATTGTATAGGCATGAAGCCCTTCAGAGTCATGCATGTTAGGTTTGGCAGATGCCTAGGTATAACACCAGATATGTTATTGCTTGATAGATCCAAGTACTGAAGATTAGTAAGATTTGCTATCGAATCTGGAATAGTGCCGGAAAACAAATTGTGGCCTAATCATAGTATATGTAATCCCCTTAGCTTTCGAATCCATGTCAGGAACCTTCCATGAAACTTATTCCATGATAAATCGAGGAACTCAAGACGTGTGCACTTCATTAAAAATGTTGGAAATGTACCTGGTAAACTGTTGTTGCTTAACAAAAGGTACCTGATTAATTGGACCTCGAACCACTGTGGAATTTTGCCCTCCAAAATATTGTTTGAAAAATCAAGATATTCCAAACTGACCAATTTGCAAAGGGATTCTGGAATTCCGCCACTAAATTTATTTGAATTCATAAGCAATGAGCTAAGATCTGGAGCTTCGTCAAGATATGATGGTAGTGTTTCTGAAAATGCATTGCTGGAGATGTCTAATTTGATGATGTTTCTTGGTAGATGTGGTAATGGTCCTGTGAACTGGTTTGACTTGAGGTTGCTGGTGCCTTGTAGTGAGTATTTTCAGACATCCAGTCTAATACCCATGAGTTCACGTCTTCAGCGTCTCCGGTGATGTGTAGAGTTGCATAGAATTGAAGAATGAGTTCTTCATTCCAGTCACAGATATCAATGCAGAAATTCAGAAGTCCTGCGTCGTGAAGAATACTGAGGACTGGCTCAAAGCCGGGCAGAGACTCCATGTCCACATGAGGAATATGTGCATGATCGAAGACTTTGTCTTTGTTGAAGAGCACTGAGGAATAGAAATTGGCTTGGCTGGCAGTCCAGAAACGCCTCTTCCTTATGTGAGCAGAATCATATGGATTATAATCAGTGAAGAATACGTGATCGGCAAAGAAATCTTCAGCCTTGAACTTCTGTTTGCTTGAGAACGGATTCTTTGGCTTTGGCAGAGGGGTGTTAGTGAGTTGCATCACCACCTTAGGAATCACGAGCTCAGGTTCTTCAGGCTGAGGAATTTCTTGTTCCTCAACAGGTGCAGTCTGAGGATCAGCAGCAGCAGGTTCATCAGCACTAGTGGCTGGAATTTCTTCATGGACAGATGAAGTGGGATGAGTTTCTTCAGAGCCCATTTGAACAGTTGGAGCAGGGGAGTGAGGTATCTGTTGGATTGGGGTGAAGAGTGGAGAATTTGGATGCTGACTTTCCCAAAAGTCATCGTTCATCACTGGCGTTGTGCTTCCAATATCCACATCTTCTTCAAGTTCCTCAACACCGGCCTCTTCAGCTGTGAACTGAGGCATAGGCGAGGAAATGATTGGGGTTGAAGGGATTGCTTCCACTTCAATTTCTTCATCAATCTATTCTGACGAAGCAGCAGAATAATTTTCTTCATCAGATCCGCTTGGGATCTCATAGTCTTCTCCAAAAGGAACAAGGTCCTTTGATGGCATGAAGGAAATCGGAACAACATCAATTGGATTTTCGAGTGAGCTGGTCATTGGCTTCATTTTCTTCGCAGCTGATGCCTTCCTTTTCTTCACTGCAGCTCGCTCTGCAGCCTTGGTCTTCTTCACATTAGAAGCAGATGGAAGAATTGGAGTTGGTGTGGGCGCATGAGGAGCTGAGGAATCTGGTTCATTTTCTTCAGTCGCAACTGATGCAGTTGCTCCGATCTCTTCAGTTTCTTCAGGCGCACCACTAGTGGATGCCCTGGCAATTTCTTCAGCGGCTGGAATTTCTTCACCAGCCCTGGAACGAGCATGTTCTTCAGCAGGCTGAAAGTCATCAGCGGTGCTGGCATGTTCTTCGGCAAGCTGAGCAGAGTCTGCAGCCTGAAGGTTTTCTTATTGCGATGGGGCTGCAATATTTGTGAATTTCTTCGTCAGATTGAAGAATCTTACTTTAGCTCCTTGCTAATCAGCATAGTAGGCATCAAAGTCTTTGCTGAGGGCTTGAATTTCAGACTGAGCCTGGAGAAGTTCCTCAGGTGTCATTCTGACAACATTTTTCTTCAGGAGCTTCTCCTTTCTGTATTGAGCTTTCCTGATCTCTCTTGCCTTTTCAAACTTCCATTTCTCTTCAGTGATGAAATGGGTCAACATATGACTTTGTCCAGGGGTCAGATGAAAATCAGGCATTGCGGTGTTTGGATCCTTGTGCCAGAGATCAATATAATCGAGGATTTTCCTCGGATCCAAAAGCAGTGGCACATATGTGCCTTTGGCTCTAGCAGCCTTCACCTGTCTGTCTCTGATGATTTCTGCAAGTTCATCATCAGAAGCTTCATCATCATAAGGCACATGGAATGCGACCTGTTTCTTCTTTGGACTTGGCCGAGGACCTCGTCCAGCTGTTGCTTTGGTCTTCAACAGTGTGGGGCCTGATGAGGAAATTGGTGCAGCTGAGGAACTTGCTGAAACACCAGAGGAAATCGAGAAACCAGCAGTCCTTTGACATGTAGCCAGATGCACAGGAGCTGAGGACTTTGAAGGAGCTGTTGAGGACTTTGGTGGAGCTGTAGCAGTGTGAGGAATTTGCCGTGAGGGCACTGTTGGTGAAGCACTTGGCTTACGAGCAGGCTTCTTTGGCATGGATTTCCTCGGTTTGACCGAGGCCTCAGTAGCAGTAGCAGTGGCAGAATCCTCATTGAATTTCTTCACTGCCTCCTTGGCTTGTCTTGCCAATTTAGCTTGGCGCTTAGCCCATTCTTCAGGAAAGTCCTCACCACGTTTGATGCTTGTGGGGTCAGCTACTTGGCCAGGTGCCAATGGAGCTCTTGGGCATGGAGGATTGGGGGCGAATTTCCTCATGTACTTTGGAGTCACATATCTGTATTCCCTCCATTCCCTTGCCCATCTCCGTTCAATCCTCTGAATGCGCACCTTGCGCTGATTTTTGTTTTCTTTGCCAAATTTTGCTTCATCAGGTGTGCAATAGTCAGCATAAATTTCCTCAGGGATTTCAAACGCAGTCATAACCTCAGGTTTCTTTCCTCCTTTCTGCGGCTTCTTATTGTCTGCCATATTCTTCAGTTGAGGAATTTGAACAATCGAGTTCTCTGAAGAAGTATGCAGTTTTTCTTCGAGGAACGCTGCAAATGAGTTAAGTTGATGAGAACCTAGTGATTCAGCAGCAGACATGAGTACCTGTGAACAGAGTACAGGTGTGAGGAATTCGGAGAGGTCATATGCGTTCTGAGAAGGTTTTTTGAAAAGAACAAGTTTTGAGGAATTTGACCAGATGAACCTTGAGGAATTTCACTAAGCGTTCTTGTCTTAGGTTCTAGAGTTGTACAGATCGAAGATCCACACAATTAGGGAATCTTGAAGAAAATGATTGGTTAGAGAAACAGTTCAAGATCATATGATGTATGAGGTGTTCATATGTGTGAAGATTTGAAGAATAAACACCTTTGAAGATTTTCAGGAAAGTTTGAGAATCAAAGTGAGTAATAAAAGTAACTTTTAATTACCCGAAGTGAAGAACACGACGAACTGAGAAGAACAGATGTGAAGCTCGTCAGGTTAGATCTCCCACGCCCTAACTTGGCAGAGGAAGACAGCTACGGCGGTGGCGGAGTGAAGATTTCCGCGGTCGGCGTGAGTACGACGGCGACGAGGTCGAGGCAGCGAAGCTCTTCCTCACTGGCGACGATGGAGTAGCGGTGGCGCTAGGGTTTGAGGAGCTTGAGTGAGAGAGTAGCGATCGAGCGGAGTAAATGAAGTGAGGAAGGGGAGAGGGGTATTTATAGACACGGTGAAAAACTGTTCGCCCGAAGATTTGGGATGAACGTGCCCCTGCCCTTTCTCCTTCTCGTGACATGTGTCACCCACGTACTGTGTAGTTGAGATCGTGTACGATCGTGGGTGAATAGAATAATGCATTGTGGGATGCGGAACGGTTTGAGCGGCAAAATTGAAAATTTGGATAAGATTTGTTTTAAAGTTTCGTTCGTAATTTCTTCAGCTGACAAGGACACAGTGAAGATTTTGAACGAGTTTCAAATAGAACGCATATGAAGAATTTGTGAATAGATTGGGTTGAGTATAGCATAGAGGGGGAAGGGTCCGATCACATTCACTTAGCAGAAAAAGCAACTTGAAGAAATAGCAATAAGTGAATGCTGTAGAGGACATAAACTCACATATATATATATATAGCCAATGAAGAAAAACGAAGGAAACAGTGAAGATTTTGAAAAGTTGAAGAATTTGAAAAACTGAAGAATTTCAAAACTGAGGAAAAACTCAAATTGAAGATTTTCAACTTTTTGTGGTGGTGTGACCCACCGTATAAGAATGATGATTTCAGACACCGCGTACAATTGTCGTAGGGTTCTGAGAATCAAATTATTCATTAATTTCTTCACACTTAGAGTGTTATTCTTTATTGATTGAAGAAAAACGTTTCTTCATGTGTTGCACATCTAAGTCATCAATTTTGCATAAGTGTTAGGATGTGTGTCCTTTTCAAAGAACATTCGAAGATTCTAAGATATTTAGCTCACACCGCAACTTGCTAAATCTCTTCTCATCCAAGGGCTTAGTGAAGATATCAGCTAGCTGTTCTTCAGTCTTCACGTGCTCGATGGAGATGTCGCCCTTCAACACATGATCACGAAGAAAATGATGACGAATCTGAATGTGCTTTGTCTTCGAGTGCTGAACTGGGTTGTGAGCAATCTTGATGGCACTCTCATTGTCGCAGAGGAGAGGCACATTCTTCACGTTGACGCCATAGTCCTTGAGTGTTTGCTTCATCCAAAGCAATTGAGCACAGAAAGAGTCAGCAGCAATGTATTCAGCTTCCGCAGTGGACAGTGATACGCAGTTCTATTTCTTCGAGGACCAACAGACCAAAGATCGTCCGAGGAAATGACAAGTGCCAGAAGTTGACTTGCGGTCCACACGATCACCAGCATAGTCAAAGTCAGAATACCCAATGAGATCAAAAGTAGAGCCCGTGGGGTACCATAATCATAGTGTTGGTGTGTGAGCTAGATATCGAAGAATATGCTTCACAGCCTTATGGTGTGATTCCTTCGGCGCAGCTTGAAATCAGGCACACATGCAAACACTAAGCATTATATCTGGCCTAGATGCACATAAGTACAATAAAGAACCAATCATGGAGCGGTATACCTTGTGATCGAAGTCAATACCATTTTCATCAGTGCATAGAAGGCCATTTGTGGGCATAGGAATTTTGACGCCTTTGCAATCTTGCATGCCGAATTTCCTCAGTACATCTTTGAGGTATTTCTCCTGAGATATGAATATGCCATTGCGCTGTTGACGAATTTGAAGACCTAAGAAGAATTTCAACTCTCCCATCATAGACATTTGATATTCTTCACTCATCATATAGGCAAATTCATCACTATAACGTTGGTCAGTACAGCCAAAGATAATATCATCAACATATATTTGGCACACAAATAGTTCACCATCATAAGATTTAGTAAAGAGAGTAGGGTCGAGTGAACCGGGTGTGAAGCCATTCTTCACGAAGAATTCCTTCAATGTATCATACCACGCCTGAGGGGCTTGCTTGAGGCCATAGAGGGCCTTATTAAGTCTGAAGACTTTGTCAGGATTCTTTGGATCTTCAAAACCTGGGGGTTGAGCAACATATACTTCTTCCTCAAGCTTACCATTGAGGAATGCACTTTTCACATACATTTGATATAAGATGATATCATGATGGTTAGCATAAGCAAGTAATATGCGAATAGCCTCAAGTCTAGCAACAGGTGCAAAAGTTTCATCGAAATCAATTCCTTCAACCTGTGTGTAGCCTTGAGCTACCAGTCGTGCCTTATTCCTCACCACAAGGCTATTTTCATCTTGCTTGTTGCGGTAGATCCACTTTATGCCAATGATATTATGCTTGCGAGGATCTGGACGTTTGACCAGTTCCCAGACATTGTTGAGCTCGAACTGATGTAATTCTTCTTGCATAGCCTGAATCCACTCCGGCTCCAAAAATGCTTCATCTACCTTAGTGGGCTCTGTGATAGAGACAAAAGCATAGTGCCCACAAAATTTAGATAAATGTGAAGCTTTTGAGCGTGTGAGAGGACCTGGTGCTCTAATGTCATCGATGATCTTCTCCACTTGCACTTCTTTTGCAACGCGAGGATGAGCTGGTTGTCGTTGAGGAGTTTGGTCAGCATTTTCTTCAGCACCATTTTCCTCAGCATTTTCTTCAGGTGTATCAGCTCGATGTTCTTCATGAAATGGAATGAATTCTTCAGCAAATTCTTTAGTAGGAATGACATCCTCAGTTGCCTTGAACTTGATAGAATCCTCAGGTGCTGGTTCATCTAACACAGAAGGTAGGTGCTCTCTTTGCGAGCCATTAGTTTCATCGAACCGCACATCTACAGTGTCAACAATCTTGTGAAGAACAATGTTGAAGACTCTGTAGGTGTGCGAGTCCTTTCCGTAACCAAGCATAAAACCTTCATGTGCTTTCGGTGCAAATTTAGAATTGTGGTGAGGATCTCTAATCCAACATTTAGCACCGAAGACTTTGAAATAACTCACATTAGGTTTCTTGTCAGTGAGGAGATCATAGGCCATCTTCTTGAAGAATTTGTGAAGATATACTCTGTTGATGATGTGGCACGCAGTATCAATTGCATCAATCCAAAAACGATGAGGCATTTTGTATTCATCAAGCATAGTGCGAGCCATCTCAACAAGAGTTCTGTTCTTGCGCTCCACAACGCCATTTTGCTGAGGAGTATAGGGACCAGATAACTCATGAGTAATACCAAGTTCATCAAGATAGTCATCAAGACCGGAATTCTTGAACTCAGTTCCATTGTCACTTCTGATGTGCTTGATCTTCACACCAAAGTTGGTTGAAGCCCTCGAGGAAAAACGTTTGAAGACTTCCTGCACTTCATGTTTGTAAGTAACAATGTGTACCCATGTATATCGAGAGTAATCATCAATAATGACAAAACCATATAGAGATGCATCATTAGTGACTGCTGAGTAATGATTAGGTCCGAAGAGGTCCATGTGAAGCAATTCGAATGGACGAGTAGTGGTTATGATAGTCTTCGCTGGATGCTTGGCCTTGGTCATTTTTCCAGCTTCACAGGCTCCGTATAAGTGATCCTTGAGGAATTTGACATTCTCAATGCCAATGGCATGCTTCTTCTTCGCAAGCGTGTGCAAATTCCTCATGCCTGCGTGACCAAGTCGTCGATGCCATAGCCAGCCTTCTAAAGCTTTTGCAAGTAGACACACGGCTGGTTGTGGTCCTGTAGAGAAATCAACAATATACAAATCTCCTCTCCTAAAGCCTTCGAAGACTTTGGAATTGTCAGCTTCCATAATCACAACACAACGATACTTGCCAAAGACAACAACCATATCAAGATCACAAAGCATTGAGACTGACATGAGGTTGTATCCCAAGGACTCAACAAGCATGACTTTGTCCATGTGTTTATCCTTAGAGATCGCAACCTTACCAAGACCCAATACATGACTTTTGCCTTTGTCAGCAAAGATGATGTGCTTCAGATGTGACGGTGATAAGGGAGCATCCATCAAAAGATTCTTGTCACCAGTCATGTGGTTTGTACATCCACTATCGAGGACCCATTCAGTGGCTGTGGGTTGATCATCCTGCAGATGAATTAGTGTAACTTACAATCTCATATGCTTCATCAATGAAGGATATGATATCAAGTTCATTAGATGAATTTCATCAAGCAGTAAACAGATATAGCAGTAGGAGGACGTGTGAAAGTTTATTTCATCATGATTCGCCTGCATCCTTTCAGGCATTTTTGTCAGGTCCCCAGCAAATTCTTCAGACGTTAAGGCACGTCTGGAGACCTGACCCTACAGAAGAGATTAGTTCTTTTTCTTCACCACCCACATCTGAAGGGGTGGCAAAGAGTTCATCACTCTGCGAGCACCATACGAGAATGGTGGCATAGACGCCAAACCATTTCGTTTCACATAAGAGGGGTTAGGGTAAGCATATGAATAAGCAGAGAAATTCTTCGAGGACTTATGAACATAATGGTTTGAAGAATAATGCACATATTCATAGCCCTTAGCTCTACCCTGCAAAACAGAGTTGTTAGCACGATGATAATCATATGAGGACTTTGATCCATTTGAGGAATTTGATCCATATGAAGAATTTAATCTCGGGTTCCTGTTCTTCACTGGTGGTGTCATGAGGACATTCACCTGAAGACTTTCAAGGCACTTCTTGGGAACCCAGATTTTCTTCATGGGAGAACCATTCCTGCAGTTAGTGCCAACATATCTAGTAAATACTTCACCATTCTGATTTTTGAACAGTTTATAGTTGGAGTCAAATGACTCATCAGAAGGATGAGGAGATTCACATGTAAAGCCAGATAAGTTAGATGGATCAACTGGAGGTCCCTTTGCAGCAACCCATGAGGTTTTGGGGTACTGCTCAGGCTTCCAATATGTTCCATCAGCATTAAGTTTCCTCTCAAAGGCGATACCCTCTTTCCTAGGGTTTCTGTTGAGGATCTGCTTTTTAAGCACATCACAAAGAGTCTGATGCCCCTTGAGGCTTTTGTACATGCCTGTCATGTACAATTCCTTCAGCCCTGCATCGTCAGTGATACTAGCAATGTCCTCAGATGAGGAATTAGTGATAGCAGAGGCATATGAAGAATTTGTAAAAGTTGAAGCATTTGAACATTCAGGTGAAGAATTAGCAGATTCACGTTCAATGCACTTTAAGCATGGAGGAACAAATTCTTTCTGAGAAGCGCTGATTTGTTGAGCTAGTAATGAATCGCGCTCCTTCTGAAGATCTTCATAACTCACTCTTAGCTTCTCAAGATCTTGCTTTCTTTGAAGAAATTCATAAGAAAGTTTCTCATGATCAGATAAGAGAGTGTTATGATGACTTTGAAGGTTATCAAACCTAGACTGAAGTCTCTGAAGATTTTCAGTCAGGGCTTTAGTGCGATCCATTTCTTCACCCAACATGTCATCACTTTTGTCTAGCATGTTTTGAACCTTTTCAAAAGCCCTTTGTTGTTTTACAGCAATCTTAGCAAGTTTAGAGTAGCTGGGCTTGAGATCCTCATCAGATTCATTTTCACTAGATTCAGAGGAGGTGTATTTGAGTACCTTTGCACCTTTTGCCATGAAGCAATAGGTGGGAGCGTAGTCATCATTATCTTCATCAGGCTTGTCGGTGGGGTCCGTTTCTTCAGTGTTGAAGATGGACTTGCTAACGAAAGCAGTAGTGAAGGCCAGACTCGCCACACCAAATTCGGATTCTTCAGACGCCTCCTCTTCCTCATGTTCCTCAGATTCAGCTTCAGAGTCCATTTCCTTGCCAATGAATGCCCGAGCCTTCTTGGAGCTGCTCTTCTTGTGAGATGAAGACTTCGAGGATTTTGATGACGAAGATTTTGACGATTTCTTCTTCTTCTTCGCATCATCAGAACTGTAATCCTTGTATTTCTTCTTCGTCAATTCCTTTTCCCACTGAGGGCAATCTTGAATATAATGACCAGGTTTCTTGCATTTGTGGAACAGCCTTCTCTCATAGTCACTTGATGAGGAATCATTGGTTCTTGAGGATTTTCCAAAGCGACCACGTCTTGAGAACTTCTGGAATTTCTTCACGAGCAGTGCTAGCTCCTGGCTCAATTCTTCAGGATCACCAAGGCTACTACCAGAATCCTCACATTCAGACTCAGACACAACCTTGGCCTTCAGGGCACGTGGTTTGCCATAGCTTGAACCATAGAGATCTCTCTTTTCAGCAAGCTGGAACTCGTGAGTATTTAGCCTTTCGAGGATATCGGCAGGATCAAGAGACTTGTAGTCAGCCCGTTCTTGTATCATCAGACCCAGAGTATCAAATGAGGAATCAAGCGATCTCAATAGTTTCTTCACCACCTCATGGTCAGTGATGTCAGTGGCACCGAGGGCTTGAAGCTCATTTGAGATGTCAGTGAGGCGATCAAAGGTTTGTTGGACATTTTCATTGTCGAGTCTTTTGAAGCGGTTGAAGAGATTCCGAAGAACATCAACTCGAGAGTCACGCTGAGTTGAGACTCCTTCATTCACTTTGGACAGCCTATCCCAGATAAGCATAGCAATTTCCAAATCACTCACTCTTCCATACTGTCCTTTACTCAGATGGCCACATATGATATTCTTCGCTTGAGAATCGAGTTGCTTGAATCTCTTCACATCGGTAGCGTTCAGTGAGGGTGAGACAGAGGGAACACCATTTCCACAACATACCAGAGATCGTTGTCAATTGCCTCGAGATGCATTCGCGTCTTGTTTTTCCAGTAGGGGTAGTCCGTCCCATCAAAGGTAGGACACCCAGCCGAGACCTTGATCATACCTGCGGTCGACATAACTAAAACTCCAGGCGGTTAAACCAAAATCACACAGAACAAGGGAGTACCTTGCTCTGATACCAATTAAAAGTGCGTTACGTCGACTAGAGGGGGGGGGGTGAATAGGCGATTTTTTTTGAATTCTTCACTGAGGAATTTGCCGGTGAGGAAATTCCTTAGCGAAGAACTATTAGCAGCGGAATAAGTACTCAGAAGTAAGCATAACCGAATACAAGCATGGTCATCATGATGAAATGAAGACTAGCACAGAGTACAGAAAGCGTAATCACATGATAACACAAGATGAAGACAAATAGACTGAAGAAATTGAACTGAGGAAATTGAGAAAGTCTTCAGTCAAAGTCTTCAAACACAGATATGAACAAACACTCAACACAATAATGAGGAAATGAAAGGATTGAGGAAATAGAACCAGTTAGGTTGGTGAAGACAATGATTTGGTAGACCAGTTCCAACTGCTGTCTTAGTTGTACGTCTGGTTGGAGCGGCTGAGTATTTAAACTCGAGGACACACAGTCTCGGACACCCAGTCGCTGAGCACGCAACTCAGGACACCCAGTCCTCACCGTATTCTCCTTGAACTAAGGTCACACAGACCTCGTCCAATCACTCATGGTAAGTCTTCAGGCGACTTCCAAACCTTCACAGACTTGGTCACTCGGCGATCCACAATTCCTCTTGGATGCTCTAGACCTTGACGCCTAACCGTCTGGAAGAAGCACAATCTTCAAAGGTAACAAGCGTCGGATCCACGCAGGATCAATTTCTTCAGTGATGCTCAATCACTTTGGGTTTGTAGGGGTTTGGTTTTGGGTTTTCCTCACTCGATGATTTTCGCTCAAAGTCCTCGGAGGATGGGTTGCTCTCAAATGACAAGTGTCAAGTTCTCTCGGAGCAGCCAACCAGCTAGTGGTTGTAGGGGGCGGCTATTTATAGCCTAGGGAGCAGCCCATTTTGGGACAACTGGCGCGTAGCACAGCAACGGTCGGAAATTTGACTCTCAAATTCCTCAGGGCTATCATGTTCCTCACTGTGTAGGTAATTCGCACTGACGAATTCCTAACTCCTCAGTCAGAATAAATTCATCAGCGACCAGAAGAACTTCGTCTCTGTTACTGAAGAAAGTGACTGAACTGTATGAGATATTCAAAGGCTTCACTCGAAGGGATTGGTAGGTGTAGGATTTTGAGTTGAGCATCACATGGAAATTTTTCCTTAGTATTTCCTCGACCCCCTTTAATAGTACGGTGTTTCCTATGACTCAAGAAAGAGAAAATGAAACTAAGAAAACAAAAGTCTTCACGCTTCATGTTCCACAAATGAATACCAAGTCTTCAAGGTCACACCAATTTCTTCACTTTCAAAGTCTTCAGAAAGTCTTCAGAATATCAAAGTCTTCAGTTGAAGAACTTCATTTTTAGGGGTCGACTTTCTCTGTAAATATCAAACTCCTCATAGACTTATAGACCTGTGTACACTCACAAACGCATTAGTCCCTTAACCTATAAGTCTTCAATACACCAAAATTACTAAGGGGCACTAGATGCACTTACAGAGGGGCTTATAAACCGGTCTGATTCCCCTTCGGTTGGCGAGGTGGGACTAAACTTTGGCCGCAACGAGGACCAACCCTTTAGTCCTGGTTGGTGGAATGGACCGGGACTAATGGTCGTCCTTTGGTCCCGGTTCAGGCCACCAACCGGGACCAATGGTGGTGGGCCAGGAGCGAGGGCCATTGGTCCCGGTTCGTCCCACCAACCGGGACCAATAGGTCCAGACGAACCGGGACCAATGGCCCACATGGCCCGGCCGGCCCCTGGGGCTCACGAACCGGGTCCAATGCCCCCATTGGTCCCGGTTCTGGATTGAACCGGGACTAATGGGCTGGACCGGGCTGGACCATTGGCCCCTTTTCTACTAGTGAAGATATCTCCAATAAATTGACTACCATCACGAAACATATCATCTGATGTTGTAATATAATCTGAGGAAGTCCATCTGCTAGTATATAATTGTATAGGCATGAAGCCCTTCAGAGTCATGCATGTTAGGTTTGGCAGATGCCTAGGTATAACACCAGATATGTTATTGCTTGATAGATCCAAGTACTGAAGATTAGTAAGATTTGCTATCGAATCTGGAATAGTGCCGGAAAACAAATTGTGGCCTAATCATAGTATATGTAATCCCCTCAGCTTTCGAATCCATGTCAGGAACCTTCCATGAAACTTATTCCATGATAAATCGAGGAACTCAAGACGTGTGCACTTCATTAAAAATGTTGGAAATGTACCTGGTAAACTGTTGTTGCTTAACAAAAGGTACCTGATTAATTGGACCTCGAACCACTGTGGAATTTTGCCCTCCAAAATATTGTTTGAAAAATCAAGATATTCCAAACTGACCAATTTGCAAAGGGATTCTGGAATTCCACCACTAAATTTATTTGAATTCATAAGCAATGAGCTAAGATCTGGAGCTTCGTCAAGATATGATGGTAGTGTTTCTGAAAATGCATTGCTGGAGATGTCTAATTTGATGATGTTTCTTGGTAGATGTGGTAATGGTCCTGTGAACTGGTTTGACTTGAGGTTGAGTACATCTAAAAGCATGCCAGGCAGGTGTGCCGGTAAGCTGCCACTTATTTGGTTATAAGAGATGTCCATATTTTAGACATATGAAAAGGTAGACCATAACCAATCAGGGACCTTATCCTTCACACCTGTGCTTGAAATATTTAGCTGAATGATTTCAACCTGCCGCTGAAGCCAAGCAGGGAACTTAGGGCCCATTTGACAATGTGCAAACAATGCATAATTCAGCTTGAAGGGGTGATCCCAATTTGGATCTATCACAACCTTCAAATTATTGGATGAAAGGTCTATGCACTTTAAACTCTGCAGACTTTCAAAGTTTTTATCCGTGATAACTCCACTAAAATTGTTGTTGTTTAGGGTCAAATAAGTCAGATAAGTTAGAGCACCAATTTCAGAAGGTACACTACCACTGAACTTATTGTAGCTTAGGTCCAAGGAAGCTAGATTAGCAAGGGCACCAATTTCAGAAGGTACACTGCCACTGAAGTTGTTGTAGCTTAGGTCCAAGGAAGCAAGGTTAGGAAGGGCACCAATTTCAGAAGGCACACTGCCACCGAACTTATTGTAGCTTAGGTCCAAGGAAGCTAGATTAGTAAGGGCACCAATTCCGCAGGGTATACTTCCAGTGAGGTTGTTGGTGGAGAGTTCAAGTGCGTGCAAGTTGGTGAATTTCTGTACCACATCTGGCAGGGTTCCAGTGAAATTGTTACAGACGAAAGTCAGCATCTGCAGTTGTTTCCATGCGCACTTCGGCAACGCCTCCATCAAGACTGCTACTCCCTCCGTCCGGAAATACTTGTCATCAAAATGAATAAAAGAGAATGTATCTAGATGTATTTTAGTTTTAGATACATCCCTTTTTGTCCATTTTGATGACAAGTATTTTCGGACGGAGGGAGTATATCACCATTCATACCATTACCACTGAAGTCAAGAATTTCCAAACTGCAATGATTCTGCAGGTTTCCTGTGATCACCATGTCCTTGTTATAATTCCATGACAAATCAAGGGCATGGAGGGACGTCATGTTTCGTATTGCATCAGGGAGCTGACCGGATAATCCGTTATCCTCAAGATTGAGGTACTTGATGCTCGTCGCTTTCCAAAACCAACTGGATCCAATTGGCTGGTACAAACCGTTGACGCTCAGGTCTAGTGTCTCAAGTTTCGTGAGATTAAAGTGGGGAAGGGATTGGTTTGCAGTATCAAGTGAACATGAAGCAAGACGGAGGACCCTTAGAGATGGAAGCATATTCAATGTATGAGGCCAGTCAGCTCTCCCTGACAGATTTATCCTGCTCATGCCAAGGTACTTTAGCTTAGGCAGATTTGCTAGCCAGGTAACATCCGGTGAATGCATTCCATAACCGCCGGTAAGTGATGAAGTGATGCCTATGATGATGAGCAAGGCATGGATTGCACGATGCATGCTGGAGGAACAAGAGTTGGTTTTGCTTGCTGTTGAAGCTTATGATGGTGAGGATGAACAAGAGATGTGCTGTTTTGTGTAGTACGTAGCTACGTGAGGTTGCCACTGGATATATTTGGCCATCAGAGTGTATAGTTCTGCCATAGTCTCGGTCCTCGATGGAAGCCCATCCATTCATTTCTCGTTTGTGTTAGACGACGACGGCTACTTGATCAATTGTCTGGCCACAACCACATGGTGCTCCGTGCTCCTGAGGTTGCCATTGGATATGTGTACCACTCACCAGGCAAGGTGCCGGAGGCGAGAGACAGCCCCACGTACGACTGGAGACTAGCATCCAGAAGCTGCCTCGGTCGTCGTATGCTTCGTGGAAATTAATGTACGCGGTATGCCTGCCGTGAGGGGCAGGGCTCTCGTAACGTCCGTATATATGCATATAATACGTGAAAAATGTATTATTTTGAATCGTCAATGAACCAAGAACAAATTGTGTCCACTTAAATTACCGAAAAAGGCTTTCGCCCCGCTTTATAAATAAAGCAAACCGCCACAGAGCATACAAACCCACACAAGTCCACACACACCCAAGTCTCACGACAAAGTACATAGGTTCTGCTGAGGGCACAGCTCAACAAGCCCAGAAGGAAAGAAAAAACAACATCATCATCACACAAGGCGCCTAATCAGGCTCCGGCTCCGGCGGCGGTGGCGGCGGCGACAGGCGGACGGCCATCGATCGGATGTCGGCGATGAAGGCGGAGATGGTGTCACGGTCCGGGGGGCGGCTAAGCGGCCGCCAAAGCTGCAAGAAACCCGCGAATTTGTAGAGAGCGTCAGTAGCGCGACGAAGGGGAGCGTGCTGGATCACAAGCTTATTGCGAACGGTCCACAGCGTCCAGGCGAGAACCCCAACCTCAAGCCACCTAATGTGGCGAGAGGACGCGGGGGACGACTGGATTTCAACAAATAGGTCCGGGAAGTTTGTGTGGCACCAACTACCGCCGACCACCTCATGAAAGCAGCTCCAGAGAAATTGGGCGGAAACACAGGAGAAGAAGATGTGGTTTGAGTCCTCAGGGACTCCACAGAGCGGGCAGATACCGGTGCCCGGGCCATTGCGCTTGCAGACCTCCACTCCAGACGGGAACCGACCGCGAATCCACTACCACATGAAGATGCGAATCTTCAGTGGTACGCGGACGGACCAAACCATCGATAAGGGGAGGGGGCGGAGGAAGGGGCAATGGCCGAGTAAAGCGACTTGGTGGAGAATAGGCCCGACGGCTCCAGCCGCCACCGGACACGGTCCGACCTGCCATCCACCAACGGCTCGTGCAACGCGACGCAATCAAGCAACTCACGCCAGGCAGCGGATTTCGCCGGCCCAAAAGGGCGTCGGAAAGCAAGGCGCCCCAGGTCAAGAAGAGCCCTATTGACCGAAATCATGGGGTCGACGGAGATAGAGAAGAGGGCGGGGAAGCGGGCCGCAAAGGGGGAGTCTCCGGCCCAACGATCAAACCAGAAGAGCGTCGAGAGGCCGGACCCCACCGAGATGGAGGTCCCAATGCGAAGCACCGGGAGAAGCTGAACAATAGACTGCCAGAACTGGGAGCCGCCCGATTTCTAGCAGAAGGCAAGTGGCTGGCCCCGCAGGTATTTATTCCGGATAATGTCGAGCTAGAGGCCGCCATGACCCTGGGCGATGCGCCAGAGCCAGCGGGAGAGAAGGGCTATATTCATCCTCATGGAGCACATGATGCCCAGGCCACCTTGCTCCCTGGGCTTGCAGATGTCAGGCCAACTGACCATGTGGTACTTCTGCTTATCATGCTCGCCAGCCCAGTAGAAGCGGGACTGGATCTTGGCGATCTCCTTGTGGAGAGACTCATGGAGGCTATAGAAGCTCATAAGGAACAACAGGAGACTAGAGAGGGAAGAGTTGATGAGAATAGTCCGGGCCGCCTTAGATAGCCATCTCCCCTGCCAGGGCTCGCAACGGGACTGGAGCTTAGTAACTGCGGGCCTCAGGTCCGCGGCAGAGAGACGCGAGTCGCTAATGGGGGTCCCCAGGTAGGAGGTGGGGAAAGAGCCCAGGCGGCAATTAAGTCTGTTGGCGATGGCTATAGACTCAGAGGGGGAATATCCCATCACCATGACATCACTCTTATCAAAGTTGATCTTGAGGCCCGACATCTGTTGAAAGCAGAGCAGGAGGAACTTGAGGTTGGCGATGTCCCCCTCCGAGCCTTCGACCATGATGATCGTGTCGTCAGCATACTTAAGGATGGAGATCCCTGACCCCCAGAAAGGTGTGGGGTAATCCCACGGATGTGGCCATCGGCTTTGGCCTTATCAAGGATGGAGGCCAGAGCGTCCACAACCATATTGAAGAGGAACGGGAAGAATGGGTCGCCTTGGCGAACCCCACAAAGGGTAGGGAAGAAAGGACCAATCTCGCCATTGATGTTGACCGCCGTGCGACCGCAAGAGACCATTTGCATGACTCTAGTGATCCATCGGTCATCGAAGCCCTTCCGAAGAAGGACTTCCCTGAGGAAGGTCCAGCTAACAGAGTCGTAGGCTTTGTGGAAATCGATCTTCAGAAAGACCGCCCTAAGGCGCTTGGTCCGGACCTCGTGAAGGACCTCGTGGAGGACCAGGACTCCATCAAGGATATATCAGCCTTTAATGAAGGCCGACTGGTTATGGTGGGTAATCCGGTCGGCAAGCAGGGTCACCCTATTGGCGTACCCTTTGGCCAGAATCCGGAAGATCACATTAATGACCGTGATCGGCCGGAACTGGCAGATGTCGGACGCCCCAGGGACCTTGGGAATGAGAGAGATGATCCCGTAATTGAGGCGCCCCAGGTCAATAGATCCAACAAAGAATTCTTCGAAGATGGCCATGACCTCCGGTTTAATCATGTTCCAGAAGGTCTGGAAGAAAATGACCGGGAGACCATCTGGGCCCGGCGCAGAAGAGGCATTCATACCCTTGATAGCCTCCCAGACCTCCTGCTCAGAGAAGGGGGCCGTCAGGGCCGCGTTCTCCGCGTCGGAGACTAACTGAATGCCGGCCCAACAATCATGGGCGAGGGAGATGCCGCTCCGAGGAGCGGCAGAGAAAAGGGACCTATAGAAGCCGTCGACATGAGTCCGGATGTTGCGAGGGTCCTGAAGAAGGGTCTCCCCATCCTAGAGGAGGGGGATGGTGTTGCGTCTACGGCGGCCGTTGGCGATAGCCTGGAAGTATGCAGTATTCGCATCACCCTTCAGGACCCACTTCTGAGCGCCCCGAAGGCGCCAATATGCCTCCTCATCAGAGTAGATCACGGAGAGTTGGTCTTCGAGGTCATAGCGGGCCAGCCACTCGTCCGGAGACAGACCCACCATGTCGGCCCGAAGGTCAAGGGCCTGGATCGCGGTAAGCAGCGCCTTCTTGCGCTCTCTGGCATCGCGATCAAGGTTGGCCCCCCACCCCTTCATAAACTGTCTGCTACGTTTCACACAGAAGTGCCACCACTAGTAGAAAAAGGGTCAAATGTGAAGCACAATAGTGCCGGTTTGAATTTCAGCCGGCACTAATGTGTACATTAGTGCCGGTTCGTGGCGGCGATCAATAGCACCGGTTCGTGGCGAACCTTTAGTACCGGTTCATGCCACGAACCGGTACTAAAGAGGCTATGTCAGCCTGCGGTCAGGATATGGCCCCACCATCACCATTTAGTGCCGGTTCGTACCACGAACCGGTACTAATGAGGTTATGGCAAGCTGTTTTTAGTCCCACCTCGCTCCCCTAACAAGCCTTTTACCACCTTAAATATGTTATTTCTCGAACTATCACAAGCACTTGGTCTTCATTGAACTCTATGTATAGAATTTGTGGCCGCAATATGAGTCTTCATCGGTTTATAAATCGTTGATGACTCATATTGACAATTCAGATTGTACACACAAAGATCATTGATGATCAAAGTATTTTTGATGTTATAAGATCATATTGACAATTTAGACTGTAAAGAAATACAAGATCATGATCTAAATGCTCTTATATTTTTTGCGTTCAGTATGCACCAACTGCTAGGCGGGAGGAGCTGTTTAGTACCGGTTCGTGGCGAACCTTTAGCACCGGTTCGTGCCACGAACTGGTACTAATGAGGTTGTGTCAGGTAAGGCTAGCTGGGGCCGCACGAGCACCTTTAGTACCGGTTCATGGATGAACCAGTACTACAGTTTCTTAGTAAGCTGTTTTTTAGTCCCACCTCGCGAAGAGAGAGGGACTAGGAGCGGTTTATAAGCCCTGAGTGCAGAGACGATGAAGAAGAGGCTCAATGCTCATGTTGCTTAGCTTCAAGCCTTCAGGAATATGGTAGACTGCACGGAGCTATGCGCAGTGCAGTTTACACTATTCCGAAAGGCTTGAAGCAAATTAACGAGCATTGCACCTCTTTTTTATTTTTAATAACTTATTACAATTCCGGACTTCTTCTGTTATGGCAAAAACTAATTGCACGTCGTCATTTCTTTTTTTAAACTTTGGTTATAACTCCAGACTTTGACCATCAAGTTTTGCAGAAAAGAAAAAATAGCAGGAAAAAAAACTATAGCTGAAAAGAAAAAAACTATATAAAATGACCGTGAAATTGAAAATCACTACAAAATGAACTCTGAAAATGTTGAATTTTGGCAAACTAGATGAAAAACTACTCAGAAATAAATAGAAGAAAATAAATATAACAGAAAAGAAAAAACTATACAAAAAACTACGCAGAAATAAATAGAAGAAAATAAAGAAGAAAAGAAAAAAACTATAAAAAAAATTGGGGCGCTGCCCTGTGGGCCTGCTAGGCCACGGGCATGCAATTACAGGCCTTAAAGGCCCATCAGACTCACAGGGCAGCGCGCAGAATTTAGGTCCACAAGCCTGCTATATAGAGGAGTTCAAAGAGGTAGCCGCGGCTGGGTTTATAAACCAGTGCGGCTGCCCTTCGCCCAGCGAGGTGGGACTAAACTTTGGGGTGACAGCGCGAGGCCTTTAGTACCGGTTGGTGGCTCCAACCGGTACTACAGATCACCCTTTAGTACAGGTTGGAACCACCAACCGGTACTAAAGGCCTGCTCTTCCCGCCTCTTGGCCTGGCCAAAGTTGGCCTTTAGTACCGGTTGGTGGCTCCAACCGGTACTAAAGGCCCATACTATATATATAGCACTTACGAAAATTTCAGTTACATCTCCCCACTTTCGTCTCCAACCTCTCGACATCGCAACGCGCCGCTCGATCCCGTCGTCGCCGCCCGTCGCCCATCATCCGTCGTCTTCGTCGCTGTCCCCGCCGCCGCCCCGAACGCCGCCGCCGTCCGTCGTCGTCGCCGCGGCCCCGTACGTCATCTCTCGCACCCGCGCGCCGGCGCCCCCGCCCCGTACGCCGCCGCCCTCGCCCCGTACGCCGGCGCCCCCGCTCATACGTACGGGGCGGCGGCGTACGGGGCGGCGTACACACACATACACACATATACACACACTACACACATACACACACACACACACACACACATTTTTTACTTATTTTCTGTTTTTTGTTTTCTATTTTTTAGAAAATTTAATTAGATATTAATTAGCTAGGTATGTGAGATTTGAACTAGTTGAATAATTAATATAACTAGTTTATTTTTAGTAAGAAAATTGTCGAACTAGTTTATTTAGGTATATGAGATTTGAACTAGTTGAATAATTAATATAACTAGTTTATTTTTAGTAAGAAAATTGTCGTATCTGAGATTTGATTATCTAATTAAAATATTATAGTTAGATATATATTTGAACTAGTTTATTTTTAGTAAATGCTTAGTTGAACTAGTTGAATTAATATATAGAACTAGTTTATTTTTAGTAAATGCTTAGTTGAACTAGTTGAATTAATATATAGAACTAGTTTATTTTTAGTAAATGCTCAGTTGAACTAACTGAATTAATATAACTAGTTTATTTTTAGTAAATGCTTAGTTGAACTAACTGAATTAATATAACTAGTTTATTTTTAGTAAATGCTTAGTTGAATTAATAGAATTAGTAAGTAGTTGAATTAATAGAATTAGTAAGTGTTTAATGTTTCGCCTAATATGAACATAGGAAATGTCGTCTGACGACGGAAAAAATTTCGGTATGTGCACATACTGTGAAGACGAGCGCGGCCAGTGCGACAGAAATTTCCTTATTGATGGTAGGCGATTCAGCATCAAGCTGGATGAGACTTTCGAATTCGATACAGTAAGTCACAACGACAAGTCTGTTTTCGTAATTAAGCATGACTTATATATGCTTCATTTGCCTGACTTATAATTTTTAATTTTCACTATTCTACTAGCGCATCCCATGCAATGCAAGAATTTTTGTCTTGGATAAGATAGGTTTCAAAGATATGAAAATTATGGAGGTAAAGAGAGCTTACCTGAAAACTGAGCATGATGGTTATACTTTCAACGTCAAAGTATACAATGCACACACGTACACCTATATTGAATGCAAAACTTGGCAAGCACTATGCAAGGCTTATGCATTTGAGCCTGGTATGGTTATCACCTTTGATATTCGTCCGGAAGATGATATTGAAGGTAATAGAGACATATGGGTCGATGTGCAGACGCCTCCAGTTCTACCATTATGTGAGTTCTTCTCAAATATATTTTTGACTTTGATATTGCTTATTTCAAAAATAACTGACAACTAATTTCTATTGACAGCTTATCTCCATTCAACCAAACAAGTCCGGTGCTTGGTAGACAGGACCTTCTACTGTCCCGGAGCTGAACTAAACTGCAAGGAGATAAGTCATTATGTTTCATGGCTTGAGGATCTTCATACTATCAAGACAAATTTTTTTCCTGCACTTGGAAATGTTAGTACTCAAAACGTGCGACCAATAGTGATGGTATTGAACTACGGTCACATCTATTTAGGAATGATGGTATTGAACTACGGTCATCCTCAGTGCATATTTTGCATACATATTTTTTTAAAACTTTCATTGCTGAGTATATTAATTAAGTACTATACGATGTTCTTCAACAGGGACTCCCGATGACAGTTGTGCCTCAGGGGATCGAGACTAAAGGTCAGATGTCAACTGTTAGCTTAAGGCCAAGATATCCTGCATTGCACATGAATGCATTCAGGATTTCTAGAAGCGATGAATGCTTAATAGTGAAAGATTGAAGGAAAATTGTTAATGATCACAGAGAAGTACTAGGGGGCAGCAATGAGAAGCGCAGCCCACGATTAGGAGACAGGTTCATCGGCATGCTCCAGTATGATCAATCAGGAGAGCTATACATGTTCTATGCTATTTTACCAGAGAGAGAGTAGCTAGCAGGAGTGATTTAGCTAGTTCTTCATGCTGCTCTTAATTAGTACTTGGCCTTTCATGTCCGTGTTCTTCGTTCTGAACTTAAGTGATTTGCTTTTGTGGTGTTATATATGAACGCTTATAATATCATGACAATCATGTTGAACTCGATGATTGGTTCTACTAGAAATTCTATTTATATATATATATATGCATAACGTTTACAATGTGTAGTATCGTAAAATACCAGCAAATGAAAAAGAATTAAAATGGAAACACAAAATTAAATGAAAAAGAAATCATAAAACTAAAAACCCCCAAACCTTATAGTACCGGTTGGTGTTACCAACCGGTACTAAAGGGCTCCAGGCCCCCGGAGATGGCTCGTGCCACGTGGTTTCCCTTTAGCACCGGTTCGTGCAGAACTGGTACTAAAGGGGGGCCTTTAGTGACCACACTTTAGTGCCGGTTATGGAACTGGCACTAAAGGGCGCCTTACGAACCGGTGCTATTGCCCGGTTCTGCACTAGTGCACGTGTCAATAGCCGAGGAGGGCCGAGGGTGGGGGTGCTCCCGAGCCTCGATCCACCGTGCGCAGACTGCGTCGGTGAATCCCGCCTGGGAGAGCCAGAAGGTCCCAAAGCAGAAGCGAGGAGGGATCGGCGGACGCTCGTCCGCGGAGGAGAGAAGAAGGGGGACATGATCCAAGCCAATCCTAGTGATGGCGCGGAGAGATGCAAGGGGGCAACGGAGGTCCCAATCCAGGGACACTAGGACCCTGTCCAAGACGGACTGGGTCGGGGAGGCTTGCCGATTGGTCCAGGTGAACCGGGCACCAATCCTGTCAATCTCCCGAAGGGCGAGGTCAGCGATGAAGTCATTAAACATCTGCATCCGGGCAAAGCAAACATTGTCGTTGCTCTTGTCTTCCGCCACGCGCAGAAAGTTAAAGTCGCCACCCACAACCACGGGGAGGGAGGCCACCGAGATCTTTCAGTGAAGCTCCTCGAGGAAGGCGGCCGACCGACTATGGCCGGCAGGCCCGTATACAATGATGATCTCCCACTTGAAGTTGAGAGATCTCTCGAATAATTCCATGCTGACAAAGAATTCCCCTCGGTCCATGCTACCCACCTCGAAGGTGGCATCCTTCACTCCTAAAAGGATGCCACCCGAGTGGCCTGAGCTCCCACTAGAAGGGAGCCAGTGCCACGCAAAGAGGTGGGAGCTCAAACGGTCGAGCTCGGGGAGCGAGAAATCGCGACGCATGGTCTCCTAGACAGCAACGATGTCGATGTGCTCATCTCGCATGTACTCCACAAGTTGGTGGCGACGACCATCATGGCCAAAGCCGCGGATGTTCCAGAAGAGGGCTCGCATTAAGGAGCCATCGGGGGGCTGCTTGACCCCAGGACACGAGAAGCGCTTTGCGCGCGACGAGCCGCAGTGCGGGAGTGGGTACGGCCACGGATCTCCCCCGGAGGTGGGGGAGCCGGTAGCTGCGGCCCGGCCGGGGTGGGAGATATCCCGTCCGCGGAGGCGTCCGGGGGGGAAAGGAGGGCAGCTCGTGCCTCCGCGAGCTTCCCATAGAGGATCTCACGAGCCCGGATGGCTGCAATCTGAACTAAAGGGGGGCCAGCCTCCCCCCTGAAAATGATAGCTGAGTCGGAGGCCACTTTGGCGAGGTTGCCCAAAGGAATAGACTCAAGCGCAGAAAAGGAACAAGACGAAGCAGAGGGGGGAACAGGAGGTGTACCTGGCTCCAGGTTACGGGCGGCAGCGCGTAGCTCCGCCCGCTCGGGGATGGGCAGAGCCGGGCAGCCCTCCGGGTGGGCAGCATCCAACCGCGCACTCCGGCGGGAGGCCACCACCGGGGAGGAGGTCAACCTACCGCAACGGGAGTACGCAACTGAGCGGGGGGGGGAGGGGGCTGAGCCGCCATCGGAGTGAGCACGCGAGTCGCACTCTCCCCCGGCACAGGCGGCGATGGAGGGGCCAGCTGAGCCGGCCCGACGCATCCGATGAGGAGAGGCGCAGGAGGGGGCGGCCCAGCCGGCGGAGGGGGTGGCAGAGGAGGGAGCGCGGGGAGGGTCGCCGGGACCGGGGCCGGGGCGTCCGGCAGTAGGGGGCGGGCTGGGCATCCTCCAGCCGAGGAGGAGACGGGGCAGTGAGGGAGCAGGTGGCCGGGGAGGGGGGGCACCCGCCCGTGGTGCCAGCCCCTCCGCGGGCTCCGCCGGATCCACCGGAGGGGCGCCGAGGGGCAGGTCCACCGAGTCCGGCTCAACGGGAGGGGACGAGGTGAGGTAGCGCGGGGAGGAGGCCGGTCAGACCACCAAGCCCACACTGGATATGTCGCTCCCCTCGGAGGAAGATGCCGCAGCGAGAGAAGAGTCACCCAGCCGAGGGAGAGGGGTGGCCTGGCGGCCCTTGCCCCCCCGGCAGGTGGGGGGCGAGGGTGAAGGGAAGCGGGAGTCCTCGGAAGCCCCCTCCTCATCCGAGCGGTGGGAACGGTGCCGGCCGTGGTAGTCCCCACCAGCCCCCGGGTTGCCACCGGGGAGGCCAGCGTCGAAGGAGCGGGGGCGCCCAACATGGTTGGGAGGCTCGGGGGCGATCCTGAGGTCGAAGCCCTGGTCGTTGAAGAAGACGCGGACTGAGGTGCGAAGCTTGAAGGAGTCGAGGCACTTGACCTTGACCCGGACCTCCTCCTCCTTGCGTAGAGAGAGCTCATCAACCACCACCACCTTGCCCAAAAGACAGGACATTTGGCGGATGACGAGCTCGGACCGCGCAATATCGGGAAGGCCGGAGATGAGGATCCAGGCGGTGTCGAGGACGGCCACGGCCTGAGCGTCGAAAACCGGCTCGGAGATCTCGACCACCAGCTGGTTGAGGGCGAGAGTGATCCGCCCACTATGCGTCGCGTAGCCGTAGCTGACAGAGTCGGGGAAGACGACAGAGAAGATGTGGCCAGCCGTGGGGGTGACCACCCAGTCCCACTTGTGACGGTAGAGATGGTTGAGCTCCGCCTCAATCATCTCCGGGGATGCCACGCCATCGACGACAGTGACAATCGCCTGAAGGGAAGGAGACGGCGGAGGAGCATCAGGGACCTCGAGGTGGAAGAAGCCCAACCCCTCGATCCCATGCCCATACATCATGAGCTCCGAGACCACCGGTCTATCCGGACATAGGAGGGCGGGGTGGCCGGGGTCCTTGCAAAGGTAGCAGCACTGGGGGTTGACGCAGGTGACTTGCGAGTGTCCCCTCACCCCACAGTTGAAACAGGGGGGGCGAGGGAGACCGGAGACGGGACCCGGAGCGGAGGCGGAGCCTTGGCCCGCGGGCGGGGGGACGGGCGGCGCGACGCGCACGCCGCACCGCTTCTTCTTCTTGGCCGGACCGGGCCGACCGCGGGCGGGGCCTCCACCGGGAGCCGGAGCCGAGGCCACACCCCCGGGGGCCGAGGCATGGGGCGGCACATAGCGGCGAGGCTCCGGGGTGGGGAGGATCCCATCTCGGGGACGAGGGGGGGCTGAGCCGAGCCGCGCGAGAGGGGGAGGGCGATCGGCCCC
>NC_041393.1:728815680-728816332 GCF_002162155.2 Triticum dicoccoides | reverse complement strand
GGAGGGGGGCGCGGTGGGGATCACCGAGGGGGAGAGGGAGTCGGGTGTTGCGAGGCGGGAGGGGAGTGGGGCGGTGCAGGAGGGAGGAGGTAGGGGAAATCCACACGGGAGCCAGATCGAGGGGTTTCCCCCGATCTAGGCCTAGGGCAAGGAGCTGGCCGGTCCAGGCTGAGCCGGACGGGGAGCATCGAGGCGGGCCGGCCCGAAGCGAGCTGCGGGAGGCCCAGCAGCCGGCGCGGGGGGTCCAGCAGCCGGGGCGGGCCAGGGCCCAGCAGCCCATCCACCCGCGCGGAGCGGCCCACGCTCAGAGAGGGTTCGGGGGAGAGGGATGGAACCCTACCGGAGCCAGCCACCAGCGCCGCCGCCGGCGCGGTGCCAGCCCGGGAGGGAGGAGGGGCCACGGCGCCCCGGACAGCCTGCACCCGGAGACCGGAGGTCCCGAAATGCGCAATAAACGGCCGGTACGGGGCGGAGCGGCGCGCCTTGAGCGAGAGGGAGGGAAGGAGGGAGAGAGCCGGCGAGGAGGAGGGGGGCGGGGGACCCGGCGGCCGAGCCACCACCACCGAGCGGCGCCAGGAGGAGCGGGCGGCGCCCCTCTCGGAGCGCCCAGCCACGCCCCAGGTACGCCCGCGTCGGCGGTGCGAAGCCCGAC
>NC_041393.1:728803278-728815670 GCF_002162155.2 Triticum dicoccoides | reverse complement strand
GGGGGGGACGGGGGATCCTCAGCGCAATCAGCCCAGCAAAACCGGTCCGGCGACGCGGCGGCGGAAGGGGTGGCTGCCGAAGAGGGCGGCAGCGGGGCCGCGGAGGAGGGAGGGGCGAGGCAGGGTGCCAGCAGCGAGGGGGAGGGCGCGGCGGAGCCGCCCGCAAGGTCGCCAGGAGAGACGCCCATCACTAAAGCTTCCTCCACTTAAATTAGATTCTAGATTCTGTTATCGTTAGGACGAAAGTATACTAGTACGTTCTTCTGGACCTATTATATATCAGCATCGAAGAGTCGGCGCAATCTCTGTCCGGCTCCTACTGAAAAGTACACTGCCGTGGTATACAGGTATGTATGGTTGGACTCGAGACTATACTTTTTTTTCATGATACTTGTCTCATTTATAAATTACTAGCAAAAATGTCCGTGCATTGCAACGGGGAATAAAAATGCTTACGTTCGTACCACAATAATACACAAACAAAATGAAGTACATGGTTAGTTCACTTAATTCAGACATGAAGGTTGTGTAGAAAAAGTAACAAAAGAGTGAGAATAAAAACACAACAAATTACATATGATGTGGAGATTTAATCATTTAGATCAGTCACTTTGTTCATGCATCTCTTCCTCGTGCTGCTCCTCTGCCAAAGGTGGGATACAAATAATGCCTTATTTCTTTAGCGTCACTTTTTCGGTTCCAATTTGGCGACCTTGATCTGGTTTTGGGGCTTCTAGACGATGGTAGATCATCACTATTAGAAAACAGGGCATATGTTCGAGTTAGATAAGCCCATTAGTGCCGATTCAGTCACGAACCGGGACCCATGGGCCCATTGGTCCCTGTTCGTGAGGCCAGGGGGCCTGCCGGGCCTCGTGGGGGCATTGGTCCAGGTTCATCCGGCCCCTTTGGTCCCGGTTAGTGGGACAAACCGGGACCAATGGGCCTCGCTCCTGGCCCACAACTATTGGTCCCGGTTGGTGCCTTGAACCGGGACCAATGAACTGGCCAGGGAGAGGGCTTTTGTATGTAAAACATTAAAAGCAAAAAGAATTTTCATAAAATAAATTAAAAAGGAAAAAAAGAAAATAAATAAGTAGAAACAAAATAAACTTTAATAAAGTAAAATAAACAAACTTTCATAAAATAAATAAAAATAGCAACAACAAGTAGAAACAAAATAAAATAAAAAAGCAAAAAAGAAAGAATTTTCATAAAATAAATAAAAAAGCAAAAAAGAAAAGAAAATGAATTAGTAGAAAAAAATAAACTTTAGTAAATAAGTAAAACCAAAATAAACTTTTATAGGCCTCTAGTATTATTCAAATTAAAATTATATAAATTTATGCAACTAAAATTATCAATATATTTTTGGTTCAAAACATTAAAAGAAAAAAGAATTTTCATAAAGAAATTTTTTGTTAGAAACTTTAATAGCAAAAAGAATTATCAAAAAGATTTTTCTGTTAGAAACTAAAATAACAAAATATGTTTTTGAATATATTGATAAAACATAGTAATATTAAATAGCAGGAAAAAGAATCACTCAATAATCTATTTTTATAGTAAAGTTATTCAAAAACTAGTGGTTCACACAAATTTAAAAAAAATAAAAATTTAAACTGTTCAAATTGGAAAACAAATGGCACTAACAGAAAGTTTATAATTCTTATTACCTAAAAGCAAAAAGTATTATATGAAAAACTAGTAAGTATTTTGCTGTAAGTATAAACAAAATAAAATAAATAAAGCAAAAAAAAGTGCCACCTACTGGGCCACCACGACCTGAATACGACTAGAAACCTAACCATGGGCCAGGATTCAGGCCCGCAGCAGGCCCAGTAGGCCCACAGGCACAGCGTGACAGAGATTAGGCCCGTAAGCCTGCATTGGAGAGGAGCTCGAGAGGGCAGCGGCAGTGGGGTTTATAAACCACTCCAAGCCCCTCTCAACTAGCAAGGTGGGACTAAACTTTTAACCGCGACGCGGGCAGCACCAGGCCTTTGGTCCCGGTTGGTGCCACCAACCGAGACTAAAGGGGTGCTTTGGTCCCGGTTCGTCGCACCAACCGAGACCAATGCTGCCCCTTTCGTCCCGGTTGGTGCCACCAACCGGGACCAAGTGCCAGTTCTTTTCCCCTCATAATTCTCCAGAATATGATTCTGGGATACTGCCCACAGAATCGTCTGCCCACAGAATTATCTGTCCAGTTCTTTTCTGTAATTCTAGCATGTGATTGTTCTATGAGTTGTCCATTGAAATGTCTGTAACGCCCTTAGATTCAAGTGAGTGTTGAATTGGTAACACTTGGTTATTACTGATGGTTTCATGTGTAATGTGAACACAAAAACAAGATGCAAATCTCATAAACTATTAATTTGGAAATAACATATAGTAATATTACAATATAAAAGCGACTTGCAAATATCGTAAAGTGCTTACCATTACAATTTAGAACCAGAGTTGAAAATATCATATATTGCATAATATTACAAGTTAAAAGGGAGTTGCAAACTACAAATAGATGGATGATCTCAAGGTACAAGGCTGACGGCAATAGCCTCACGTGTAGCGGCCATGGTACCATCATCGTCAGGTGGTAAAGCGTTGGCACCTGTAAACGGCTGTGGAGGTTGCACGTATGCATCATTGTCAAACTTGTCAAAATGCTCATCACGTAACTTGCTATCACGAATGTAGTTGTGAAGACACATGCATGCAGTGATGATCATCTTTTGGGTCTCCGGTTTGTACCGTGGTATGCCTTGGAGAATACGCCATTTCATCTTGAGAACACCAAATGATCTTTCGATAACATTGCGCAAAGAAGAATGTCGATGGTTGAATGTCTCATACCTCCCCATGGGAGGGTGTTGTTGGAAATCAGGTACATGATACCGTTGCCCTTTGTATGGTGCTAGATATCCAACTCTGTTGGGATATCCAGAGTCGACAAGGTAGTATTTATCTATAATAAGACATCTCGTACATAAGAATATGCATGCATACACTTTCATAATAATATTCATAGATACAAGAGATTACCTGTGGGTGGTTGTGGATAATGCTCATAGCGAACTATAGCATCGCTCCATACACGTGTGTCATGAACAGATCCGGGCCATCCAGGAACAACAAAAGTGAACCTCATATCAAAATCACACACTGCCATGACATTTTCGGTTGTGTACCCTTTCCTATTCCTATGTTGGGGCTCCAATTCCTTGGGCACAACCACTTTAATGTGTGTTCCATCTATGGCTCCAATAGCATTTTTGAAATGAGGCCAGAACCTTGTTTTTCTAAGTATTGGATGAGGTTCAGAGAAAGATGGATCCATTGGCCTAATGTAGTCACCGGCCATGCGGTCTACACACTCCAAAACCTCATGGAATTTTTTGTTGGTGACCGAACGACTATGTGCAAACCGATCCGCCACATTGTCAGTGGTCTGCGTTGTCCCCAAAGTCCATAGAAAAAGCGCCAACGCTTCTTTGGATGATATGTTGCAAGTTGACTGAAGGCCATAGTTCTCAACCAACAGATCATGCAATGGGTAAAACACTAACCTCCTCATTCTGAACATAGCGTAGAATGCTTTTGGATCTCGCTCCTTCTCTTCCACCCATTGGAGGCCAGTAACAAGGGGTAATCTTCTTGACGCATACGGCAACGATTTGCTTGACGACGCCATTTCCAAAGCAAATGGAATCAGTCCTGCCTCAAATTCCTCATCTTCTTGTTTTTTTATCCATCTGGCACAAGCACATACACACATAGGAGGTTAACAACAAGATATAGTAGCAGGTTTCAAGGATACAAGTTGAAAGCACATACTTTGATTCAAACCATAACATAGTTGAATAGGATGCAAGTTCAAAGGAAATACATGGGTTCAAAGCGAATAATATAGGACAGTACGATACAAGTTGAAAGCAATCAGAACATAGTTCACTACGATACAAGTTGAAAGCATTCGAAACATAAAGGTTCTACTTATTGTTGAACTCCCATGCTTTGCTTATCCATATCAGCCTCACACTAGGCTCGTGAGTCTTGAAGGCAGAGAAAACATCACGATTTGTCTGATCCTACATCGGACAAAGTGGTGTGTCCTGGAGCACGGTTATTGGCTCGCACCTCCTCTACGCACACATCCATATAAATGGAATGAGCCGCAGCATCCCAAATTGCTTTCGGACCCTTCACTTTTTCCATCTACAACATTCACATGTCAATGTTTTTACTAAGCAGACATCTATCCATACCAACACAGAATTAATAGTAAGCAATCAATCATATAGAAGTACATTCCTTACAGATTTTCATATAATGTTTTTTGCTAAATGTTGCATACAAAATATTTCAGTACATGCCATCAATCACATGTTTGCATCATCCAAAGCAACATACAAATTAACTAACAAGAAACCATACAAGATTCCCCTGCTTTGCCTCCTGTAGCAGCAGCAATACAATGAGAAATCATGAGGAAGAAGAGAGGCAGTGGAGGAGGCACTCACCAGCTATCCTGGCCGGGCGGAGGCCGGGCGCCTCCTGCTGCCGGGCGGGGGGAACGGAGGGCGGGCGGGCCGGCGGGCCTGCGGACGCCTCCTGCTGCAGGGCGAGGATGGACGTCGGGGCGGGCGGGGAGGAGTCGAGGAGGGGCGGCTGGTCCGGGATGAGTGAAGGAGAAGGGGCGGCCGGCCTGGGGCGGCGTCGTAGGGGCCTCCCGCCGGCGGATCGGACGACGCCGGGGCCGGGAGCTGGCTGGCGGCGCGCCAAACCCTAGCTCGAGATAGCTGGAGACGATGGGTGTGCGGGGACGAGGAAGCGCTTCGTGAGAAATCCCCTGCTTTTTGCCTCGCTCGGTCGGCCCTCCCCGGTGGCATTCTGGCTGTAAATACAGTTGCCAATAGGGGTATTTGGTTCAAAGCGAACCGTTTTGTCTTGAGGGAATGGCCAGAATGACCAGAATTGCCAAGTTTCGGTGATTCTAGATTGCACTGTAATTCTGAGATGATTTTGGACCATTCTTGAGGCAGAGATGAGTTCTTTTGTAATTCTGATTCCTCAGGCAGTAATTCTTCACAATTGAGCCAAAAGAACTGGCCCCAAAGGCCTCTGCTTCCCGCCCTTTGGGCTGCTCAAAAGAGACCTTTGGTCCCGATTGGTGGCACCAACCGGGACTAAAGGGGGTCATTAGTCCCGGTTGATGCCACGAACCGGGACCAATACCCTGTGTATATAAGCAGGACTTGTAAATTTTTCAGTTTCGTCGACCATTTGCCTCCCAACGGCGCCGCGACCACATCGATGCCGCCAGGCTGCCGGACTGCGCCGTCGCCTCCCCAAGAACTGTCCCCGACGCCCTCGTCGTGCGTGCCCTCGAGCCCGCCGCCGCCCTTCTCCTCGTCGCCGAAGCTAGCCCTCGATGCCCTCGCCGCACCGCCCCTGCCCCGACACCGTCGCCGCGTGTGCCGCCCCTGCGCCGACACCGTCGCCGTCGCTGCGCGCGCCGCCCCTGCGCCAACACCGTCGCTGTCGCCGCGCGCGCCGCCCCTGCCCCGACCTCGTCGTCGTCGCCGTGCGCGCCACCCCTTCCCCGACCCCGTTGCCGTCACCCCGACCACATGCCGCCGCCACGTATATATGATGTTTTTTTCATATATATGATTCTTTTAGATTATACGTATATGTATGATTATATGTATGTGTGTATATATGATTATGTGTCCTGTTTTTTCCAGATTTTTTGTTCATATATATAATGATTTGTTTTTTTTGCATTATTATAAAAATCTATATATGTATGTATGTTCTCTGTGTATATATGCAAAAATTAGGTTTTTTGAAAAATTTCATCTATGTATGTTCTCTGATTTAGTGCATTTTAGGTTAGTTTCATTTTTAGAAAAGTTTTACATATTTAGGAAGAAGGAAGAGAAGGGAGAAGGAAGAAGAAGAAAAAGTTTTATATATGCAAAAGTTATATTTTAGAGGAGAAATAAATAAGAAGAGGAAAAAAAGAAAAAGAAAAGAGGGGGGGGGGTCGATATACCCCCTCCCCGATAACTTCGACTTGAGGGGGGTGGGGGTTCATATGATATTTTTTGTGCATATGATGTTTTTTTAATATGATGTTTTTTTATTTAGGTTGTTAATTAGTAAATATCGATTTTAGGTTAGTGCATAGGTTAGTGTAGAGGAAAAAGTAAATTAAGGAAAAGGAAGAAAAGAGGAAGAAGAATAAAAAGGAGTGGTAAAGGGAAAATAAGAAGAGGAAGAAGGAGAAGAAGAAAGGAGAAGAAGAGGAGAGGAAGAGGAGGAGAAATAAATAAGAAGAGAAAAAAAAGAAAAAAAAGAGGAGAAGAAGAAAGGAATA
Source organism: Triticum dicoccoides (assembly GCF_002162155.2). Classification (NCBI taxonomy): domain Eukaryota; kingdom Viridiplantae; phylum Streptophyta; class Magnoliopsida; order Poales; family Poaceae; genus Triticum; species Triticum dicoccoides. Next base: position 728,809,285 of record NC_041393.1, on the reverse strand, counting down.
TATAGAAGAGAAGAAGAAAAAATAGAGTAATTTCTATTTTTTTTCTTCACCTCTATTCCTTTCTTCTTCTCCTTTTTTTTCTTCGATCTTCTCCTCTATTCCTTTCTTCTTCTCCTCTTTTTTTTCTTATTCCTCTTCTTATTTTCTATCGGGTATGTCGTTGTCGATATACCACCTCCCCGATAACTTCAACATGAGGGGGGGGCGAGGGTTCGAGGGTCGAGGGTCGTCGAGGGGTCGAGGATCGCCGAGGGTCATCTAATGATGAAGACATAGTTTTGTTGAATCCTTTGACACTAGACCCTAGAAGCACTGCCGAGGCCACCCAAATTTACCAAGTTAAAAGAGCGTTGTCGTCGAGGCCACCCCGAACCCTTGAAGTATTGCCGAGGCCACCCCAAACCCTAGAGAAGCATCGAGGCCACTAATTAATATAATTCCTTGTTGAGATTAGCTATAGCTAGGTCTACGTTTGCCACTAATATATCCATATGTCATGTTTGTATAATAATTGCCATGTTGTAATATTTGCACAAACTATGGAGCACGGCCGAGACGAGGAAGCAGAACGGGTGTTGGGGGACATAACCGCAGGTGGAGGTGATGTCATGTCGTATCTCAACGAAATCGATGGTCTGGAAGGAGAGTGTGAAGCAGGCTATGGTTATCGAGCAATGGAGGAGGAAGGACATGATTATGATGGCTCCGGTGACCGAATGCCGGTGCAAGAAGGAGACCGTGATGACAGCTCCGGTGACCGAATAGAGTCTGACCAGGTATATATATTAATTAAGCATGTGCTGACTAGCTAATTGATGCATTCATTGTTTTGGTATCTACACATATTAACTCTCGTCTTTCTTCTTATTTCTAGCCCTCGGATCGAACACAACTTCGGTAAAGAGACGAGGACCGAAGAAAAAGTTGCGCTCGGATGAAAGGTTCACGATCACAGCAATCGCGCGCGATGGCCAACCAAGGACGCGTTTACTGCTCGGTGCGGGGTTCTTGTTAGGGACATGATCCCGATCAGCATCGAGCTATGGAATCAGCCTAAGAAGGAAGAGCTTCAAGTTTCTTTTGTCGAAGATACACGGAAAGAGGATCTTTGGAATGCGCTGAACGTAAATTTCACCCTACCGGAAGAGGAGGATCCGGAGAATCCAGTTATAGAGCCATTGATCAAGTCATGTGCTCTCAAGAAGATGGCAGATCTATTCAGGAGGTGGAAGAATGAGCTGAAAGCAAAGTTTGTCGACCAAAAAAAGACACTATAATTCATCAGCCGGTATGAGAAGCTCAGAGATCAATGGGACGCATTTGTGGCCAACAAGACATCGGAGAGGAGTAAGAAGATGTCAGCGACAAACAAGATAAATGCTGCGAAGAAGGAGCATCACCATCGCACGGGGTCAGGTGGCTACCTCAAAGCCCGGCCGTTGTGGGCAAGGCTGAGAACGACCTGCTTGATAAAGGGGTTGAACCAGAGACATTGAACTAGCGATACCGTCCAAGGACTTGGTTCTTCGGGGTTGGCAGAACCTTGGACCCTGTAATAGGGAAGTGCGTTTGGACGAGTGAGCAACTGTGAATACCCGGACGGACACGAGGCACGCCAGGCTCCATTCCGTGGAAGGTTGGGTTTCCGGACACAGGCGGTTACAAAATCCAAGAGAGGAGAAGGAAAGTGGAGTAGAGCGAACTGCAGGAGCTGCACGCAAGGGTAAGGAAGCTAGAGGAACGAGAAGCAGTTCAAAGCAAGCGACCTGCCGAAGCTACCCCCGAAGCTACCCCGCCATCTCAGCAGAGAAGCAGCGTGGCTTCCACCGAGCTGCTTCTGCTGGAGCCTGTCTTCACGGCTCCTGCTAGCTACCCCTTTGGATGCTATCACGGAGTCTCAACATTGCCACCTTATGACGCAATGGGAGAAGTACAAAGTCAAGGCGGCTGTCGGCTCTGTTCGACCTACTGAACCCGGTGCAACTATTCACTGCCGTCCAATTCCAGAAGGATATGCTAGGGTGATGGTGGACGAAATAACAGAGAGATTTGAGGAGCTCGTGCTTGACCACCCTACCGGTGAAGGGGAGACTAGGCTGGGTTCTGCTCTGAAGACTCCATGCCTATGGCGGAAGGAGCTCATCAACCTTCCGAACTGGACGCCTCCGCCTCCTCCTCCTCCTCCTCCGGCGAGTCAGGGTGCTCCGCCTCCTCCTCCGCCTGCTCCTCCGGCGAGTGATCAGGGCACTCCGCCTCCTTCTCCGTCTGCGCCAGCGCGCCCGATAAGCCAGTCTGCTCCTTCTCCGCCTCGTCAGCAAAGGCGGAAGAGACCCGCCGCCGCTCCGGCTGCTCGGGCGTGTCGTAGTCCTTCTCCTCCGCCTCATAGGCAACGAAAGAAGACAGCTGCAGCCGCTCGGCTTGCTCTGGCGTCTAGCAGTACAGCCAGAGGCGGGAGGCAATACCGATTCGGTCCATCTCTCAAGACTCCGGAGAAGTTACCATACGAGATGACTGAACAGGAAAACGAGGAGATCTGTCAAGCCCAAGTGAAGGACTACTTCGAAACGCAAAGAACTAAGAGACATCCACCTCCGGAGGAGAAGATAGATCCGCTGAAAGCGAAGCGCACTTTGGATGCCCTACAGCGACCACCACCGTCTCCACCGCAAACCAACTATGAGCGCATTACTGAAAAGACATATAAGGAAGTGAAGCGGTCGGGAAGTACTTGCAGTGATAAAAGGTTACAAGAACGAAGAAGTGAGAAAAAAATTCCCCAGCTCGGCGAACAAGCGAACCAATCGTGCCCCTCGCTCAAGGTGTCTAGCGATATCATCGCTAATCATCCGGGGATCTTGCCCGGTACCAATCCTGCAGATTACATGCACGACGATGCACATTTTGATATAATGGAGGTGGATGAATTCAAATACAAGTATGGGAAGCCTCTCGTCAAAGATGGAACTACTGTAACAACGATGATGCGAAGATTCCATGATTGCTACACACTGGTAGAAAAGGGGGCATCAGTCCCGGTTCGTAAGGGCCTTTAGTCCTGGTTCTTGAACCGGAACTAAAGGGTCCTGACTAATGCCTCCACCCTTTAGTCCCGGTTCTAACACGAACCGGGACAGATGGGCCTCCACGTGGCTATGGCGAGCAGCCCAGGCAAGGGGGCCTTTGGTCTCGGTTGGTGACATGAACCGGGACCAAAAGGCTTCCACGTGTCAGCAGCTGAGGTTTTTCTTTTTTTTAAAAAAAGTGGCTGGTTTAGGGGTTTTGGGGGTTAATTTTAGGTTGTTATTAGCTAGCTAATAGAGAGAAGTGTCCTCTATTATACTGCTATGTTCATTTCACCCGCTGATATATAATAACTAATGCATGCTCGCATCATACATCATCATATATAATAACAAGTCCTACTAATCATGCATCATCATACAACTTCTACTCGTTATTGATAACAAGTCATACGATCATCCTCCTCATAGTCATCGAAGCCAACCCTACATAATTGTTCTTAGCACATGGTCATCAGTATCAGGTAGGACCTAAACACCCTTAAGGTAAAATAGCATGAAACAATATAGACCCTGACTCTCCATTATGAAGAATGGAGATCATCCTGTCTCCAATTCTTGCGCTTCACCTCCTTTTGCTTGCAAGAAGCTCCTTACGACTGTCCATACATTTTTTCCATTCTTTGATTGTCATGTCTCCACTTCTTTTAGAAATCCGGTATGGACAATTGAGATTCGTAGGACGACCTGGTTGTATGTTCAAAACATCAAGGCGACCGTGCGTATACATCAGATGAGGCACACAATCATTCGGGATTATCTGTTGAAAAACATATTAGTAACTTCGTAGTTAGCAATGATGTACTAGTTTTATAAGTATTTAAAAAAAGATGCAGGGATGTCGTAATAGTAAAAAATCTTACCAGGGTATCTCCATGGTAGTTACCGTAGTTCAACACGTGCACTAGTGGCACGTATTGACCATAATGTTGAGGAGTTCGATTGTAGACATTGTAATTCTCAAGATCAGTACAAAATGCGATCAGATGATTTTTCTCCTTATAAGTTAATTCGGAGCCATCAGTGTAGTGGGTTTTGTCTACCATTTTCCGCACATTCTTTGAAGAATGAAAATAAGCTGTCAATGGAAACAAGCTGTCAACTATTTTGAAATGAACAATATAAATTACTTAATAACTATGTTAAGCTCACATGGTGGAAGAATTGGAGGTGTATCCACAAGGACCCAAATGCCCGTATTGTCTTGCTGGATTGTAGGATCAGCAAGATCCATGGTGACAAGCATACCTTCATCAAAACCATACATCTTGTAAAGTGCTTCTCAATTTTTGCAACCAAAATGGGTTACACTCTCAGCATTGTACAACTTTACTTGAAAATCCACACCATGATGGGTCCTTAGGAGAATTTTTTTGGTTTCCATACTTTCATGGTCTTCAAAACCCATCCTCTTCAAGACATAGCGTCTTGCATAACATGGGATAAGCTAGTCGAATTGGAAAAGATGAAAAATACACGTTAAAAAAGTTGACGTACCCGCAAAAAAAAAGTTGACTTCGTGCTTAATTATGAAAAAAACTATTATCTTCGTTGTGTACCGTATGAACATCGAAGGTCTCCTCGAGCTTAATGCTGAAGCGCCGATCTTCCTCCAGCTCAATGAACCTGTCGCACATAACTCGGTCGTCGTGGCACCAGTCGCACTCCCCCGGGCGGTTTTTGTCGTCCGAGTACGACATTTCCGGCCTAAGTTCATAATTCAAATATTAAACATATGTACTAAAAAACCTAAATTATATCATTATTATTAATCATGGGTTGACTATCGGTGATGGTACGTAGCTCCTCCTTTCATTCCCGAGTGCATTATTACAACAAATTGTCTAGCACACGGGAATGAAGGAGAAGCTACCCCCACGACGACGTGGATGATGGAGGGGGCTCCTAGATTTCTGCATAGAGTGCTCTTCAATTTTAGCATTCAAAGTAGGAGTACTTTTCCAATATGAGCATTCAATAAGCAAAACCAAATTATAAAATAAAGTAGTATTCAAATTAACATGCATTCAATTATAACCAAAAGTACATCATCTCTTGTGTTCGTACATCGTCGAATACTCCTCAAATACTATCATACATATAGCATCGCTAATTAATAAGGCTAGAACCGTAGCGCCCGACGGGTATCGTCGCGGGCGGTGGACACCCAAAGATAAGGAACAATCACGGGATCATAGCTCCAGTGAGATCCCTGAAAAACCTGCCAGGTATTGTCGAACCTGCCCTCCAACGCAGCCACGTAGCGAAGGGTGTGCTCGTCCTCCTCGCTGACACAGTGACGTACCACCTCCGCGGTGTCCGGAAGCCTCGGTACCGTCACTGGCCCACGCGACCGCCACCAAACAAGGATCGGGTCAACAGCGGGCTGCCTCCTCACCAACCTACGTCCCCCAGAAGGTAGCACCTCCCAGTACCAGCCCGGCGGAGCCCAGTCCCGAACATGGCCCTGATCAAGCAGGCCTCCACCACCGCCGAGTCGACGACGACGAGGATGCGGGATAGGCATCACCGACGTCGATGCGGAAACTACTTTTATATATAGTTAAATAAATTAGTTTTATTAATTAAATCAACTAGTTCAACTACTAAGCACTTATTATAAATAAATAAAGTAGTACTTATTAAAAAAAACTACTTCTATATATAGTAAAAAATTAACATCTAAATTACAACACATCTAACAAAAAATCTATGAACTACACATCTAACAAAAAAAATCAATGAACTACAAAAAAATCATTAAAATTCTATGAACAAAATTAGAACAGAAAAAAATCATAAAAATTCTATGAACAGAAAAAAATCATAAAAATTTGACATCTAAATTACTTACACAATATGAAAACAACTGACATCTAAATTACAACACATCTAACAAAAAATCTATGAACTACATATCTAACAAA
>NC_041393.1:728794148-728802558 GCF_002162155.2 Triticum dicoccoides | reverse complement strand
GGCGGCGCAGGACGACGCGGGGCAACGACGGCGACGGCGAGGCGGAGACGGGCAGCCTGGCGACGTCGGGGGCGGGGAAGAACGAACTGAACGAGATTTTGACGAGTGCCAGTTATATAGACGACGCATTGGTCCCGGTTCGGGAGACAAACCGGGACTAATGCACCCTTTAGTCCCGGTTTGTGCCACCAACCGGGACCAAAGGTCTCTTTTCAGCAGCCCAAAGGGCGGGAAGCAGAGGCCTTTGGTCCCGGTTGGTGGCACCAACCGGGGCTAAAGGGGGGGCATTGGTACCGGTTGGTGCGACGAACCGGGACCAATTGTCCCCTTTAGTTCCGGTTGGTGCCACCAACCGGGACTAAAGGCCGTGTGCTGCCCGCGTCGCGGCATGAAAGTTTAGTCCCACCTCGCTAGCTGAGGGGGCTCGAGGATGGTTTATAAGCCCCAGTCCCGCTGCCCTCTCGAGCTCCTCTCAAATGCAGGCTTACGGGCCTAAACTCACTATATGTGCCTGTGGGCCTATTGGGCCTATTGCGGGCCTGAATCCTGGCCCATTGTTGGGTTTCTAGTCGTATTCAGGCCGTGGTAGCCCTTTAGGTGGCACTTTTTTATTTTATTTTTTGCTTTGAATTATTATTTTCTTTTGATTTTTGCTTTATTTTATTTATTTTTCTTTTAGCTCAGATAATTATAATCTTTCTAATTACTTATTTATTTTCTTTTATGATAATTTTTTTTGCTATTAAAGTTTGTAACAAAATTCTAATTACTTATTTATGTTATTTTATGATAATTCTTTTTGTTTTTAATGTTTTGAACAGAATTCTAATTATTTATTTAGTACCGATTCGTGCCATGAACCGGTAAAACAGTTCTTTAGTTGATTCTTTCTGCAGCTGTTTTTAGTCCCACCTCGCCAAGCGAGAGGCACTTTTTTTATTTTGTTTATTTTATTTTACGCTTTGAATTATTTATTTTCTTTTGATTTTTGCTTTATTTTATCTTTTTCTTTTAGCTCAGATAATTATAATCTTTCTAATTACTTATTTATTTTCTTTTATGATAATTGTTTTTGCTATTAAAGTTTGTAACAAAATTCTAATTACTTATTTATGTTCTTTTTATGATAATTCCTTTTGTTTTTAATGTTTTGAACAAAATTCTAATTATTTATTTAGTACCGGTTCGTGCCATGAACCGGTAAAAGAGTTTTTAGTTGATTCTTTCTGCAGCTGTTTTTTAGTCCCACCTCGCCAAGCGAGAGGCACTCGCAGCGGTTTAAAAGTCCCGAGTGCACAAACGATGCAGAGGAGGCTCATTGCTAACCTGCACGTTGCTTAGCTTTAAGCCTTGAGGAATATGGTAGACTGCACGGAGCTATGTGCAGTGCAGTTTACACTATTCCGAAAGGTTTGAAGCTAATTAACGAGCATTGCGCCTCTTTTTTATTTTTAATGACTTATTACAACTCAGAAATAAATAGAAAAAAATAAATATAGTAGAAAAGAAAAAAACTATATAAAAAACTACTCAGAAATAAATAGAAAAATAAATAATTGTGATTAACTTTACTAAAAAATGAGCATAGATGCGCTTATAGAGAAAATTCAACCTAAATTCATAATAAATTTCTACTAACTTCAGAGAAATTCAATATGAATTTAGGTCAAATTCCCTGTATAAGGGCACTTATAAAGGGGTGTGAGCGCCCTTCGGTTGACGAGGTGAGACTAAACTCTGACCGCAATGAGGACCAACCCTTTAGTCCCGGTTGGTGGCCCGAACCGGAACTAATGGGAAGCCTTTGGTTCCGGTTTGTCACACCAATCGGGACCAATGGTGGTGGGCCAGGAGCGAGGCCCATTGGTCTCGGTTCGTCCCACCAACCGAGACCAAAAGGTCCGGACAAACCGGGACCAATGGCCCACGTGGCCCGGCCGCCCCCGGGGCTAACGAACCGGGTCCAATGCCACCATTGGTCCCAGTTCTGGACTGAACCGGGACTAATGGGCTGACCCGGCCTGGACCATTGCCCCCTTTTCTACTAGTAACATGAAAACCTGCAAAAAGTTTGCAGGGGAGAAAAAAATCAATACTTTGACGCTGAAAGTTAAAGAGGATCAACACGACCTCGTTGGAATTCAGCAGTTGTCTGTTCAATTTGAGGAGTTCTTCCGGTTTTCCAATCAAAAGGCCCTCGATAAATTAACGGTCACTTGCTACTGTCTGTAAGTACTACTTCTGTCATTAAGTCTGTATATATAGCTCAGCTCTTTCATTGCATGTATATATGATTATCCTCACTATATTATGTAGATTGAAGATCGTCGAATGCAGAAAAGCTGAAATGTATGATATTGGGTTCATTAACACAAATCTCATAGATCAATTTACGGTTACATTTCATCCCAAAGAAATCGAGGAGAACTTGCTACGATCGTTGGTAATAAATCAAAACAAAAATACCATACTCTTTCCTTACAACTTCAAGTGAGTGTTACTGTCTTGTGCATATTTGATTTCCCTTAATTATTACTCAAGGTTGTAGTAATTAATGTAATTGATGAGTTATGCATGCATGCGCAGGTTTCACTATATTCTCCTAGAGATTAAGTTTGAGCAGGGACTAGTAAACGTCATAGACTCGAGAAGAAAAGATCCCGAGGACTATGCAGACATGTCTAAAATGCTCGAGAAGTAAGTTGAATCGATCATTATCGCACCATATCGCAACTTTGTTCATTTCATGATATCAAGTAATTGTTTTCTTTGTCTCGCAGGGTTTGGAAAGTATTCACCGCACAAGTTTCAGAACTGCCGCGGGAACAGCGTTGGAAATACCCGAAAGTAAGTACTACTAGCTAGCTAGTTGCACGCATCTCCCATTGATTCTACCTACTTTCATCAATGCCCTTCATTATTAGTTTGATTGACCTCTATTTCTTGTAAAGTGCTTGTGGCAGAAAGCTGGGAATAATTACTGTGGATACTACGTCTGCGAGTTCATCTACAACGCGACGGCCAAGAATAGGCGGGGCTACTCTAAAAGACAATATGAAGTGCGTAAGCAAAAATATTCACAAGTTTATTTTATTACCATCATTTCTGTTGAGTTTCATTCAAATTAGATGTGGGAGGTGCGGAATGAACTCCTACCACAAGATCGCATGCGAGCAATTCAAGATGAATTGGCTGGATTCTTTCTTGACCACGTCATCAATAAAGCCAGAGAATACCACCATGCATGTGGAAGTTGAGTTTATATATTAGGGTATTGTAAGAGATCTTACACATTGTATATATATATGTAACCAGTAGCGTCGGATAGATATACAAAAACTTGTTGTTCGACCAATCTCTCGGAGAAGGAGAGGTCAATCACTTCTGTATATGTTCATGACGATCTTTTGTACTTAATAGTTTCCTTCATTTGATTACTAGCTAGCTAGCTAGCGTGTCGAGTCCTCTCTATACGTAGCGTCGACCAAGCACGGAGATAAGAGAGGACACTTCTCTCTATTAGCTAGCTAACACAATATATGAAACCCCTAAATTAACCCTACAAAAACCCCCTACCCCCCCCTCCCCCCCTTCAGAAAAAAAACCTAGCCCCTGAAATGCTGACGCGTGGAAGCCTTTTGGTCCCGGTTGGTGGCACCAACCGGGACAAAAGACCCCCTCCCTGGGCAAGCGGCAGTGGCCACGTGAAGCCCCCATAACATGGTATCCTTCATCTGCAATCAAAGAACATGAACTTGAGTAGGTCTGCTTACCTTGCTCTGTTCATGTAAATCAGATCCAGAAGAAATACATGTAATTTAAAGATTGTCGACGGTGAAAAAAAGGGGCGAGAGTAAGGTACAATTCAGATCAAATTGATAACTAAATGGTGCTCCATCAAATTCAGAAAAAGATCGTCCATATTTTTTATTGAAGGAGCATCATTTAACCCAGTGAGTTACAAACAAACAACTGGGCTCGCCATATGGGGTCCCAGTATAAGCTTGAATGTTAGGATTTGTTGCTTACGCTGAATAAATACCTGATTTTCATAATAAAGAGAATGGTTGCAAATCAGTATTACTTCTAACAACTTGTAACCACAAATATATCAATGAGTACTTCGATCTCCATCAAAGAAAGTAATGGCTTAACATGCATGATCTGGTTCTGGCCACAACCATCTAATTGGTAAACTCTGCAGACTTCGTCGTTGCCCAATGTTGGCCTGGCAAGTGTGTCGCTGCGGATGCAGTCCACAGCGGGACCATCTCGGTATCGTGCAGGCGCAATGGCGTGATGACGCTAGACTCCCGGATGCAACCCTGTCTGTCCCACATACCAGGCTGATACATTGATGGATATCTTGAATCCTGATTACTAACTGACGTGAAATAGAGCTGTCGTACAATAGCTAGCTTGATGACCTAGTTTGTCAAAAACCATCAAGATGCAATTGAGAAAGCATCTTCCTTAGCTATTATCAATGTATTGCACTTACCTGAATTTAGAGGTACAGATGCACAGAAAGAAAACTAATCAGTTCATTCATTGTTATGACCGTGTCATTTGAATATAGAACCGCACTCGTACTTGTATTTTCCTTCCCCTGCATAAGACTTGTTAAATGTGTGACATGTAACAGAAGCATATCAAACTGAGATTTTGCTACCCATGTGTATTTGCTATACCCGAAAGAGATATGTAACTTAGCTTTGTTTGAGAAATAAGCAACTTTATCCTAGACAAAGCTACACACAGAAGACAGACGCTAACCCATCATATCTACCTGGTTCTACATGATCAATAATTATTATGGGAAGTATGTTGAAGATTCACTAATATAGCTTGATTGATAATCCTCTTTGTCTGTATTACATTATAGAGAGCAAGGGAAGACCATATGTGTTAGAAGCCAAAACAATTTGCACACCATAAATCTCCAGTAGGACAGATTAAGGATGTCTGCTCACCAAAAAATAAAGACCAAAATCTGTGTTGTGCATAGAGAAAGACATGTTATGATGTCAATAAGGTAGGTTTTCTATATACGAAGAAAATAAAATTATGAGCTTTCTTATGTTGTCCTTGCATGAATAGTAGCATACAAAACATCAAATTGGCCTGGGGCATCAGATCGTAGATTAATAGGTACCAACTTTAATCACAAATTACACTAACTTTTCATCGACAATCTTTGATATAGAATCCAACATCTATAGTTCCCGTGAAGTGAGGGACAGAAAATATATCATACATAATATGTTAACATACAAAAACAATATATAAAAATAATATTATATGTAGAAATGATTAACATACAAAATAATATCATATTTAGAATCTTTGCATTTTCCTGAGCGATTTTCATTTATAATATGTTAAATTTGAAATTATGGTTTGAAAGATATAAATGTTTTAAAAAGTACTTGAATCTGAAAAAAAAAGTTCGAAAAAAGTAGCTGGTCCGAAATTGCAAGACTGTACAACCCATTTGTTAAGTGACACTTAGGCGTTCTCCTTAATTTTGGTAGGCGTAAGATAGACTTGTCTCGCCAAAACAATTTGCACACCATAAATCTCTAGTAGGTCAGATTAAGGATGTCTGCTCACCAAAAAATAAAGACCAAAATCTGTCTTGTGCATAGAGAAAGACATGTTATGATGTGAATAAGGTAGGTTTTCTATATACGAAGAAAATAAAATTGTGAGCTTTCTTATGTTGTCCTTGCATGAACAGTATCATAGAAAACATCAAATTGGCTTGGGGCATCAGATCGTAGAATAATAGGTACCAACTTTAATCATAAATTACACTAACTTTTCATCGACAATCTTTGATATAGAATCCAACATCGATAGTTCCGGTGAAGTGAAGGACAGAAGATAATATCATATATAATATGTTAACATACAAAAATAATATATAAAAATAATATCATATGTAGAAATGATTAACATACAAAATAATATCATATTTAGAATATTCACATTTTTCTGAGCGATTTTCATATATAATATGTTAAATTTGAAGTTATGGTTTGAAAGATATAAATATTTTGAAAAGTACTTGAATATGACAAAAAAAAGTCAGAAAAAATTAGAGCAGATGGGATTTGAACCCAGGACTGCTTGTGCGGTTATGATATTGGTGGGCATAGACGTATATGAATTGCATGCAAGGCGGGGCCACTCTAACACAAAAACGAATTGTTTTTCCACTTATTGGTGACATAGTGGGTACTTTGTATCAACATCGAGGGTAATTTTAATGACGGATGGGCAGAAGCAATAGCTCATTTACTAGTAGGTATAGATTATAAAGATCATAGTACAATCCACGTAGACACTAACCTAACAAAACTGAAAAGACAGTAGAATGCAAGCCTTAGTACAAAGGAACACTAACCAAGAAAGAAAAATACAATTAAGACCGAAGAAACCCTTCAGCTTGACATTAATGCCTGTCACCTGCCTCTCGCACCAACACTAAATGGCCTCGAACGCTAGCCTTTGGCTGCTTTTTTTAAGTCAGCACTGACAAATGGCCCCAACTTGTCATAAACACGCTTAAAATGTTGGGTTGTCTGCATTGAGGATGTCAAGTTGGCGACCTGAGGGTATCCTTCCAGATGTAGGACAAGTTCAAGTAACCCAGGGATGAGAAACTTGATAAGCTTGATGGGATTTCACAAGTATGCCTGTTCATGGAGAGGTCAAGAGATTCCAATGAATGCAAGGCGCCGATCTTCTTAGGAATCTTTCCGCTCAGATAGTTTGCTGATAAATTCAAACTTGTTACTGCATCAAGGGAAGTGATGTCTGTTGGAATTCCACCTGTTAGGAAGTTGCTTGATAAATCAATGCCCACGAAATATGCAAGAGTGCCTCCATATGAAAGTTGTCGCCCTTTTATAATTATTGACAGGATATCTCCAAATTGACCATCATTCTCAGAATTGTCATGTAGTATTGCTACACCAAGTTGAGTCCATCTGGTAGTATATAATTCTATAGGTTTGAAGCCCTTCAGAGTCATGCATGTCAGGTTTGACAGATGCCCGGGTATAACACCGGATATGTTATTATTTGATAGATCCAGGTACTGAAGATTTCTAAGATCTGCTATTGTAACTGGAATAGTGCCACGAAACACTTTTTTTTTTTAAATGAGGCAAAAGATTTGGCATTTTGATTGATTAAGAAGAAGAGAGTTGCCCGGTTAATTAGAGAAAAACCGACCTAGTCCAACGCAACATCCGGAGAGCACCGCATGCTGAAAACCGCCCTCATGGAGTCATCGTTGCCGCAGCGGCCCCGCCTCCCGCAGCTCCGACTTCTCTGTCAGAGCCAGAAACCAGCATGGGCACACCCATTGGCGCACCGGACCTTCGACATCAAAAGAACAAGCCGCGACTCAGGCTCTGCTCGCCACCATCGTCGTTGCCACACGCGCCACACCAACCTCACCGCTGGCCAGGCACCTCACGACCGCGATGCCGTGCACGTCCAGCCTACAGGAAGCACAAAAGGGACCAAGATCTCCAAGACGGCGCCCCCAAAAGGGAAAACGACGTTACCGCCGCCGCCGCCGCCTGATCCAACCAGGATCCTGACTTTTGCCCGGAGATCTTGACCCGAGAGATGAGGATGCACAAATCACCACGACGGCGCCTCCAAGGAAGAAAACGACGCCCACGAGTGCCGCCGCCGCAGGCCAGCAAGCACCGGCCAAGCTCTCGCCCGGATCAGCAACACCACCACTCCCACGCGATCGACCAACGCTAACCAGCACCTCCACTGACCCGCGCACCCCTGCACAGCAACCGCGCCATCGCCACGCAGGGACTAGCACCACGCCTCGCTACTGAGCCAACATGCCCAGACAGGAGAGACGAGCCTCCCTCCACCAAGCACACCGCGGCCGGCCGCGACGCCCGCACAAACTCCAGGCTGCCGACACATCAACCACCGTCCCGGGGCTGCCGCCCCAGAGTCCAACATCGCCACGCCAAGCTCGCCCCGCTGTGTCGCATCCACTGCACCACGCAGTCACCGCACCGTAGCAGGAAACCACCGCTGGCCGGACGAATCCAACCACGCCCGGCCAGATCCGGCCGCAGCCAACCCTCCCATGGACCACCATCGCTCCACCGAGGCTCACGGGCCACCACGCCGAGCGGAGCCGGAGGGCCCTCTATCAGCCAAAACGCGGCCGCCCGTGCTGGAACCCCCCACTGTCCGCACCGCATCTGGTCGCCGCGAGGCCACCGCCGCGCCGCCCCTACTCCCGAACCACTGGATCCGCGCCAGCCATCACTGGAGCCGCGCCCGCTCGTCCCCTGGACCCCGCCGAGCTCGCACGCCAGATCCGCCCGTGGGCCACCCTAAGATAAGCCCCGTCGCCACT
>NC_041393.1:728752340-728793613 GCF_002162155.2 Triticum dicoccoides | reverse complement strand
CGCCGGTGGGGTTCCCCCATGCCGCTCGAGAGAGGCGATGTGGGGGTCGGGTGCTCTTATACTATGATTGCTCGTTTGCGTGTTCTGTTGGCACATGGTCATCCATCGGTCCGGAAAGCCACTACGAAACATATTGTGACCTAATCGTAGTATATGTATCCCCTTAGCTCTCCAATCCATGTTGGTAACCTTCCATGAAAATTATTCCATGATAAATCGAGGAACTCAAGACGTGTGCACTTCTTCAAAAATGATGGAAATGTACATGATAAACTGTTGTTGCTTAACAGAAGGTATCTGATTAATCTGACCCCATAGCACTCTGGAATTTCGCCCTCCAACATATTGTTTGAAAAATCAAGATATTTTTTTGACGGGAACAGCAAGAGCTCTGCCTTTGCATTATAGAAGAAAGAAGTCATACAAGAACGGATCGACCATCGTAGGAAGGTCGCATCCCCACATTACAACAAAGAAACTAGAAAGCAGTAAATATTACATCACAACCCTACAATATGAACCCTTCTAGTGGCCTCACCGAAGCACTTAACGTCATCCTTGATGATTCCAGTTAGCGCAAGAACCGTTAATTCCTTATGCTCGAAAACTCTCCGATTCCTCTCCTTCCAGAGATTCCACACAATGTAGGCAGCAAGAGTCATCTCCTCCCTGTTTCGCTCCCTCGATCCTCTGGCAGAGCACAACCTCTCCCACCACTCGCCAACGGACTGCGCCTCATCAGCCACATCGCACATGGCAGTGTTAGTCTATCCGAACTGAAACCAAATCTCCTTGGAAAGTGAGCAATGCAGAGCAAGGTGATTCGTAGTTTCAGGCTCTTGGTCACATAGCTTGTAGAGATCATTATGTGGGCAGCCTCTTGCCTGCAAGCGGTCGGCAGTCCAATTTTTGTTCTGAAGCATTAACCATAAGAAAAACCTCACTTTCCCCTCCATCTTGCTCCTCCACACTCTAGCCAACCGTGGCTTCTCGATCCTACCGAAAACTGAGCCTCATAGGCCGAGCAGGCCGAATATACACCGTTGGCTGTAAGGTTCCAAACAATCGTGTCCTTCTCCTGCGACAAAGTTATCATTTGCACCCTATTCCAAAGCTCTGCAAACCGAGTCAGCTGCTCGGCATTGTTCATCCGGTTAAGCCCTTGCATCCATTTACCATTAGTATTCCTTCTTTGACCGATACTTTTTTAGAACGGGCCAACTTGAAAACCGCAGGTGCCAAAACCATTGGTGCTTCGCCACTCAGCCACCTATCCATCCAGAAGCTTGCCATACTTCCATCGCCCAATGAGATCGTTGTGCAACTGGAGAACAGTTGTTTATAAGTGTCATCGCATGGCGTAGCAGTCCCTTTCCACGTCCTATCTCCATCCTCCCATATGTACGATTCCCAGTGCAATCTCAATGCTTGGCTGAAACATTCGATATTTTTTATGCCCAATCCTCCATACCTCTTTGGAGAGCAAACGTGCTTCCAGTTTACCTGAGTCTTCCCGCCAATCGTCGTGTCATCCGCCTCCCAAAGGAAGTTCTGTCTGAGCTTGTCCACCTTCTTAATCAGCCATTTGTCCGGTGGAAAGGATGTCAAAAAATATGTGGCCGTAGCCGTGACCACTGAATTGGCATAAATCAACCATCCCATTCTGTTGAGCAGCCGCCTGATACGTCCATATTGCATCATGCTTTTATATCAATATTATGGGCTGTTACTACACATTATGTCACAATAGTTATGCATTTTCTCTCTTATCTTATAAGGTTTACACGAAGAGGGAGAATACCGGCAATTAGAATTCTGGGCTGGAAAATGAGCAAATATTAGAGACCTACTCTGCACAACTCCAAAAGTCTTGGAATTCCAGGAAAGTCAGTTTTGGAATATATTAAAAATATTGGGCGAAGAAAGCACTAGAGAGGGGCCGCCCAGCAGCCACGAGGGTGGAGGGCGCGCCCTACCCCCTGGGCGCGCCCCCTGCCTCGTGGGCCACCTGGCAAGCCCCGGATGCCCATCTTCTACTATATGGTGTCTTTTGCCCTGGAAAAAAACCCAGAAGGAAGCTTTCAGGATGAAGCGCCGCCGTCTCGAGGCGGAACTTGGGCGGAACCAATCTAGGGCTCCGGCGGAGCTGTTCTGTTCGGGAAACATCCCTCCGGGAGGGGGAAATCGTCGCCATCATCATCACCATCGATCCTCTCATCGAGAGGGGGTCAATCTCCATCAAAATCTTCACCAGAACCATCTCCTCTCAAACCCTAGTTCATCTCTTGTATCCGGTCTTTGTCTCAAAAACTCAGATAGGAACCTGTGGGTTGCTAGTAGTGTTGATTACTCCTTGGAGTTGATGCTAGTTGGTTTATTCGGTGGAAGACCATATGTTCAGATCCTTAATGCATATTAACACCCCACTGATTATGAACATGAATATGATTTGTGAGCAGTTACGTTTGTTCTTGAGGACATGGGAGAAGTCTTGTTATAAGTAGTCATGTGAATTTGGTACTCGATCGATATTTTGATGAGATGTATGTTGTCTCTCCTCTAGTGGTGTTATGTGAACGTTAACTACATGACACTTCACCATTGTTTGGGCCTAAAGGAAGGCATTGGGAAGTAATAAGTAGATGATGGGTTGCTAGAGTGACAGAAGCTTAAACCCTAGTTTATGCGTTGCTTCGTAAGGTGCTGATTTGGATCCATATGTTTCATGCTATGGTTAGGTTTACCTTAATTCTTCTTTTGTAGTTGTGGATGCTTGTGAGAGGGGTTAATCATAAGTGGGATACTTGTCCAAGGAAGGGAAGTACCCAAGCACCTGTCCACCCACATATCAAATTATCAAAGTAACGAACGCGAATAATATGAGCATGATGAAAACTAGCTTGACAGAAATTCCCATGTGTCCTCGGGAGCGTTTTGCTTTATATAAGAGTTTGTCCAGGCTTGTCCTTTGCTACAAAAAAGATTGGGCCATCTTGCTGCACCTTTCTACTTTTGTTACTTGTTACCCGTTACGAATTACCTTATCACAAAACTATCTGTTACTGATAATTCCAGTGCTTGCAGAGAATACCTTACTGAAAACCACTTGTCATTTCCTTCTGCTCCTCGTTGGGTTCGACACTCTTACTTATCGAAAGGACTACGATAGATTCCCTACACTTGTGGGTCATCAAGACTCTTTTCTGGCGCCATTGCCAGAGAGTGAAGCGCCTTTGGTAGGTGGAATTTGGTAAGGAAACATCAAGCAGCCGTCGCCATGGGGGTGCTGGTGGGGTTGTATTGCACCGCCGGTCAAGAATGAAGTGGTGCTTGGGATGATGAGCAAGAGCAGGGCATTAGTTGTGCGATGCATGCTGGAAGAACAAGGGTTGGCTTGGCTAGTTGTCGAAGGTTATGATAACTATTCGTTAACCCGTGCATTCGCATAGCTAGTTTTATAGTAATACTTTTAATATAACAACAACCAATACTATATAGAAAATTTGTGACCCAACTCTACCAATAAAACCCCACATCATTATAGAAAATAGCAACTCAAGTTCTTCAAATTCTATTCAGGACCTGGTTTACAATGTGAACTGCTTGGAGTTGTCACTCAGAAAATGGGAGAAATGACGTTTATGTGCACGCGAAGAAACATCACGAACTCAACATATCTATCAAATTGAAACTAGAGATTTGTGGTGGGAAAAACATTTCTTGGCATTCATTTGTTGAGCTTCGGGTAACATGTTTTGGAACCTTAATGAGAAAATTACATGCGGAACATCGAAAGTTAATCTATACGTACACTTGGTAAAAACATTTATGTAAATAAGAAAAGCTAATCATTAGGAGATGCGATCTCCATCTCCAAATAAATAATTAAATAAATATCTCAATGGTTCTACATATTATGAAGGAAAGGAAAAAAAATGCCGGAAACCTTGGAGAACTTACCATGGTTGGATAATAACACGAAATTAATGGTGATGAGAATCTTAGGATGCTCCCAATTTCCACCCGATTTGTTCTCTTAGTATTGTACATGAGCCTAAAGAATGTAGGTACAAATGACTTGTGCAAATTAATTAATTTCCTTTGACAGAAGGACATTGATTGCAAATTTTATTACAATTATAACACAATGAAACATAAATGAAGGACACAAACACATGAAGTAGAGAAAGAACTCATAATATTGCTAACAACTGAGATTTCCTTAAAACTGTTAACATGCCCACTATTCTTTCTTGCCGAAGAACCGAAACATACTAATTTGATGTTCCTTTTATCACAAATCCTGGAACAATTATAATGTAATGAGGAGATATTACAATAAATTACTGAGATTTTACTTACAACAACCTCTCTCGAGAATTACCATATTACATGCTAATAAGTTAAACAATTTCTTGCGCTTTTCTTGCACTTTAGCAACTCTTTGTGAAGAAGTATCATATCCGAAGATAATAAGTTCATCACTGTTCGGATTTTGGACATCGTTTGACCCCAATTCTCATGCAAAAGGAATTCATTAAGAAACAGAAGACAAAATTTCACATATATAACACTCTTGTTGTTATGTGATTTAGACGGGGAGTCTTTTAGAGGAATTAGTAAAGTGATTTGCGCAACCAAGCTTTCATTTTTTCTGTGAGCATCAGGAAGTAAGAACAATGGATTTGCTTCTGATTCAGCCTGAAACATTCAAGCGCTATATGTATGTGAAGTATTTGCTTCACATTAGAAACAGTACAAATGTGAGAAAGACGAATCAGGTTAGAATCCTTGTAATAAATCTGGTTACGGAGGATTTAAAGCATAGAGGATGAGAAACAGAACCAAAGTATGTAGGAAAAAGGGATCAGACTAAAGCATAATAACAAACAAAAAAGATACCTCTAATTCCTAGTGTTAAGATATGTTAATTATGTACATGTTTGTATTGCCAAGCTGTACCTTTTACTGTTGTAACCGTACGAAGGATTAAAGCTAACCTCAATTGCACGATGTACATCTCATGCCGTCTCTCATGGGAGCAGTTCCTACGTCCCCTACTTGTAACTTTGTAACACTATTTCAGTGCCCCGATTTATATCTCAGCTCCTAGCCCTGGTGTATGTGTTACACTTTGCCGCCAATGGTGTACAACATTAATCTTCCATGCAAGTGAATCACATACGAAAGTCAAGTGAACTACAAATGCAAGTGAATCACATACGGAAGTCAAGATAACATCAAATTAAAATATCTCTAGTTATTGAAGCATAGTAGTAGAAGAGAAGTAGATTCTGCACAATTTTTGCAACTAAAAGTGATGTAATGTTGTGGCAGCATGTAGAATAATTCAGAGAGTTAGAAACCTATTAAGAGGTGAATCAGTTGCATACCTACAGAGTCAAGATGCAAGTTGAACATGCTATTGCAAAAGCAGTTTTAGTGTGATCGATCTTGGTTCCACTAAAATGGGCAATGCAAAAATCATATAAGGTTCAAGATAAAGTTTTTTAATCATATTTCTTCTCTACAAACAATATAAGGTTCTCGCACAACTTTGCTCACAGCCTTTTTTAGAGATCCTAGTGAAGAGAACTGTTCAGCAAATCAGATCTAGCAGCATATGCGTATATTCTAAATATTCCGCCATGCATAGTGGAACACATAAATCTACTAATGCGGTGAAAATGTTTTATTTGACAATATTGTGACCAGAAATCTCTAATGAATGTACACAACTCACAGTTAAACATACCTTATCATATTTTCTATATATGGCATCTCGGGAACTGCAACGGAAGATTTCCCATAGTATTAACAGCTAACCATGAAGTTATAATTCTCTCTTAGAAAGGTCTTATACTCAGAGAATCAGCCACCTGATTGTGCATGTTTTGTACTCAAAAAATCATCCATCCCACTCTGGACCCCTTTTCAAATACAACAAATTAACCATGTAAATATAGACTTGCATAACTCAAGTATGACATACATGTAGCTCAATTTTGGCATGGTGAACAACCTTACTACAGATCTATCAAGAAAACTCATACTCAGATATAAATTATTTTGAGAAATCAGGGAAGTAGTCAAATCCTAATTGTCAAATGTATACGAAAATATTTGAAGTCCACGCATCATACCTTTTCTTAGTCCTAAAAAAGACATATAATAATTGTTTATACCATGGAAACAATATGAGATTCACAGTTTCTTCGATGAAACAACATACCTAATCAAAATCCTGTACGTAGAGAAAAAGTGAATTGGCTCGTCAATGGTTATTTTATGGGTGTACGAACATGAGCATACTGCAGGGTGTCACTGATCTTATAGTGACATTACACATAATTAGGTCAAGAGGGGTGCTGAAGTAGACAAAACAGATTTCCGATGAGGCAATATGGATCAAGTGGATTTACTCAGGGTCCCTAATCCCCAGCTAGTTCTCTCCCTATCACGCATAATTAATTAGGTCAAGAGGAGTGCAAATAGATGCTCCAGAAAGATTTCCGATGATACAGTACAGATCAAGCTGATTCATATATTCTGGGTTACGTGAACTGTAAAGAATTCCACATACCAAAGAACGAAGGAAGGATTTGTGGAGTGGCTGCTGAATTTATGGGAGATGAAACTCAACAGTGTATTGTGTATGAGCTGCGACGCCACCGGTTCGTCTTGGTTCCTCCACACGGTAACCTCAGTGATCAAGCATCTTCAATTCGCTCAGACCTAAGTAGGTCGTTACTGCAAATCCATGCTTTCTTGCAGTCTTGCCTAGAGGCGCTAGGAGAAGTCGCCCGAACCTAAAATTCCTTGTCGTTGTTACCTGGAAGCACCGATGCTACGGAAGCCTATCATGTGGCGGGGAAGGGGATTGAAAGTAAGACGGGATTACCCGCAAAAAAAAGTAAGACGGGATTGGATTATTGTGGAGAAAAGAAAAACTGATGCGATTTAATAGTTTTTTTTTTCATGGTGACCATGGACGCTTTGTTTATACAACATATTTTTTAACGTACATTGAATACCATCTAGCATAGACTTCTTTTTTTCAATACCATCTAGCGTGGACTCTTTTTTTTCAGCCGGTGACTATTATTTTTCAAGTTAATATTTTCAACAATGGACTTTCACGTCTTGATAATATAATATAAAAGTCTTTCTCGAAAACAATATCTGCATAACCTTTCTTTTAAGCTAAGCCCACATGATTGGCGGTCTATAACTTTTTCTAATTTTTTAATTAAGATTGAATTTTTATATTGGTTAATCTGGACCGTAATAATTCGGTCCCATCGGATGAACAACTTGTATTTTCTCCTGAAACAATCAACCTGCTCCAAGTTAATTTGTACACGCGTGTGTGTTTTCTCAGCCAAAACGACCGGCCGGCATCGCGACATACGGTTGGAGTTTTTTTCAAAATTAAACAAAAGATCTTACACCATAATAACTCGATCCTATTGGCTTTTATTTTCTTATTACCTGATCAGAGGAGGGAGAGACCTGAGTGAGAAAAACAGTTATTTTCTGAATGAATAACTGAATAGAGAAGGGAGAGACCTCAGAGAGAGACGTACATACGTGAGAAAGAGAGAGACATGGGAGATTGAGCCCAGGAAAAAAAAGGGATGCTTCAGAGGCTGGGACAGATTGCGCCAGGAAAAAATTGGTTACGTGAGACATTAGGCCACAATTAGAACGTACGTGAGACAGAAAGAGACATGCGAGATTGAGCCAAGGAACTAAAAGAAACTACTATTAATGAGTTTGTAACTAATACGATGGGTTTGCTTCTAGTAATACGCATGGAAAAAAATTCTTTCAATCTACACCGTAATAAATTGGCCCCACAAGATTAACGGTTCTTAATTACTGATTAACGTGAGAATTTCTTGAGAGTCTAGAATTATAAATAGATAGATAGATAGATAGATAGATAGATAGAGGTACAGATAGATAGACAGATAGATAGATAGATATAGATAGATAGATAGATAGATAGATAGATAGATAGATGAGCAAGAGTTTTGCTGTTTTGTGCAGCTAGATGTAACCTGAGGGTGCCAGTGGGATATGTTTGGTCATCCTCAGTCTGGAGTCAAAGTGTCTGTCCATTCAATAATTGTTGCTGCCACTTTGACGTGGAGACCGCGACGACGCGACCCAGTCACCAGCTACAACCACACGGTGCTCCTGCTGATTGCTGGATTTTCTATGCATGCGCACTCATGTGTGTTTTTGACTTCCAAAACCGCGTCTTGTCAACTTATTAGTGCTACCAATCCTCGACGCAATTCACCCACGCACGCCAATATGTTCTGGGATTTAAAATGAGCAAGAAAGAGAAATGTTTCTAGGGTCCATGGAAGAAACAGAACCAGAGCCTGTGATGGAAATTCCATGTTTGGTGTTGTACTGTTGTGGTTCGCGGGGTGGCTTCCAGGGAATTCCCCGGAAAGCGAAGGGTAAGCACTACTTTTTTTTTTTTTTGAACACGGGTAAGCACTACTTGAGTTGGACGACGACCGCTTGGGCCTACCACCATACGCGCTTGAGTTCGACAACCACTTTAGGAATCCGCCATCCCGGCCCATTCAAATCCCTTCACGGTTCATTTTTCTTCCACGTCGCCCTTGCTCACTTTCTGCATTTGCATCCTCCTTGTTCGACACCGCCGCTGTGCCACTGCTCCCGGCCCATTCATGACTTTAAAATAATGTTCACGAATATGGGTAAAATGTTCATAACTTTTTAAAAAATGTTCGTGAATAACATTTTTTCCATATTGTCGAACATTTGTTTAAAGTCGTGAAAGTATATGAATGTTCGCGAACATTTCTCCATATTCGCGCACGACGCGAACATTTTTTTTTGAGGTCGTGAACAAATTTTCCATATTCATAAACATTTGTTTGAAGTTGTCAAAGTATATGAATGTTCGTGTACATTTTTCCACACTCGCGAACGCCGTGAACATTTTTTCCATATTTGTGGACATTTTTTTTAAGTCATGAAAGCATATGAATGTTCGCGAACATATTTTCCATATGCGAGAACGACGCAAACATTTTTTTTACATATTCACGAACGACGTGATATTTTTCTAAAGTTCATGCATTTGAATTTATTTGCATATTTCCGCCAGTGGCCGTTATCTTGCGGGCCTCCGATCCGACGTGTCATGGGTCAACGGCGTAAGTGGCTGGTCAGGAGGGGTCGGACAGACTTTGGACCCGAATGACATACTGAAATAGTTCAGGGACCAATAATGCACTTCACTCTTATTTCACGCATTCACTCAATGTTGCCCTACATGTTATATAGACTGCATGGGTTGCCGATGTGTATAACATGACCAAGGACAGACCATTAATGCACATACATTGTTGGATGAAGCTCAAAAGGCAGTATGTGTGAAAAAAACATGTGCCGGTTCTGCCGCCTTCAAACCGAGACATTCTCCGAGCGACGATCCCATGCACCCTCTGGAAAACATGCTGGAGTGTCGCACATTTTCTATTGAAACTCGTTCATTCCTTTTAAGCAAAATGAACCAGCATATCAGCAAGCAGATAGGATTCCTTTTGTCAGAGAAACAAGCCTGACGGGAGTGCCAGAATGTCCCCAGAAGTGTTGTTGCTATGAGGGATGCATTCCGGGGCGAAACTCAAGTTCGGGCGAAGCTGCACAAAGAGATGGGTGACTGATTCAGGTTGGTATCAGCAAGGCTGGCAGATTGGGTTGTTAGGCCATCCCATGCTCTCTTCTCCCCCTTTGAACCCGTCAGGAGTTCCTTTAAACCCGTCAGGACTTTTGTGCGACGTAGGCGTCATCGGCCGTCTCCGTCGGGTCAGATGGTCAGCTCTTCCTCCTCGTGATTCTGGTTCATGGAACATATTAGTCAGCTAATTCCCATCTACTAAGACACGAAGTTAATTCATTGACTTTCTTTGAATTTAGGTCAACATTAGTGTTGGTTCAAGAAACAACTTATGCTCTTTTCTTAAAACATGAATATTGCATGCAGTCCCAGGGTAAACAACTATCTGTCCACAAGTGTATTATTTATGTTGCAGCAAGCGTGGCATTATCATAACAATTCAGAGTGCGAATGGGTCTGTAAATTGAAGCTTTTTTTTTGGCAAATTTGTTTATAGGACAATGTTAAATCTTTGCTTAATTCGGGTAATTTTACCAACATTACAGTTACATTTCTTCAGAGTTCAGACACACATGATTCAGTAGAGGTTCCCAGTGGGGATTTTTTTTGACGAAACATCTCATATTTGGCCCAACCAGCCAATCATCTTACAACACAAGTGAGCTGGATAAGAAATGCCTTATTTATCTGGCCTGCTGCTTTCACGGCTTAAAAATTTAGACAAGTTGTAGCTCAAGTGCTCACCTAGTATAGGAGTTGCACAGAACTTAGGCCCTGTTTGGATACTCTAACTCAGTTAGAGGTTAAAGTTAGATTCTAACCCTGAACTAACTCTAACCAAAAAGGTATTTGGATGACAGGGTTAGATGGAGCGCCGATACGGCAAGGCGCCTTCACGGGCGGTGCGAGAGGGAGGGAGGGAGAGGACGAGAAGTTTCGAGAAAGTGGAGAGGGGTCTGCTGCGGGTAGAGCGAGAGAAAAATGTGTTTTTTAGTGGTCCTGAGAAGAACTAACCTAAATAAACACCTCTTGGGTGGGTTAGATTTTTTGGAAGGGTTAGATGCATCTAACCCAAACTAACCCTCCTGTTTGGATATTTTTGGGTTAGTTGAGTCCAAACTAAACCAAACTAACTCTAACCCATGGATCCAAACAGGGCTTTAGTATAGGAGTAGCACAGAACTGCAGCTCCATTTATCAATTTGGAATGATAGCCTTTTCAATGCAAGTGGAGCTCTCCCTTGTAGGCCATCATGGATTCTTCAACCTTGGCAATATAATAGCCCATGATCAGGACATATTAGCTCCCCCATAGTGTGCAAACCAAATCACTACCTTTGATTCTAGTGCTAAAGTTTGACAAAGTTTGTAGAAAAATATATAGCCATCTAAAATTGGCATATTTTTTTCTGTATACTTTGTCCAAATACCTTTTCATTTCATCCGTCATGAAATATATTTCTGTAGATGTTATAAAAAATTGGCATATTTTTTTCTGTATACTTTGTCCAAATTGAGTTAACCTCAATCAATTTGTAATGGAGTGAGTATATCCAACTACCTTTTAACTTTCTTGTATAAATAGTAATCTTAATGCTGACTGGAGTGACTGAGCAAACAACCTGTGCAGGATAACCAACCAGTTCAGTTCCCATTCCATGAATTGATTCATTCATTTTTATTTTATTTTGCTTATTACTAGTACTCTTCAGCTCATTTCCAATCAGCGAGGCGGCAGAGTCCTCAAAACAGAAACTTCACTAATCATCATCCCTTCTGTATAAAGAAGCAAAACCATGGCAGACCTGAATTTGCAAAAGCAACAAGCACAAATTTCACATTCAGAGAATATATCGTCTCTGCCTCCCTCTTTACACTTCATCATTGGCTCAGTAGCAACGCCCCCGACGCTGTCTTTTCTCTCTGCCAACTACGGTTGCTGCTGTCGGCTACCACCAAACTTCCTGACAACGCGGCAGGTGCCACTGCCGCTCGCCTTCCCCTGATCGCTCACTGCGGTCTCCTTGGTGTCCTGGAGCTGCTCCAGTGCCGCAACCACGTGCTCCATGCTCGGCCGGACACTCAAGTTACCAGAGAGGCACTTGCACGCCAGCGCGGCGGTCGGCGAGGGAGTACTGTCCGCCCAGCCGCGCGTCCAGGATGCGGGAGATCTGGCGCTTGCTCAGGTGCGGCCGCGCCCACTCCACCAGGTCTTGCTCACGGGATGGCCGGCTCCGGTCCAGTCGCCGCCGGCCGGCTAGTACCTCCAGCAGCACCACCCCGAAGTTGTACACGTCGCCCTCTGCTGTCGGATCCTCTGGCAAAGCAAACATTTAGAGAGGACCAGTTCATATTCTTTTTGACAAAATGCAGGGCCACTGCGACTATTTCATATTCAGATTCCATAGGAATTAAAATCATAAGAAAACTAATTCCTTGCTCGTATTCAGATGCTGTGGAAGAACAGACAATGATCCAGCATAGATATAACCCAACATGGATTAGCGTACACATTAGCAATGTTATATGGGGATTGCCCTACGCAGCTCATCCCTACTCCCTCCGTCCCATATTAATTGCTAGATAGATATACATCCGTCTGAGCGAAAATTAATATGGGACGGAGGGAGTACTAAACTAAACTAAAAAAAGTGCTCTGGCCACCATTGACCTGTTGCAAAGTACATGGATGCTTATCTAGCGGCAAGATTATGCAGGAATCTTTCATGGATCGGTCCCCTGCTAGTCCCTTGCATTTAAAGTGCATATAGCTGCTGGTGGTACTTAACTAATCTAAAGGTTTAGCTTGTGTGGTGATGGGGTCCAGTTTGCTTTGAAACCATAAAAAGTTTGGAGCAGCTGTGCTCTACCTAACTAATATGACCTCTTCAGAGCATGGTTTATAGTATAGCCAACTGCTGGCTATAAGCTATTGCCATGTCATCTATAGCCCATCTTATAGCTAATATGTACAATAGTTGATTACAAGAGTGTACTACTTTTTTATTATATGACCCACATTTCACTCTCACAAAGTGTCTAGGAGCACGCGCTAGAGCTGGCTCTTCACCGAGAGCCCGCTTACCTTCTCTCCTCTTTTCGTTCCTCCAACTAAGCAAAAATATACTAGTTTATTTCTTATAGCCAACTGACTCAACTCTATTGTACTTGCTCTCAAGACATCAACAACCAACCAAAGAATTTTAATAGTGTTCTTCGCAGTTTCCCGTAGTGCTTCTTGGCAACCATACCTACTGCATAGCAACAACATGATTCAACCCTGAGAAGCAAACTATGATGCTCAAGCTTCATAGCCTTTTTAGTAATAAATAGGAGGTTTAACAAAAATGAATATAAGCATTTCAGCAACACCAAAGCATGTAAATATAACATATGCAGCTGATCATTGCTTTAAAGAAACAAACTAAGCTCCAAGATGAGGTAATTTAATTCACCTGTATTACCGGTCGACCACCCAAGATCAGACAGCCTTTTTGCATAGTAGCTCGGCAATTCATCAATATAAAAGCTCGGACCAACGGTTGGTTCTTCTTCCTTTGGCTTCCCAAAATCAGACAACTTTGCATTGTAGCCCTGCAATCCATGTTCCATCAATTGACAAACAGTATTAATAAAACAAATCATCTTCTCGATCTAATTAGAATGAAAGAACGGAAACATACCGAATCAAGAAGAATATCTGATGTCTTGAAGTAACCGTAGATGACATTGGCCTTGTCGCTGTGGAGAAATGCGAGCCCTTTGGCTGCCCCAAGAGCAACCTTCATCCTCAGATCCCATGACAGTGGTTGGAAATGTGAGCCCCCTACATCATCATTCAGACATTCACTTGAACTTGTTATTATCTCACCCCCATTAGTAACTAAACTGGGAGGTGTTAACTGATCAGTGGAAGGCTAGGAGAAGGTTATACAGTAAACTGGTAATTACTCCTGAAAAGATGGTTATCCAAGCTTCCTTGTGGCATGAACTCATAGACGAGTAGGTGCTGCTCATCTTCGAGGCAGTACCCTAGCATCTTCACCAGATTGGGGTGTGTCAATCGGCCTAGGTGATTCGCTTCATCCTGCACATAAGGTTCAGAAACAGATTCATGAATGAATTGGAATTGGTTGGCACTGAGTTAAAAAAAATGGTTGGTACTGAGCAACACTGACCAGCCATTCCATGTGGATTTGGAAGCTTTCCTGGTTGAGCTTCTTGATGGCGATGGGCATGCCGGTCCTAGGGCTTGCCGGGGCGAAGGAGGCCTCGTCAACCCACCCTTTGAACACCGATCCGAAGCAGCCCTCACCGAGCACGCTATCCGGCCGGAAGTTCCTCGTGGCCTTCTTGAGGTCCGTGAAGGTGAAACTTCTGAGGTTGGCTGGCTGGAGGATCTCGTCCTCGCTCCTAGGGGCCGCGGGCACCATCATCGACGGCCTCCGGAAGCAGTTTGCCATGAAGGTGATGTATGATGTATTGATGTATCAAATCAAACCAAGCTCCACGAAACAACAGATGATGGAGATTGGAGAATTTGAAGGTGAGTAGGACCTCTTGCCCTGACCGAGCAAGCTTGATATAGCCTTAAATTAAAAGTGATGATTGACTACTGAGTAGATGTAGACGCTCACAAGTGTGAACCCTGATTCCTCGAAGTCTACCAGAAAGCACGTAGCTTTCAAGGTGAAGACCAAACAAAGGCCAACTGGATGAACATGCATGCGCACTAGCTGCACTTCATTATTTATTCCGGTCCTCAGCTACAACAACTACCACTCTATATTTAGTATTTAATGGATACAGAAAAATAGGGATGATAAATTTGATTAATTATATCAAGGCAGCAGGCACCGGTCTGCTCGTGATACTAGAAAACAATATACATTAGCAGTATTCTATATTCATGGTATAATACAGTAGTCCCATAAGTCAAGGGCATCATCTATCCATCCATCCATCCATTCATCTTGGTAACCGTTTGATTTCAATTTTGTAATGCCATGTTAACCCCGAAACACAATGATCCTACATTGTGTTTCACCAGGTCGAACAGAAGATCGAGTCATTTATCAGCAATATATACGCATCATTTTCATACAGCACTGAGCATCAGATACTTAATAAATAAGAGAACCCTCATATGCTCCTTAGGCGCATACCTTACACCAACATCTTGTTCAACATAGGCCGCAATGCAATGGATGACAACCCAAGGACCAACGCAAGAAAGGAATCAACTGAATAAGTTAAGCTTCCACACCCGACAAAATCATCATTTTGAACTTCAATAATAAACAGGACACTAAATCATCACAATGGATTAATAATACTATGAATAACCGAATACAATGATGCTAACTGGGTGCGATTGAGAGGTGGCTACTAGCATTGCTTTAAGTTTGAATTCTAAGATGATATTACAACTCTCTACAGGAACCACCTTCTCTGGTAGGTTGAAGGACAAGCAACATACTGAGTCTGTTGTGTGAACGTTTGTTCTTGCTCCATAATTTACATAGGTTGAAGGACAAGCAACTACCAGAATTTATGTAGTTGCCGATGGCCTGATCTATGCCGACGGCCCCCGTCGGCATAGATCAACATATCCTGACGGCCTCATCTATGCCGACGGCCCCCGTCGGCATAGATGAACATATCCTGACGGCCTTGGGTGCGGCAGGCGGTAGGCGTAGGAAAGCCGTCGGCATATGTCTCTCTATGCCGACGGCCCCCGTCGGCATACTACAGCCGTCAGGACCGCTCACGATACGCCAACGGGTGCCGTTGGCATATATGAGGTCATCGGCATAGCCTGGGCCCGCCTACCTAGTCAGCGGCAGCCGTTTGATGGCTCGGAACTATGCCGACGGGGGCTTTATAGGGTGGGTCTATTACGATAACACCCCTTAAGACCTTATTCTGCACACCCAAACCTTATTCTCCACACCACCAACAGATCGCGCCGCCTCCCCTCCCCTCCCGGCCTTCTACCGCGGCAGCGGCCTGGTCGCGCCGCTGCCCCTCCCCTCCCGGCCTTCTACCGCGGCAGCGGCCTGGTCGCACCGCCGCCCCTCCCCTCCCCGCTTTCTCCCGCGGTGGCGTCCTGGGAGCGACGCCGCCCCTCCCCTCCCGGCCTTCTTCCACGGTAGCGGCCGGCAGCGACGCCGCCCCTCCCCTCCCGGCCTTCTTCCGCGGCGGCGGCCAGGCAGCGACGCCGCCCGTCGCCTCTCGGCCTTCTTCTGCAGCAGGCGCCGAGCAATACCAGCCTATCGGCCTTCTTCCACGGCAGCAGCTCGCTAGCGCCGCCACCGAACTCCTCCGGGCCTGCAATTAGCTGTACTTCATCAGATGTGGATTGGTGCTGCCTTGACATCAAACCAATTCGAGCAAGGAGGAGTGTGCGCAAGGTTGCTTCATCCACGGTAGCTTCTTGGAATAAGTCTCCATCGACCTTCAGAGCAAATCCTCCTTCCCCGTTCACCTTGAGCAACGTCCAGAACGCCCATGAACTTCTGAAAGGCAAGTGGACTACACGGGCGAACGTGAAAGATGTGCATGCGGACGAGAAGGGAACTTCCTCCTGTAAACGCAAGAAATCACTGCATCACGAGGTAAGCAGTACACTTCCTCAACCATCTCAGTATAGTTATCATAGACAGAGTAGTACAAAGCAGTACAGCGCGCGATTATGCAGTACAAACCCTATGCAGTGCGGTTGCTTCAGTTCGTTGTGGGGGAAAATGCAGTACGCTTCTATAGGTTCATTACGGATAACGATGCAGTGCGCTTGCTTCAGTTCACCTTGCGGGGTGATGCGGTCACCCTGCAATGCTTCGGCAGTAAAATTTTAAACATATTGCAGTTCACATGATTTAGTTCATTTAACCTGACAATGCAGATCAGTCATTTTGTGTGCAGGAGATGACGTTCAGTAGATACAAAATGCCGCACATAATTGACAGCACTGAGAACAACAACTTTCAGAAGAGTGGATATTCTTCTGAAAGAGATACTGGCTGGGTTACCCCTGAGATTCCTCGTGGATTCTTCACGACGACAAACAGGGTACAGTACTCTCCACAAGAAGATTTTTCCCAGGAAGAAGATGTAGTTGAAGGTGATGATGATGTTACATTCGTCTGGGAAGGCACTCACCAACACGATGATGGAGACGATGACGATGAAGATGAGCCGATAACAGTTCTCAACCCAGAGTATAAGCATGAGTTCACTACATTTGGACAGCATGTCCGAACAGACAATGATGGCACAGTTGAACACGATGTTGAAGCAGATGATGATTATGTCTATGATGATGTGCCACTGCTCCAAAATTTTCAAACCAATCCACTGAGACATCGTCACAACACTGGATTACCACCACGTCCACCTGCCACACCCCAAACAGAGCTCAGCGTCCACCTGCTGCACCAAAAAACAGAGTTCCAACCAGACCTGCTGCATCAACTTCTACGCTGTGACTGCCAATGGTGCCTCGGTCAAAAGTAAACAGCAGGTACAAATCCTCCTCACTGTTGCCGCCGCGAGATCCTCAACTACACAGATCTGCTATAACCCCGCCATGTCCAATACAACCTGGCGAGCTGCAAACACCCTCGGGCGAACGACTCTACACACATGTAAGTTTATGGTCTGGAAAAAAAAAGTTGCAGTCCATTCAGATAACATTGCAGTGCACACTGATATTTCTTGTGAGGTTTTGCTAGGAACATTGCAAAATGCTTTATTAAACTCGTATGCACTCCTCGTATTTAAAAAACAGAACAAAACAAATTATCTCATAGAGCATTGCAATTAATGCAGGATAAAAACATGCCGCTGAACCTCGTACTTGCTGCTGGAATGAAGTTCACCACATACGACAAGGCATGGGACTTTTACAACAATTATGTAAGATGTGCAGGGTTTGGTATACGCAGAGGGCAAAACACAGGACAAATGCCTACATTGTATGCTCAAGAGAAGGGGTGCACAAGCAAGCTGTGTCAGATTATCACCGGGTACGTCAGAAGACATCAAAAAGGATTGGCTGCAATGCAAAGATTAGAGTAAAAAAACGGAAGGATGGCAAATTTGTGATAGAAATGGTTTAGCTCAACCACAATCACAAGATGCTGGAAAGCCTCGGGATGCTTTTGCACATGCGATCGCACAAAAAAGACGATCCTTTGATAGACCAGTTAGTGAAATACATGCAACTGGACAACCACACACATGCTCAGATGATGTCGACGCTGTCGCGTATGTCCGGTGGTCTGCAGTACATGGGACATACTAGGCGCGACTGGGTAAACAAGTAAGCACATAACAGAGCATATCTCTTGAGCATTCTATCTGTAATTATTATCTGTTCGATGAGATAACTTTGCATTGTCTCTGAAAATGCAGGAAACAGAAGTTTGCCAGAGAAGAGTCTGAAGATGATGTCAAGAAACTTCTGGATTTCTTCGAGAAAATGCAAAAGATAAACCCAGAGTTCTTCTATGATTATGACGTTGATGCAGATAACCGTGTAAGAAACGTCTTTTGGGCAAACGCAAGTTGCAGAGATTTTGGAGACTGCGTTACATTTGACACAACATATAAAACTAACAAATTCCACATGCTGTTGGGAGTGTTTGTGGGGGTGAACCATCATCTACAGAGCACCATATTTGCTGTTGCACTCGTGCGAGATGAAACAATACCATCATTTGAGTGGGTTTTCAAAACCTTTCTGAGGTGTATGAACAACAAGCCGCCAATCTGCATGCTCACAGGTACAAAAAATAACATCATTTGCTCACCTGTTTTGTGCACTTATATTTCTTCCATCTATCTTGCACACACGCAAACAACTTAATAAAAACACACTGTTTGTCTCTTCTCAGACCAGTGTTCTTCGATGAAGGCAACATTAAAAACTATCCTCCCACAAAATCTGCATAAGCTGTGTCGGTGGCATATCATGAAGAAGTACAAGGACCACCTCGCCTTGCTGTATAAGGCGCACGAGAAGCTCAAGGACGAACTCAATGCAGTGCTGAACCACCCACTAATGCCGTCAGAATTTGAATGAGCATGGAAGAACCTCATTCAGAAGTACAACTTGCAAGACGACGAAGTGATGAATTCGCTGTGGGATGACAGGCACGAGTGGATCTCAGCTTACTACAAGGAAATTTTCTGTGCTCGGATGACTTCCACACAGAAAAGCGAGAGCATGAACTGTATACTGAAGAAAATTTTTGTCAGGGAGAAGAATGATCTCCATCTGTTTGCTCAACAGGTGGACAAGTGCATTCAGACCAGGAAGGCCGTCGAGCACGAAGAGACAGTAGCAAATGAGGTAAACAAAATGTCAATCAAAAATTGCTAAAAAAATATGACTACAAAGACAAACAATTTTTTCATTTCTCTGGTTCGTAACAGTGTATTTGTGATCATGCAGTCAGAGGTAAAAACAACAAAAAAGTTTGGCTTCGAAGTTCAGCTATCTAAAGTGTATACAAGGGCAGTGTTTGCAGATTTCAAAGAAACACTCTACCGTAGCACTGCATTCAGAGCAGAACGGTGCCCTGAGAACCCGACAAAGTATCTCGTACACCACTACAACAGATTGGATGCATTTGACTGGGCAAGGCATAATTTCCAAGTGGTCTCCGATGAACAGAAAGGTGTCTACGAATGTGAGTGCAAACTCTGGACACACACAGGTGAGACTCCTAGCAAAAAAAAAATTCTAGATTCTCATAGTCATGCATGAAAGCTCACTTAATGAACTTTAATAGTACACATGCATGAGTAATTCACAAAACCAAATGATGTTCACTTCTTTAAAAAATGAACAAATAACGAAAAAAATATATGTTTACTAATTTCATGCAGCTCACTTACAGAACAAAAAAAAATCATGTGTTTATCTGCAGGCCTCTTTTGCGTCCATGTCTTATGTATGCTTTCTCATTTGAGAGTACTCAACATTCCTGAGGTGTACATCAAGAAAAGATACACCCGTAACGCAAGATCAAATGCAACGTTTGACAGAAGAGACTACGAACAAACAGCACCAGATGGAACCTCACTTTTTTGCAGTAGAAAATTGCTGACAGAAACAGCAATGGACCTTGCAAACAGAGCAACAAGGTCCAACGCTGGGTGCCACAGAGCGTTGTCTGGTATGAGGGCACTGATAGAGGAAGTTGACGTGCTCAACGAAGAAGAAGAAGAAGCGGCAAAACTTAAGCAAGCAGAGAAATACCAGCATGACAATAATGCAGAGCAAGTAGAAAATACTGAACACATCGGAACTGGTGCTATCAAAAAGGAAACAATTCTTCCACCTCCTATTTCAAACACAAGAGGAAGAAAGAAAGGGGGAGACGCAATCCAGAAAAAGGTGGCATGCAAGGAGAAAAATGATGACAAAAACAGTAAGCCACAGCCTGAGCTGGACAGTGATGGTCACCCACTCAGAGTAAGAAGGTGCAAAACATGTAATGCAATCAGCGGCCATAATTCCAGGACGTGTACAAAAAGAAATGAACAAGAAAAACGGCGACATGGAGATGCACAACAAAACAGAAATTCCACTTACAACACTAAGAAATGGACGAAACTGAGACGTTGTAGCATCTGCAAAAAGAGGAAGAGACACAATTCAAGAACCTGCCCCAAAAGAAAAAGAAAAATATCAGAAAAGGAGGAAGACAAAGAAGGTGAGATCAAAGAAGAAGATGGTGACACAACTGAAGAAGAAATGACTTATGAAGAAGCAGACGGAGAAGAGGAGGAAGAAGAAGAGAGTTAAGAGGACGAAGAACGTGAAGAAACTGAAGAAACAGGGGCTTATGAAGAAACAGATGATGAAGATGATGAACAGGAAGAAGAGAGTGAAGATACTGAAGAGAGTGAAGAGGACGAAGAACATGAAGAAACAATATCAATAAGACCACCACAAGGAAATGCTGCTGTACAGAAAAAAACGAGAACAACACCACTTTCAAAAAACAAGGTAGGAGCAAAGAAGGATGCAGTTCACAGCACTGAAAAACGAAAGCAGCCATCAACCAGCACGCGAGGGGCTACAAACACAAAGGTGCAGAGACAAGAACCAGCAACACCGCCATGGAAAGCAAAAGAAAGTGCGACGTTAGACACGCTCCAGTCACCGCGCAGAAGCAGCAGGTTAACGACCAAATAGATGAACAGACAATAAATTAATCGTATGCATAGCAATTTGCTTATCTCTATGACTTATGTATCAGTTTAAATTTTGTGTAAACCATGCAAGGAGAAAAATGGTATATAGAGTATACCATATATATATATATATATATATATCAGTCTTGAGTAAGACATTGACACATTTTGATTCAAAAACCATGTAAAAAATACTGTTAGATCGCTGCAGTCCAACAAGTAGTACATATAAAACGCATTTCAATATGCAGTATGGAACTTGCAAATATGTAGTACGCTTCGAACTATCATGCAATACTGTAGACTAACTACATGCAGTATACACCATGCAAATTGGGAAAAAATGTGGAAACATGTAGTGCTCAGCTGACATATAAGCAGTTCACATAATGTAACCATGCAAACACAAATTTCCCGTTGAATGATAATTGAAGCGGTTCAGATCACAACAGTGCTTATTACAAAACACATCAAAAAGATGAAGCGTTCAACACGCAAAAGTAGTTATTACAAATCAACCTCATAACCTTAGCCAATCACGTCAAACGTGATTCTAACAGTACGATCCTCGAGTTCAAAGAAGTTGAGGACAACCACTTGCTCAGACTTCAGGACACTATCAATGACAAATTCCTTCCACCCTTTGTGCAGACATAGCCTCCCGTCAATGCCTACACTGTACTTGGCTGGTTGAAGGTATCCATTACCAAGAACAACTTGAAGAATTCCTTTCTTCTTGAGCCGCACATACCTAATAGCTCGTTGAGGAATTTTCTGTAAAAAATAATAAAACCGTTTGAGAACGAAACTAGCAGTACAATTCTCATATTGTAAACAGAGATAGATGAAGTGCACAACAGTTCAACAAGCAGTACATATAAAACGTTTCAATCTATAGTATGGAACTTGCAAATATGCAGTTCGCTTAGAACTATAATGCAGTACTGTAGTCTAGCTACATGTAGTACACACCATACAAATTTGAAAAAATGTAGAAATATGAAGTGCTCAGCTAATATATAAGCAGTTCACATGTTCTAACCTGTAAACTAAAACATAAGCTACATGCACACAAGCAAAAAAAACAAGAAAATAAGAACACATTGCAGTACATTTCGAAAAACAAAGAAAAAAGTGCGTTCCTAAATTAGTACAAGTTCAGAATACAATGTAATTATACAAAAAAACACAAAGAAAAAAATCATATATAACGAAACATACCATCTTGTAGTGAGTCTCCACATCTGTTGGCGTAAGCTGATAGACAAAAGGACTCGTGCAGCCAAGGCCACGGCGAAGCAGCGCAGAATAGAACGCAGATACGTTGATCTGGCCCATATTCAATCCTTCCGTAAATACTGTACCATATGCAAGCTGCTCGGCTCGCCTAGTTCGGCACAATACCTTCCCACCACGACGAGCACGACGGGCCTGCGAGCAAGCTGAACAATTGCAGTGCGTCGGCACACCACAACCATGGCCGCAGCAGAAGAGATACGCACAGGGGCCTGGAGCCATCGCAGCAAAAACATAGAAAAACAAAAAAATAATAATAGGCTAGAGAAAGGAGAGAATTTGCGGCTAGAGGAGAAAATGAAATGCAAAGGAAGGGCATAAGTTAGCCTTCATTTATACAAGAGGAATGCAAAAAGGTCAAAACTGAAATTAAAGAGGACTTAATGGAAATTATGTTCCCAAGAATAAAGGACAATCAAAAAGGCTTATGTTACCAAAGAAAGAGGAACGGAAAAAGAAGGTGTACTTTGACTGCAGCAATTCCCACGAACAAAACCACGGATCATTAAAAAATGATACTCTGAAAAATTATAATCCACAGACCATTTTATGTGTGCAGTTCTCCAAATTCGTACAGGAAGTTCACTATATGTGTGCACGAAGTGCAGTACATGCTTTTTGGCACAAAGAAGGATGCACGAAGTGCAAAAATGTGTACACCTGCAGCACAAAACTATGACGAATGCAGTGCGCATAGGGACACAAAAACAGTGCACACCCGTACACTAAGAAAAAGGAATACGAAACAGGAAAAACAATAAAGAAAAATGATACCGATGCAGTGCACAAAAATGTAGCGCAGAAAATGTGCAGTACGGTATGCATGCACATGCAGTACTAAAACTAAATATATGCAGTGCACGCATGATTTACTAAAAAAGCAGTGCACACCCCAATGTTGAAAAAGTTACAAAGGAAAAAGAATTGACCACCCAGGTGCTACCGGCCCCAGCCAGTCTCGTAATAGGTCTGCAACCACAGAAGGCGAGTCGTTCTGAGTCACAGTGCATGGGGACGGCCAAACATGGGCCCACAGGTCATAGGGCATATAGATGCGAGCGTCGTGTATAAGCGCCCAGATAAGTATACGAAGGAGTTCGACCAGTATGCCTCGCCAACACTTATAAACAGGTCAGGCGCGCCTTCCGTGGGCGAGGTGGGACTAAACATTAGGACGCACACACAGTGAAACGGGAACCAAGCCGTGCTCACAGGCCGACTTGGGCCCAAATGCGTCTCTAAAACTAGCCGAATACAGGCCCAACAAGGCCGACTAAGAAAAAACAATAAGTTAAAAAAAGGGGGGAGGGCCCCCCACCCCCAACCCCTTTCCCTACCCCTCCTGTACACAGGCCCAACAAGATGCAATACGTGGCTGTAAAAAATGAAGTGCATTACGTTAGACGATGCAGTGCGGTATGGCAATCCAGTTCTCGATTACCCTACACGAATAAATAAACTCAAAAAACAGTGAAGTACGCGCATGTATACACAAGTGTAATACTGTATTCTAGCAGATGCAGTGCAGGACTATATACGAATGCAGTTCATTTATCGCACATGATGCATGTATAAAACATAACAAAATGCCCGTTCGCATAGAAAAAAGTGGTGGTTAAAAAGAATGTGCTCATCAAAAATAAAACAAACCCACCTTGAAAAAAAACCACGTTCGTATACAACCACCCGATCGGAGCAGTTCCATCACCACAAGCCCACGATCACAGATGCAAAAACAACCCACGATCTACACAACCGCATCATCAGTGCGATCGTGCAGTTCATCCGACAAGGCCATCCCACCCCGCGCCCTTCCCCTTAAATTCAGACCTCTGCCAAAGGCCTTCTCGTCCACAAGAACACAAGTGTCCATTGCGCTCACACCAAATCGCCCCATATCAACGCAAAAGCACCAAGACCTGACACCATCGATGACGTTCACTGATGAGTACAAGGGCAACAACGCCGTGGAGGCGCACGACAACACCAAGTTGCACGGCATCCACACCAACGACAAGAACCAGATGGCGATCACCCTCGCGCAGTACGAGCGCCACCTCAGGCTCTAGCGCCACAAGATCGTTGGCATTGATCTCGAGTACGACAACGACCCTGAAGCGACGCAGAAACCCGCCCTCTGCCAGCTCTCCATCGGCAAGAATCACCCGGTGCTGCTCTTCCAAATGAGCGACACTGAAAGGTGCACCGTCTTCGACAACTTCCTCGCCGACCCCAGGTACACCTTTGCAGGCTTCTCCATCGACGGCGACAAAACCAGGCTGGAGCGCGTTAAACTGGAGGTGGCCAACTTCGTCAACATCCAGAAGGAGTGGAGGGTGCCCGAGGCAACCAAGCCGTTGGACTCCCTCGGGGATGTCTCCGGCGTGATCATCGACGACTACTATAGCAACATGAAGAAGAAGATCACCGACGACGAGCACCAGCGCTGGGCCATCCTGCCTCTGTCCAGAAGGCACATCGAGTATGCGGCAAAGGACGCGTACGCAGCGTATGAGATATGGAACCGCATCACCATCACCCAGGACGGCCTTCGTCGTGCAAAGCTGGAGAAGGAGGAGCCCCCCAAGAAGTGCGCCAAGAGCAGCTGGGCATGGGGAGAGCCTGACTGGTGAAGAAGAAGATGGTGCCGGCCAGGAGCCAACAATGTCAGCGTTCTTTTAGAATTATCATCAAATTTGCTTTGTGTTGTTTGCTTATGTATCGTTAGTTTGCTTGTGTGCTGAACCTAGTTTGCTTGCCATGCAGAATCGCTTTGTAACGATGAACTCTGATTATGTTAGTTTGCTTTCTGTTCAACTTAGTTTGCTGGTGATGAAATTGTCGTACAGGATCCAAACAGGACGCATGCAGTACAAGTTGTGCACGAATGCAGTACAGAAATCTGTCGAATGAAGTCTTAACATACCCAACAAAGCAATACATGAACCTAAATTTGAAAAAAGAATACATAAGAGCAAAACCAGAAAAGGAAAAGACGCAAACACATAAATAAACAATGAAGTACAGAAATATATGAACGTGCAGTACAGAACCATAATCAACGCATTACGCGTATGATTTACTAACCAGTGCACTCCCATACATTGGGAAAAACGATCACATAACAGCAAAAAGACAGAAATAAAAAAATGAGAACTGCACATGCAGTACGGAATTCGTATACATGCAGTACAGAACCCTGATCAATGGAGTGCACACCCCCGACATTGAAAAAAACACGTAAGGCAAACACGTAAATAATAATGGAGTAAAGAAATATATGAACGTGCAGTACAGAACCATAATCAACGCATTACGTGTATGATTTACTAAGCAGTGCACTACAATACATTGGGCAAAAAGACTATATAATAGAAAAAACACGGGAATAAAAAAAGAACTGTTCATGCAGTACGGAATTCATGCACATGAAGTACAGAACTCTGATCAATGCAGTGCACACCCCAACATTGAAAAAACACATAAGGCAGAAAAATAAAAAGAAAAAAAAATTGACCACCCACATGCTACCGGCCCCAGCCAGTCTCGTAATAGATCTGCGCCCACACAAGGCGAGTCGTTCTGAGTCACAGTGCATGGGGCCGGCCACACATGGGCCCACAGGTCAGAGAGCATAGAGCTACGAGCGCCGTGTTCAAGCGCCCAAATAAGTAACAAGAGGAGTTCGACACAGAGGCCTCGCCACCGCTTATAAACATGTCGGGCGCGCCTTCCGCGGGCGAGGTGGGACTAAACATTAGACCGCACACAGCGCACCGGGAACCAGCCATGCTCACAGGCAGACTAGGGCCCAATTTCGTCTTCACAACCAGAACACAGGGCCAACAAAGCCCACTAAGAAAAAACAATACGTTCAAAAATAAAACATCAAAAAGAAAAATGACAAACATTTTTTAAATGAATAACAACAAACAAAATAAAATGTGCGTCGGCACTATAAGAATGTTAATAAATAAAACGCAGTAAGCCCGATGTCAACGTACAGATGTACTCAGAGACGTATAACAATGCAGTCTCCACGTGGAAGCACAAAGTAGTATTTTTTAATGAATTGCAATTATCTTCACTCTGCAATGCAGTATGGCTGAAATAAGAATGCAACCCTGTTACTTAACCAAAGCACTCCGACACCCCTAGCCACACTACTCTTCATCAACACAAATGCAGTACTACCACAAAAATCAGGAGAAGAAAAGAAAGAACACCATCAAGAGAACAAAAAAAAGTACATCTGTGTGAATCATACTGAAGTACACTATGTGGACCTGAGAAGTTTTTTTTTGATAGAAAAGAAGTGCACTACCTTAGACTATTG
The DNA here is from genome assembly GCF_002162155.2 of Triticum dicoccoides. Taxonomy (NCBI): domain Eukaryota; kingdom Viridiplantae; phylum Streptophyta; class Magnoliopsida; order Poales; family Poaceae; genus Triticum; species Triticum dicoccoides. The sequence goes on along the minus strand of NC_041393.1, from coordinate 728,767,103 downwards.
ACCGAAGACACAATCATCACATTTTCTGACAGTTGCGTGAATACAGTGATCTAATCACGAAAAAAGAGGCGACGACATTCCGGATTTCCAACGCACTAACAAGAGCCTCCTCATAGCAGAACCTGTTGGCAGTTGCCACGTAACTTAAAAACAGAGCCCCACCATGCTACCGCCCCACTCCACCTCTCCCACGTCCTGTCAAGGAGACCAGAGGAGAGCAGAGGAGAAAACACAACTGCTTCGTCCCCCAAAAAAACCCGATTGCATCTTCTTCTCCGCTCTTCCTTTCACTAACCTATCTCTCTATAACAAACACCAGAGAGCAGAGGAGAATCATGGCGGATGCACCTCTATACAAGCAGTGCCGCAAGTACACCAGGGAGCTCCATGACGTCCACCTCCACGGCAATCACAAGCTCCACGTCCTTTGCACAAGCAAGGGCAAAGACGTGGACAAGATGTTGTCCATGTTCAGGAGGAAGCTCGGCGGAATGCCCGTCAAACTAGTCGGTGTTGATGTCGAGTACACACACTACAAGAAGCCACAGCGTGCAGCGGTGCTACAGCTATGCGTAGAAAAAGAATGCCTTGTCTACCACATATGTGCAGCTAAAGGTAGGTAAGAATAAATATTGCTTGTCAATATTGATTTTAAATTTTCTTCACTGCAATTGCCATAATATTTAACCTTTGGTTCTCATTCTTTAAAAAGCATGAAATGTGAATTTATTGACAGTTTTGATCTGGCTCCATGTATGTCACTCATGTGTTCAATTCTTGAATTATATTATCTAGCAATACACGCAGTTTAATTATATTTTCTTCACTGCAACATTACCATACAAAACATGTAGGAATTTAGGTTCAAGAATACAAGCATACACAAAACATGCATTGTTTATGCAATCTATTATCAGATTTACTAGTTATGTTGAACAAATTATTAGGAAATGCTCAATGCAACAGATTCAGATATTCATATTGCAGTTCAGTTTCAATAAAACACAAAAAAACATTGCTAGTTCTAAAGAAATAAACTATATTCACTCTATACAAATATATTGCAGGCCAATGGAACTAGAGAAATTCCTGATGAATGATGAGTACACCTTCGTCGGATTCGTTATTGAAGGAGACAAAAGCAAGCTGAAGATATCTGGTTTGGAGATCAACTCCGACAACTACATTGATATTCAGGTGAATGGAGAGACCCATACAATAAAAAGAAGTTTGACTCTTTGGCTGATGTTGCTGGCAGGATGATAGACATTCACTACCATGACATGAAGAAAAAAATTAACCGCAAGGAGGACCATACTCTGTGGGGATTTTGCCCGCTGCCAGAAAAGCTTATCAAGTATGCAGCAATAGATGCATTCGCAACATATGAGTCATTGTCAGGACCCCGACTCAATGCCACATCGATCTAGCATGTAACACCTCATATCACTTTGCGGCCTCACGCACGGTATTCCCACGGGTGTCGTCTTACCTTTGCCCGGGACCGTTTGCGCCTTTTGGCACACGTATATGATAGTGTCGCTAGCATCCATATGATAAGGAGCCTGGGCTGACATGGCTAGTCGTAAACCAAAAGTGGCACTAACTTACAGGGACAGGCATCCGTGACCCAGCATCGAACGTGTCGGTCATCAGCGAGTGAATCCAGGCTGTAGCACTGGGCTAGCAGGACTCCGGTGAACCGGGTTGTAGCAGGCTAACAGGACTCCGGTATTCATCGCGTGACATTTCCCCGAAGGGACAGACACAGGAACGAAGAAGGACACATGCCGGCCAGCCTAAGTGTTCCGGAGCAGTAGCAAGCTACCATGGCTCGGTGGAAACACTAGGAGACATTTCCCGGTAAGAGAGGCTACTAAGGATAAACAACTAGATAGTCAGATCCCACACATACCAAGCATTTCAACAACATACACACAATATGCTCGATATGTGAAGATACAACATGGCATCACAACATGACTCTACAACTCAAGTAATTATTCAATAGGCTCTGAGGAGCGAGATATTACAAACATGAGTCTCATGACCCAACAATCAGAGCATACAAGTCAAAGCACAAGCGGAAGCTATCATGTCTGAGTACAGACATCTATAAATGAAAAAGGCTGAGAAGCCTGACTATCTATCAGATCCTGCCGAGGGCACAAGATCGTAGCTGAGGTATCAAGCTAAACGTCGAAGTCCACGCGGAACTACTAGTGAGACTGAAGTCTCTCTGCAAAACATAAAATAGGCAAACGTGAGTACAAATGTACCCAGCAAGACTTACATCAGATCTATCTACATATGCATCATTATCAACAAAGGGGGTGGTGGAGTTTAACTGCAGCAAGCCAGCTTTGACTCGGTGGCTAACCTGAACTACGACTGCAAGTAACTCTTTTGAAATGGTGCACACGAGTCCACATATTCACCAACCAATACACCACTATGGATCCGCTCCCGTCTCCCTACGAGAACGCCATCCATAGCACTCACGCTTATCTTGCGTATTTTAGAGTATCCACTTTCACTTGTCTATGAACTATGCAAGGGGTCCAAGTTTCCATATCCGAGGAATCCGGCTATTCGAATAGATGATGTTAACCCTGCAGGGGTGTACTTCTTCACACACGCTCTCGCCACTTACCGCCCTGTACACGTCATGTACCTCGGCAACCTTCAAGTGGAAACCGGGCGAGGGAGTCGGCCACGACCTGACTAACCGAACAAGTCTCTAGTCCAGGTTTATCGCCTATTCGGGTTCCATCCGCAAGGAGATCCGGCCGGGGTGTCGCTTACGGCCCCAAACGATGTGAGCAGGGTTCCCAAGCCCACCATCCGGGTGCCACTTGGTACACCGGGCCACTGTGCCTAGTCTGTCCCAAGCCCACCTGTACCGGGTGCCACTTGGTAGACTACTAACACTACCTACAAACACCAGAAACTAGTTGCAACTCCTGGACAGAGATCATGTTGATTAATAAGTCGAGAGGGGTCGAGTTACCGGAACCCAATGTGTGGTAGTAACTGGTCATGGATCACAAACACAGAACTCAGTTCTTGAGGACGGCTGCAATGAGACAACCCACCATGTACTCCTACATGGCCTCTCACCGCTACCTTTACCAAATCGTGTTCACACACTTAGTTCACCCATAGTAGGACATGTTCACACGCCTCTGATTCATCCCCGATGAATCAGACCTGACTCGACTCTAAGCAGTAGCAGGCATGACAAACAAGCATGAATGAGTAGGCACATCAGGGCTCAAACAACTCCTACTCATGCTAGTGGGTTTCATCTATTTACTATGGCAATGACATGTCATGCAAAGGATAAAGGGGTTCAGCTACCGCAGCAAGTAACAAATATGTCGTTGTTGTCCTAATGCAGTAAAAGAGAGCAGGAGCGAGAGAGTGGGATTTTATCGGAATGAACAAGGGGGTTTTGCTTGCCTGGCACTTCTGAAGATAATATAGCTCTTCATCGGTGTCATCGATCACATCGTCGGTACACGTCTATCGAGAGGGGACAAATACCGGCAATACAGAAAAAAAAACACGATCAATGCAATGCACAATATGATGCATGCTATGACATGGCAATATGAATGTGTTTTGGGCTAATGCACCTAAAACCAGATTAAATGAAGTTGGTTTGAATCCAAGATTTAAATTCAAACTCCATATGTGGTTATTTAAATGTCATTCACTTCATTTGCCCTAAACAGTAGTGATAAGTTGTTCTAACATGCATGAAAATGGTACAGATGGATTCCTTGAATTTTTCTGATAATTTTTCATATATAATTTATTTAATTTGGAGTTACGGTTGAATTTCTATGATTTATTGAAGTTTTAGCTATTTTCTGGAATTTCCTGATTATTTTAAATCCAGAAAATCATTTAATGCGTCAGCATGACATCACCTTGACGTTATCAGGTCAACGGGGCAGATTCAGGTCAAACCTGACCAGTGGGGTCCACTGGTCAGTGACTGGGGCTGATTAGTGTCGCTGACATGTGGGCCCAGTCAACAGCCACGTCAGCTTAGTCAAAGCTGACGCGTGGGCCCACTGACATTAGTTAAAACTAAACAGAAACTAATCTATGATTAATTAGATGGCGGGGCCCAGCTGTCAGTGTCACAGGGGTTAATTAGCAGGGTCATTAGCCCCTAACGATGACGCCACGTCAGCACGTCGGAGACCAGCCGACGGCGACCACAGAACACGGCGGGGGCACGCCGGACTTGCGCTAGAGGCGTCAGTTTGGCGCGCTGAGGGCACCAGGGGATGGCCCTTGCTCTCGCGCATCCAGAGGACCAAGTGGGAGGTCGTGGGGTCGCCGGAACTCATGCCGGCGACGAGCTTTGGCGGCGATGGTGTTCGGTGGTGCTCGGGCGCGTCGCTACGGGGCATCAGTGAGCAAATGGAGAGGCTGGGCAGCACCTGCTAGACATGGGGAGCACTAAGAGCAGCACAGTGAGGCCAGGGGAGCACGGGGGCTATGCGTGCAGCAGCAATGGCGGACGGTGGCTTCGGTGCTCGTGGGGAACGGCGCTACGGCACGGAGGAGAGCATGCTGAGTTAGGGGAAAAGGTCAGTGGCTCACGACGATGACGAGGGGACGCTCGGCGAGGTCGGGGACGGCCCGGAGCCGACGAATTTGACGAAGATGGCCGGCGGTCCCGAGGTTGAAGAAGACATCGAGGGCGGTGTTGCGGCACGTCCGGGGCCTTGTGGCTCGGTGGGAAGAGAGAGGGGGTCGAGGCGGAGCCTTTGAGCACTTCGGCGAGGCTAGGGGGTGGCGGTGGCCGCGAGGGAGCTCGTCGGTGGTGGCGGCTCCGTTCGGGCGAGTGAGAGAGAAAACCAGGGGAGAGGATGAGGGCGCGGGAGAGTGAGGGAGAGAGGCAGGGAGGTGCGTGGCGCTCCGTGGCGTGGATTAGGACGAAGGGCGGCCTCCAGCGCGAAGCAGGAGGTGGCCGAGGCCTCTCGGGCGCGCGCCACGCCTCGCCTCTATTCGTCCTCCTGGCAGAGGAGGAAGATGACAAGGGGGAGGAGGTGGGCTGGGCCGGCCAGATGGAGCTGGGCCAGGCTCTGGTGGGCTGCACGGGTAAGGCCAGGTAACTTCCTTCTCTCTCTCTCTCTTTTATTTACTGTTTTCTATTTTTGTTCTGTTTTATTTAATTGGCACTGAATTTTAATTCAAACAAAATTTGAAAACAGTGCCAAAACTCCCCTGGACATTTTTAAGTCACTTAATGGACTTCTCCACACATAACAAAAATATCTCAGGTCATTTGAAAATATATTCATTATATATTATGAATATAACTCCAAATTCAAATAAAATATTGATTTAAAATCAGAGCCCAATAATTCCTTAGAAATGTCCCAAAATTTTTGTTTGATTTATAACTCTTGCCAAAATTGTCAGAGCTATTTCTAGGCATTTTGGATTTACTGATTGCAATTTTAGGGTTTCTTGCCCCTCTTTATTTAGGGTTTTGAGGCTTCCAATTTCCCTCAGTTCAAATTTCAGAATTTAAACATGATGCACACACCAGGCAGCACCAGAAGCTAGGGATGTGACAACTCACCCCCACTAAACAAGAATCTCATCTCGAGATTCAAGCGTAGGGTAGGATGAAGGGGAAACGCAAACTAGTACAATCTTCATGATCCAGGTTGCACTTCAAATGAACGTTGATTTGAACACCATCTTTGTCTTGTCGTCTTGATCTGAGAACTCCAGCTAATCATGACAAGAAGAGGAAAGGAAAACTCTGGAAGGATCGGTCTTCTCGAAGGTCGAACAACTCAGGATTAACTCCCGGAATGTGACATAGCAACATCTCTCGAGCTGAGAGACGAAGCATACCTCTAGAGGGATGGAGTGGAGCAGGTGACGAGGTTCACTAGGTGGACAACAATTCCAGACTTAAGAATGTGGCGATCGGTTGTCAACGTAGCGAGGAGTTGAATTGCCATAACACCACGACGAAACATCCTGGAGAAGGGTGATTCATAGATTATTATCTTAAGTGGCAAAAAGAATTACCTTTGATATAGAGATCACTGAGACTCTCTATATCAGCCGAAGGCAAATCACAGCAATCGATTGGCGGGGGTCGGTAGAATGGCATACTTGGACTTGGATGATGTGGATTACCTTGTTGAAGACAACGTAATGGATGATTTTGCTTATCACCGAAGATGGAAGAGACCCATGGTAGAATGGCACATTGGCGGTGCAAGCTAGGAACAAAATGCAAATGCTGGGAATGATTCTGGTAACTGGGGAAAAACCCAACAACAGAGAGTGAATTCACTGTTTGAAAAGATCATAGCATTGCCGAGGAAACTGAGAGCAAACCCAGTTAGTGCCGATGATAACACCTAGCGCTTGTGCGTGCTCTCAAGAACTTGAGCATTTCCATATTCATCAAGGTTTTACCACATCCGTGTCAAGGGTCCGGTAACACAACTTACTACCATGATGGCTAATGATGGATGATGCAGATGCATAGGAAGATAACATCAACTCAGATTTCACCCTAGCGAGGCCAAGGAAACAAAATCTGGATGATCGACCGAGAGACATTTAGCACTCCGCTTCTAATGTTCTCCTTAACGTGCTAGTGTAACCCATTCATAGATATGGTTTGCTAACTAGAACATCAGGTAAAGGTCGGACTTCGGGAGCAATAGAATCCATAAGGAACAGTTACGGAGGTAAATCCTACGAAATCCTTATGGGGAGGTGGCCAACTTCCTCAAACAAGATACTACAATAATAGGTCTTCCGGCTGGGTGTGTTGGCCACGACATCCACTTTACCGGTTATCGAGGGACCAATATTATAGTTCTTGGGAAATATTCCAACCATCATATCTGCCTGAGACTCAGATCTGGTTGGTGTCAGGATATTCCAGACTCATCGAGTCTAGGAAGAAAAATGAAAGTTTGCAACACAAATCGATGAGATGACGTTGCGAGATTCTCAGGAAATGAACTACGATAGCAAGCTCCAAAACATGAGTTGGTTCTGCTACAAACATGTGAACACGTTGTTCCAGACAAGCATGCCCACATGGTAGTCTTACAATAAAACACTACCGAGTTCTGGTTGGGAGCCATCATCGAGGATATCGAAGTCTTTATGCAAGTCCATGGATTAGATCCCAAGCATAGACTTCTTTTCCTTGAACAAGTCAATCAGTGGCTTGGTGTGCTAGGATATACATATGGAATGAAGATGATCAGTCTAACAGACCACAGAATTCTTCGCACGTGCATGATCGACTTGGGATGATTCCAAAGGAGCAAAAACAAACTTTCTCGAATTCACGACGGCAACTTACATCAAAATGCACGTGAATCAAAGGAAGTCACTCCTTTCATCAAACAAATACTTCATGAGCTAGCATGAAGAAAATGCTTTCAAAAGTTTCCAACACTAGCTTAATGTCCAACAAAATCATGGAGGAGATAAGGATGTTGTCAATGGGCTCAACAACAATTCATCTGGGTTTCCTTTTAAAAGGGATTCCATAGTTAAGTGAACAAGTGATAGCATGGGTCAGACCCAAAAGATATAATGGTGTATGCTCGAGGGATCAACCACGAGTAAGACAACATTACGAACATCGTTGGTTCTGACTTGATTTGAAGATAGCCCACACTCAAATCAAAGGATTGATAAGACAATAGGTCCAGCAACTGATCACAGGGACCAATCGATGAAGATATCATCTTTCTTCAACACACACTACACAAGAATATCCCTTTGGAACGAACTAAGTCAGGCAAGCTTTTATCTTCCAACCCTCCAAGTTGTCGTTTAGCTTAACCAACTAGCTCAGGGATATCTAACACCGATTCTTGGAGAAAAGGTGGTTCACAGGAGACCATCTTGATCACGAACTCAACATAGCGGTCAGGTGACAACCTGGTAATACTTCCGAGAAGATATACGGAAAATCACGGACCACCGATATGTTACTAAGCTCGAGAACAAACTTGCTTTTCAGGGCAAGACGATATGATCAAATGAGCGAGGACTTAACAAATCCTATCTCATCAATCGAGGAGTGCACCAGGAAATAAGGACTAGGTAGCACGATCAGTCTTAGAAGGATGATTCAAAAACCAACACGCTAAGAATAAGATTATTGTCCATTTGCTACCAAGCAATGGGGTTGCTAGGAGTATTGAGTTCACACATCATGATTCACTTGTCGGCACTCCGGCTGCAACAACACGGAACCGAGGAATGAAAAAGGATGGCGAGAAGTATCACTATGTCAAGAATTCACAAAAGGTGGTGCAATTCTCATGAAATTCCTGTCATAAAGAAGGTAATACTTCAGGGTAGAGCAGACCAGAAGCTGGATTGTAACTTGATCTGCGGAACACAACTACTTTGACCCAAACCTAAATATGGATGAGGTACTGGAGTTTGTTTCTCCTATTCATCCTAAAATAGAATGGCTTGGCGGACCACAAGGGTAATAGGCATCGACGAATGAATGCACGCATACTCTTGACTATCAATTGATAGACGAGGGTCAGAAGACAACTAAAGAGGGACAACTCAAAGGAACATACGATTTTCTGAGTTGTGGATGCATGGTTTAGCATGTCGAACGAATTCCACATATTTCTTCCGGATAACCCATGCAGAAAGGTAGAACTGGCAGAGTCACAATGTAGAATCGAGAACCCATCGAGAGCACTCCTGTTGTGATCTTTTGATCCAACAAACTTTTGCCGTAAGTGGTTCATGGTATTTGGAAGAAGGATATACCACGGACCTTGAGGACTATCGCAAGGGTTACTAATATCCTAAAGGCGCTAGCAATTACTATCAACATGAAGTAAGTAGAGTGAATCTCGGGTTCAAGAACCCAGGAATAGAATACCTACTACTAAGTAGCATCACGGGATGCTTTCGAGAATGATGGCCAGAATCATCACACTGGGAACACAAATCATGGCTAAATTACTAGATGATCCCCTAAGACACCTAGGGTCATAATACTAGCTCCAACATATATGTCAAGGCAATAAAGTACCTCAACTCACTGATTAGTGTGGTTAATCTGGCCCAAAGGAACATCAAAACGGGAGGAAGGAATTTGCAAATTGCATCAGATTGTATAGAAACCTGGGGTGACTCGGACAGCATAACGGCTGTAAATGCTCAGAAAAGATTTGAGACATACACAAAAATGGTGGCATAACCACTCAAAAGCACAATATCAAGGTTTCGAGATCAACAGCTAACAAACGGAGGTAGTAGAAGCTGAACTGAGGCTTAAGTCCAACAATCCTATAAGTCTGCGGACTAGTAACACGTGATCCTGATAGAAAGAAGAGATAGCCTAGCTCTTAATCCCCGCAGGAAAGATAAGATGACTCAGATCAGAAGGTATAAGGTATAAGGAGTAAAAAGAGCCTTACGTTCCATCCCACAATCAATTCCCTTATATAACTAAAGAATTTCTAGACTCAACTTCGACCAGTTTGGCTTGGTAATCCTACAGGCAGTCAAGCTCTGATACCAACGCTGTCAGGACCCCGACTCAATGCCACATCGATCTAGCATGTAACACCTCATATCACTTTGCGGCCTCACGCACGGTATTCCCACGGGTGTCGTCTTACCTTTGCCCGGGACCGTTTGCGCCTTTTGGCACACGTATATGATAGTGTCGCTAGCATCCATATGATAAGGAGCCCGGGCTGACTTGGCTAGTCGTAAACCAAAAGTGGCACTAACTTACAGGGACAGGCATCCGTGACCCAACATCGAACGTGTCGGTCATCAGCGAGTAAATCCAGGCTGTAGCACTGGGCTAGCAGGACTCCGGTGAACCGGGCTGTAGCAGGCTAACAGGACTCCGGTATTCATCGCGTGACATTTCCCCGAAGGGACAGACACAGGAACGAAGAAGGACACATGCCGGCCAGCCTAAGTGTTCCGGAGCAGTAGCAAGCTACCATGGCTCGGTGGAAACACTAGGAGACATTTCCCGGTAAGAGAGGCTACTAAGGATAAACAACTAGATAGTCAGATCCCACACATACCAAGCATTTCAACAACATACACACAATATGCTCGATATGTGAAGATACAACATGGCATCACAACATGACTCTACAACTCAAGTAATTATTCAATAGGCTCCGAGGAGCGAGATATTACAAACATGAGTCTCATGACCCAACAATCAGAGCATACAAGTCAAAGCACAAGCGGAAGCTATCATGTCTGAGTACAGACATCTATAAATGAAAAAGGCTGAGAAGCCTGACTATCTATCAGATCCTGCCGAGGGCACAAGATCGTAGCTGAGGTATCAAGCTAAACGTCGAAGTCCACGCGGAACTACTAGTGAGACTGAAGTCTCTCTACAAAACATAAAATAGGCAAACGTGAGTACAAATGTACCCAGCAAGACTTACATCAGATCTATCTACATATGCATCATTATCAACAAAGGGGGTGGTGGAGTTTAACTGCAGCAAGCCAGCTTTGACTCGGTGGCTAACCTGAACTACGACTACAAGTAACTCTTTTGAAATGGCGCACACGAGTCCACATATTCACCAACCAATACACCACTATGGATCCGCTCCCGTCTCCCTACGAGAACGCCATCCATAGCACTCACGCTTATCTTGCGTATTTTAGAGTATCCACTTTCACTTGTCTATGAACTATGCAAGGGGTCCAAGTTTCCATATCCGAGGAATCCGGCTATTCGAATAGATGATGTTAACCCTGCAGGGGTGTACTTCTTCACACACGCTCTCGCCACTTACCGCCCTGTACACGTCATGTACCTCGGCAACCTTCAAGCGGAAACCGGGCGAGGGAGTCGGCCACGACCTGACTAACCGAACAAGTCTCTAGTCCAGGTTTATCGCCTATTCGGGTTCCATCCGCAAGGAGATCCGGCCGGGGTGTCGCTTACGGCCCCAAACGATGTGAGCAGGGTTCCCAAGCCCACCATCCGGGTGCCACTTGGTACACCGGGCCACTGTGCCTAGTCTGTCCCAAGCCCACCTGTACCGGGTGCCACTTGGTAGACTACTAACACTACCTACAAACACCAGAAACTAGTTGCAACTCCTGGACAGAGATCATGTTGATTAATAAGTCGAGAGGGGTCGAGTTACCGGAACCCAATGTGTGGTAGTAACTGGTCATGGATCACAAACACAGAACTCAGTTCCTGAGGACGGCTGCAATGAGACAACCCACCATGTACTCCTACATGGCCTCTCACCGCTACCTTTACCAAATCGTGTTCACACACTTAGTTCACCCATAGTAGGACATGTTCACACGCCTCTGATTCATCCCCGATGAATCAGACCTGACTCGACTCTAAGCAGTAGCAGGCATGACAAACAAGCATGAATGAGTAGGCACATCAAGGCTCAAACAACTCCTACTCATGCTAGTGGGTTTCATCTATTTACTATGGCAATGACAGGTCATGCAAAGGATAAAGGGGTTCAGCTACCGCAGCAAGTAACAAATATGTCGTTGTTGTCCTAATGCAGTAAAAGAGAGCAGGAGCGAGAGAGTGGGATTTTATCGGAATGAACAAGGGGGTTTTGCTTGCCTGGCACTTCTGAAGATAATATAGCTCTTCATCGGTGTCATCGATCACATCGTCGGTACACGTCTATCGAGAGGGGACAAATACCGGCAATACAGAAAAAAAAACACGATCAATGCAATGCACAATATGATGCATGCTATGACATGGCAATATGAATGTGTTTTGGGCTAATGCACCTAAAACCAGATTAAATGAAGTTGGTTTGAATCCAAGATTTAAATTCAAACTCCATATGTGGTTATTTAAATGTCATTCACTTCATTTGCCCTAAACAGTAGTGATAAGTTGTTCTAACATGCATGAAAATGGTACAGATGGATTCCTTGAATTTTTCTGATAATTTTTCATATATAATTTATTTAATTTGGAGTTACGGTTGAATTTCTATGATTTATTGAAGTTTTAGCTATTTTCTGGAATTTCCTGATTATTTTAAATCCAGAAAATCATTTAATGCGTCAGCATGACATCACCTTGACGTCATCAGGTCAACGGGGCAGATTCAGGTCAAACCTGACCAGTGGGGTCCACTGGTCAGTGACTGGGGCTGATTAGTGTCGCTGACATGTGGGCCCAGTCAACAGCCACGTCAGCTTAGTCAAAGCTGATGCGTGGGCCCACTGACATTAGTTAAAACTAAACAGAAACTAATCTACGATTAATTAGATGGCGGGGCCCAGCTGTCAGTGTCACAGGGGTTAATTAGCAGGGTCATTAGCCCCTAACGACGACGCCACGTCAGCACGTCGGAGACCAGCCGACGGCGACCACAGAACACGGCGGGGGCACGCCGGACTTGCGCTAGAGGCGTCAGTTTGGCGCGCTGAGGGCACCAGGGGATGGCCCTTGCTCTCGCGCATCCAGAGGACCAAGTGGGAGGTCGTGGGGTCGCCGGAACTCATGCCGGGGACGAGCATGGCGGCGATGGTGTTCGGTGGTGCTCGGGCGCGTCGCTACGGAGCATCAGTGAGCAAATGGAGAGGCTGGGCAGCACCTGCTAGACATGGGGAGCACTAAGAGCAGCACAGTGAGGCCAGGGGAGCACGGGGGCTATGCGTGCAGCAGCAATGGCGGACGGTGGCTTCGGTGCTCGTGGGGAATGGCGCTACGGCACGGAGGAGAGCATGCTGAGTTAGGGGAAAAGGTCAGTGGCTCACGGCGATGACGAGGGGACGCTCGGCGAGGTCGGGGACGGCCCGGAGCCGACGAATTTGACGAAGATGGCCGGCGGTCCCGAGGTTGAAGAAGACATCGAGGGCGGTGTTGCGGCACGTCCGGGGCCTTGTGGCTCGGTGGGAAGAGAGAGGGGGTCGAGGCGGAGCCTTTGAGCGCTTCGGTGAGGCTAGGGGGTGGCGGTGGCCGCGAGGGAGCTCGTCGGTGGCGGCGGCTCCGTTCGGGCGAGTGAGAGAGAAAACCAGGGGAGAGGATGAGGGCGCGGGAGAGTGAGGGAGAGAGGCAGGGAGGTGTGTGGCGCTCCGTGGCGTGGATTAGGACGAAGGGCGGCCTCCAGCGCGAAGCAGGAGGTGGCCGAGGCCTCTCGGGCGTGCGCCACGCCTCGCCTCTGTTCGTCCTCCTGGCAGAGGAGGAAGATGACAAGGGGGAGGAGGTGGGCTGGGCCGGCCAGATGGAGCTGGGCCAGGCTCTGGTGGGCTGCACGGGTAAGGCCAGGTAACTTCCTTCTCTCTCTCTCTTTTATTTACTGTTTTCTATTTTTGTTCTGTTTTATTTAATTGGCACTGAATTTTAATTCAAACAGAATTTGAAAATAGTGCCAAAACTCCCCTGGATATTTTTAAGTCACTTAATGGACTTCTCCACACATAACAAAAATATCTCAGGTCATTTGAAAATATATTCATTATATATTATGAATATAACTCCAAATTCAAATAAAATATTGATTTAAAATCAGAGCCCAATAATTCCTTAGAAATGTCCCAAAATTTTGGTTTGATTTATAACTCTTGCCAAAATTGTCAGAGCTATTTCTAGGCATTTTGGATTTACTGATTGCAATTTTAGGGTTTCTTGCCCCTCTTTATTTAGGGTTTTGAGGCTTCCAATTTCCCTCAGTTCAAATTTCAGAATTTAAACATGATGCACACACCAGGCAGCACCAGAAGCTAGGGATGTGACAGTCATGGAGAATCATCTACGATGTCATAATGGGACTAGACAGGGCAAAAAGAGAAAAAGAGGCAGAGAAGAAGAAGAACAAGGCTGTAATCCAATACAACAACTAGAAAAAATCAGGGTTGTGTTTAGTTTCACTTTACTTTAGGCGTTGTGTTGTTCTTTGTTTCATGTATGCAAGATTTTGATAATGTCCGTTGCTTCATATCGAACATTCTTTTATAAAAACCAAGTTGGCTTGTGAACAATTGATTTCGCCGAAATTAGTTTGCATTAGAACAAGTATCTACACAACTTTGAAAAATTTAATGAGTGATACCAAAACATACTATTCACATACAAAACATATTCAAAACCAACATTAAACAAAAAAAATTAGGTAATCTGACTACAAACTCGGACATAAAAAAGAAAAAAAATTAATGCAGTTCACAATCGTAAAAATTAATATTGATATATCTAAAAAAATATAATCCGTATACCTTTCTAAACAAACATGAATACAGTTCACAGAACGAACATAAGGCAGTTCAACAAGTGTATGCATGAAGTGCAGTACATGCATAAATGAAGAACGACAAGGGCCCCAACACACACACTTGCTACACGAAGTGCAGTACTAACGTTGGTGCAAGCAGTACAAATGACATAATTTTTGTTTTACCATTAAAAGGGGACGCGCGCACAACCCCCGGAGCCACACCCCTAAGATAGACAGGGGGCGACGGGGTATGACGGACTCGCCTACGCATGTTGCGCCGAGGCAAGCCGCGTCGCCGCCTGCTCCGGCTCGTTCCAGGCTCGGCCTCGCAGGGGGATGTGGTGGGGGGGTCACAACCCCCCCTCCCCTCCTGCTCGGCCTCGCGCTAACGCATGGACATTCCGTTTTTCCATTAAAAGGGGACGCGTGCACAAACCCCGGAGCCACACCCCTAAGATAGACAGGGGCAACGGGGTATGACGGACTCGCCTACGCATGCGGC